>NC_053027.1:371854395-372202294 GCF_003073215.2 Triticum urartu | reverse complement strand
GTCTTAAATCATAGAAAAACTTTTTCTTTTGCTGGTATGTGAAGCTAGGTGGTATAAACTTAGCAACAATATAATTAGCATAATCAGCATACCATGGAGTACTACGAGAAGTACTTAAAACATTTAATTGTTCATCAGGAAAGCTATCATTAATAGGTAGTGGGTCATTAAGAACATTCTCTAACCTAGACAAGTTGTCTGCAACGGGGTTCTCAGCTCCCTTTCTATCAACAATATGCAAATCAAATTCTTATAGCAAGAGAACCCATCTAATAAGTCTAGGTTTAGCATCTTTCTTTTCCATAAGGTATTTAATAGCAGCATGATCAGAATGAATAGTTACTTTCAAATCAACAATATAAGGTCTGAACTTATCACAAGCAAATACAACTGCTAAAAGCTCTTTTTCAGTAGTAGCATAATTTCTTTGAGCATTGTCTAGAGTCTTACTGGCATAATAAATAACATTTAATTTCTTATCAACTCTTTGCCCTAGAACAGCACCTACAGCATAATCACTAGCATCACACATAATTTCAAAGGGTAAATTCCAATCAGGTGGCTGAACAACAGGTGCAGAGACTAATGCTTTCTTAAGTATTTCAAATGCTTCTACGCAATCATCATCAAAGACAAATGGTATATCTTTTTGCAATAAACTAGTCAGAGGCCGCGAAATTTTTGAGAAGTCCTTAATGAACCTCCTATAAAATCCGGCGTGACCAAGGAAACTTCTTATACCTTTGATGTCCTTGGGACATGGCATCTTTTCAATAGCATCGACCTTGGCTTTATCAACTTCAATACCTCTTTCAGAAACTTTATGCCCAAGACAATACCTTCATTAACCATAAAGTGGCACTTTTCCCAATTCAAGACAAGATTAGTTTCTTCACATCTCTGCAAAACTCGATCAAGATTGCTCAAGCAATCATCAAAAGAGGAACCATAGACGGAAAAATCGTCCATGAAAACCTCACAAATCTTTTCACAAAAGTCAGAGAATATAGCCATCATGCATCTTTGAAAGGTAGCAGGTGCATTACATAGACCAAAAGGCATACTTCTATAAGCAAAGTACCAAAAGGGCATGTAAAAGTAGTCTTTGATTGATCTCTAGCCGACACAAGTATTTGAGAGAAACCAGAATAACCATCTAGAAAGCAATAGTGTGTATGTTTGCATAATCTTTCTAGCATTTGATCAATAAAAGGTAAGGGGTAATGATCTTTCTTAGTAGCTTTATTTAATTTGCGGAAATCAATTACCATCCTATAACCTGTGATAATTCTTTGTGGAATCAATTCATCTTTATCATTAGGAACAATAGTAATACCTCCCTTCTTAGGGACACAATGGACAGGACTTACCCACTGACTATCAGCAACGGGATAGATTATACCTGCCTCCAGAAGCTTGAGTATTTCTTTTCTTACCACTTCTTTCATTTTAGGATTCAGACGTCGTTGAGGATCACGAACTGGTTTGGCATCTGCTTCCAAATTTATTTTATGTTGACATAGAGTGCGACTAATGCCCTTAAGATCATCAAGAGTATATCCAATAGCAGCATGGTGCTTCTTCAGAGTTTTCAATAATTTTTCTTCTTCATGATCTGAAAGGTTAGCACTAATAATAACAGGATATATCTTCTTTTCATCAAGATAAGCATATTTAAGATTATCAGGCAATGGTTTAAGCTCAAACACGGGATCACCCTTGGGTGGAGGAGGATCCCCTAAAATTTCAACAGGCAAATTGTGTTGCAGAATAGGTTCCTGTTTAAAGAATACTTCATCTATTTCCCTTCTTTCATTCATGAACATATCATTTTCATGGTCTAGCAAATAGTGTTCTAAAGGATCACTAGGAGGTACGGCAATATAAGCAAGACCAATAATTTCATCCTTACTAGGTAATTCTTCCTCACGATGTTGTTTACTAAATTTAGAGAAATTAAACTCATGAACCATATCATCCAAGCCAACAGTAACAACATTCTTTGTGCAATCTATGGTAGCATTGACAGTATTTAAGAAGGGTCTACCAAATATAATGGGACAAAAGCTATCTTGTGGGGAACCAAGAACAAGAAAATCAGAAGGATATTTAGTTTTCCCACACAAGACTTCAACATCTCTAACAATTCCCATTGGTGAAATAGTATCTCTATTAGCAAGTTTAATAGTAACATCAATTTCTTCTAACTCAACAGGTGCAATGTCATGCATAATTTCTTTGTATAAGTCAATAGGTATTGCACTAGCACTAGCACCCATATCACATAAGCCATGATAACAATGATCTCCTATTTTAACAGAAATAACAGGCACGCCTACCACAGGTCTATGTTTATCTTTATCACAAGGTTTAGCAATTCTAGCAATTTCACCTTTGAACTAAATAACATGCCCATCAATATTATCAGACAAGAGATCTTAAACAATAGCAATATTAGGTTCTACTTTAACTTGCTCAAAAGATGTATAAGTTCTAATATTGCTTTTACGAACAACAGTTGAAGCTTTAGCATGATCCTTTATTCTAACAGGGAAAGGTGGTTTCTCAACATAAGTAGGAACAATAGGATCATTATAAGTGACAGTCTTTTCTTCAACTTTAATAGGTGCAGCTACTTTTACTTCTATGGGAGGATGATATTTAAACCACTTCTCCTTAGGGAGATCAACATAAGTAGCAAAAGATTCATAGAAAGAAGCTGCTATCTCAGAGTCAAGTAAATATTTAGTGCTAAACTTACGGAAAATATCAGTATCCATAAAAGATTTAACACAATCAAACTTAGGTGTCATACCTGACTCCTTACCTTCGTCGAGGTCCCAATCTTCAGAGTTGCGTTTAATTCTATCCAATAAATTCTGTAACATCCCAAATTTTCAATTTGGAATGTTATACATTAGATCATCATTGCATATCATATTTCTTTTTGCATTTTGGTTGATCCTAGAAATTCTACGCAACTCAATGACCCATGGAGAGAGTTGGGTATTTCGATATTTTCATATTTGAGTTCTCTCAAATTTTGAGAATAGGATCATTTGGTTGTATTTATTTTATCGGCAATTATTTATAATATAGAAAAATGAGAGAGGGAATAAAATGACTTTCCCAAAATAAAGAAATATTGAGGATTTAATAATAAAATCAAATAAGATTTTATTTCGGAGTTTTTCGGTGTTTTATTTGAATTAGGAAAAAATGTGTTTTTTCAAAATTGCATTTAGGTCCCAAATAAATGTTCACCTTGTGACGCTTGATTTTAGAAGCCCGTGGAAATTTATTTCGGAATTTTTGGAGTCCGTTTAGAATTTCTTTTTCTTTTTCTTCCGAGCGGTATATATAAAAAAACGCACCGCGCGCCGACTGGGCCAAGGTCAAGCCGACGGCCCACTCCCCGCCGCCTGCCGTCTCCTTCCAGGAGACGAGCACGCCGCCACCGCCGAGTCCGGCTCGGGCACGCCGCCCCGCCGCCTTGCCCCCTCCCCAAGGCAGCACCCCCCCTCTTCTCTTAAATACCAAGCCACCCCGCCGCCCTCACCTCACCCGCCGCCCGCCAGCCGAGCCGCCCCGCCGCCCGCATAGCCGCCGCCGGAAGCCCCGCCCCGCCCGCCGGAATACCTCGCCGGAGGTATAGTCGCCGCCGTTCGCCGTTCCGTTTTTTTAGAAACCACCTCAGTTTTTTTTCCGAAACCCTAGATCGGTTTATTTCTCTGGTTTACTTAATTAGTGAACGTTCGTCGATCCGTTCGTTTTAGCGAACGTGTTCACCGGTTAGTTTCTGTTAACGAACGTCCGTTCGATTAACTGTTCGTCAGTTTTCTTTTCTCGGACTAAATCCGCGATTTTCTGATCGCGATTCCTAATCCGATTTTCGTTTTAGTTTAACTTTTTGCTCGTTTATCGGAATCAGGCGATTCAAGCGCCTAGAGTTTCATCTCGAAACCCTCTATCCGTTTAACCAACTTAAACAAGATTTTGCTACTGTAAAATTTTCCCTAGATCCAGATTACTAGAACGAAGTTTTTTTCTTTCGCCGTTTGACTTTCGTTGCTTCATTCGATTTGATTTCTTTTTGCCAACCGGAGTTCTTAAGTTGAACCTTCTGGTTAGATCTCTTATTTGAGTTTTACCTGTGCATTAGATGAGTACTTATTGTATGCTTGTTTGTTTGTTTGCGATAGAATATCCGGAGTGCGCCGCCTGTTACTTCGAATCGCTAGGTTTCCCGGATCATCAGCAAGGCAAGTAACACTTTGATCATACCTTTTCTACTACCCAGTTTTATTGCATTAGATCAATCCTCACACATTGCATGATTAGGATCTAATTAAATTGTGGGATGGGAAGTAGATGAGGTAGTACCTATTACCTGTTATTATCAAACCTTTGGGAGTTACTTCTGCGTTTGCTTATTATGCCAGGCTATGCTAGTTGACGTGGATTGGGTGAGTGATATCCATGAAAGATGTGAGATTATTAATTAATAGTTTATCTAAGGTGGCAACTTAAATACACATCTGGGTGGATTGAGGCACCTGGGTATTCCAGGACTTGCCTGTTTTCTTTTGGACCGCCACCCAGGCTCAAAGGGATCATAAGACTATTCATACTAGAAACTTCCGTGTGCAGCCACAAGCTATTATGGGCTCTAGCATAGCTGACTAAGTTGTGCGAACTCTTACAGTGGTAGACTAGCAGATGTAGGGGATGTAGGTGGTACGGTCTACCCGATCGTAAGGTTCTAGCGCTTCTGAAAGACTATGTCTCGGTCATCCGTCTTCTCAAACACCATGTAGTGCGAGAAACCAAACGGAGGCGATCGAGTCTTGTGGGGAAAAGTGCGCAAACCTCTGCAGAGTGTAACAAACTAATCATGGTTAGCCGTGTCCCCGGTTATGGACATCTTGAGTATCTAGTACTTGGATTATCATGTGAATCTCAACATGTTACTCTAAATTAATTTTGTTGGGTTATGTTTAATGATGATACTTAATTGGGATTGAGAATGCTGTCAACCATTCTCAATGTTTAATAACTACCATGATAGTTAAATAAATTTATTCCTTTGAAGTAGGGAAAAATTGGCTTTACGCAAAAACTGTAACCATAGAGCTTTCCACCAGCCAAATATGCATATAGCATAGCTGTTGCATTCCATTACTCTCTATGTGTTACCTTGCCAGCATATTCCATGTGCTGACCCGTTTTCGGGCTGCAACGTTAATGTTGCAGACTTTTGAGACGACGATTAAGGAGTTTTAGGTTGTGGTTCTATACTCAGTGATGCTGTTGGAGTTGATGGACTCACTTATCTTCCAAGCCTTCCATTGTTATCGTTATTAGATGGCCTTAAGCCATATTTATTGTAATAAGTTCTCTTATGAGACACTCGATGTAATAAGTGTTTGATTGCTACTCTGCTATAAATCCTCCGAGTACTGTGTGGTGTCAGCATTACTGATCCAGGGATGACACCGGAGCATAGAGATCAGACCGTTTGAGGTCTGGTCGCTACAGAGATGGTACCAGAGCACACGCTGACTGTAGGACACGACCACTAAGCTAAAATACCTAGATCACTATCCACTCTCTTCTCTTCTGACTTCTCATCTTTTCTACTCTTTTAGGATGGCGGATGCAAGGAACAAGTTCACGCAACCGGATGAAGATACACCCTTTGGACGTCACTTGAAGGAAGTCACCAGATACCTGAACATAGGAGTACCAAGCTTCACCGGAACCTACAACGCCACCTTACCTGAAGAAGAGCGCTGGATGATTCAAGTTCATGTTCCAGGAAGGACGTTCATGTCAGTCACTGAGCCCATAGAGTTTTCTTTTAATGCACCAACTTGGAGTCTAGGAAAGAGCATGGCAGCTCACATAGCCATGGGACGCATTGGAGAAGTCTACCGCAAGGATCTCAAAGATACTATCTACCAGATTTGTGGGCGCCGAGATGAACACTGGGAGATGATCAGCACCAGGAAGGATAGATCAATCTCAGCTTTTATCCAGGAATTAAATCAGCACATTCAACGACAGGAGAACCAGATGTGTGCCGACATGATAGATCTGAAGAAGGCTAAGACTAGAATCAAGGAACTGGAGGAAGAAATCAAGGCTACACGTGAAGATTATGAAGAAGAAATTGAAGTATTGGTGGAGAAGAATGACGACCTGATCAAGAAGATTGGAATATTTATGGGAGGCCCGACACCAGTAGATGAAGACGACGAACCCAAGGAAATTAACCCGGAAGACTACATCATCATCGACGGCACCGACTAGGAAGCAGATAGTAGCGTTGATGACTATGTTGATGAAGCTGGAGCAGATATTATGGAGTCAACGACCGAAGAATATTTCTAGTAGACCACCTCATTAGTAGTAGTAGTCCACCATGTAAATAAAGTAGTTCGAGCACTTTTGCGATAGATCGATTGTATGCCCTTGTTTGATTGAATGAAGTGAATTGTTTGCTTTTGCCTCATGTGCATATGGGTAGTGTTTTCTCTTTAGACCCCCTCTATTCTTATATCTCATCTTTTCTAAACCCTTAGATGCCTCCGAGACGTGACCCCGGATTTGCCTTTCCACTGGAGCTCACCCAGTTGATCCAGCAGCAGAACACATTGATGCAGTTGCTAGTCCAGAATCAGAATCAGGGGAACAACAACAACAACCCACCACCACCACCACCACCTGTTGACCACTTAGCCCGTTTTCTTAGGCTGAATCCGCCGGTGTTTTCCAGTAGCACCGAGCCAATAGTAGCAGATGATTGGCTCCGCAAGACAGCTAGGGAGTTGACCATAGCAGGATGCACAGATGCGGAGAAGGTTAAGTTTGCTGCACATCAGCTAGAAGGACCAGCAGAATCATGGTGAGAGAATTTCACATCCACTTTCCCAGTTGACACTGTCACATGGGACCAGTTTCAGCAGGCTTTTCGTACTGCACACGTTTCAGCAGGAGCTATGGCCATGAAGAAGTGTGAGTTTCGCAAATTGCGCCAAGGAGGAAGGACAGTTGGCCAGTATGTGGAGGAATTTAGTAAGCTAGCATGTTATGCCCCAGATGATGTCGCTACGGATGCAGCTAAGCAGGAGAAGTTTCTGGAAGGACTGAATGATGAGTTGAGCATGCAGTTGATGGTAGCCACCTTCAACAACTACCAGGAGTTGGTAGATCGTGCTCTTATGATTGAAGGGAAGCAGCAGCAAATTGAGAATCGCAAGAGGAAGTATGGACAAGGAAAGTACAATTCAGGAGCTCAGCAGAAGACACGTTTTACCCCTAGACCGGGAGGACATTTTCAGCATACCCATGGAGGAGGTAGCTGGCACAATCACAATGGCACCAAGAATGGTAATGGCAATGGAGGAAGCAATGGCCAGAACCGCACCAACCCCTCAACCCCAGCCAAGAAGGACTTGAGCCAAGTCACTTGCTTTAAATGTCAGAAGACCGGACACTATGCCAATGAATGTCCTGAAGGCCAAAATGGCAATGGAAGTTCTGGGAAGAAGCCAAACCCTTTTAATAGGGGACAGGTGAACCACGTTAGCATGGAGGAGGTTGAAGCTCAGCCCGATGCAGTAATAGGTAAGTTTTTGGTTAAGTCATTTACTGCACTCGTTCTTTTTTATACCGGTGCATCGCATTCATACATCTCAAGGGGATTTGTGGATAAGTATAACCTATCAACCCAAGCCCTTAGGTCACTAATGTTAGTAACCTCGCCCGGAGCAGAGTATGTGGCTAGTCTATGGTGTGATCGGTTACCATTAAGGATTGGTAATTATGTTTTTCCCTCAGACCTAATAGTATTGGAATCTCAAGGATTGGGTGTGATATTAGGATGGATTGGTTATCAAAGTATGAAGGGAATATTGAGTGTGCTAGTAAGTCAATTTTTCTTACCACCCCAGAAGAGAGAAGGATCAAGTATGTATCCCGGCATGTGCCAAAGAGGACTCAAGTAAATTGCCTAACAGGAGTTGTGTAGGAGGAAGTACCAGTGGTAAGGGATTTTCCTGATGTATTTCCAGAGGAGTTGCCAGGCATGCCACCGGATAGAGATATTGAGTTTTTGATTGAGCTATTGCCAGGCACAGGGCCAATATCAAAGAGACCTTATAGGATGCCAGCAAAGGATTTGGTGGAAATTAAGAAGCAGATTAAGGAGTTACTGGATAAGGGATATATTCGCCCAAGTTCTTCACCTTGGGGATCGCCAGTACTTCTAGTGGAGAAGAAGGATGGATCGTTAAGGATGGTTGTTGATTATCGAGGATTGAATGAAGTAACGATCAAGAACAAGTACCCACTACCAATGATCAACGATCTGTTTGATCGATTGCAAGGAGCTAAGGTATTTTCCAAGATCGATCTGCGATCAGGATACCACCAGTTGAAGATTCGAGAACAGGATATTCCGAAGATAGCTTTTACTACCAGGTATGGGCTGTATGAGTATACCGTTATGTCATTTGGTCTGACTAACGCACCTGCCTATTTTATGAACATGATGAACAAAGTGTTTATGGAGTTTTTGGATAAGTTCGTCATAGTGTTCATTGATGATATCTTGGTTTATTCGAAGAATGAAGAGGAGCATAAGGAGCATTTGCGTTTGGTACTTGGAAAGCTCAGAGAACATCAATTATATGCCAAGTTCAGCAAATGTGAGTTTTGGTTGCAGGAAGTAGGATTCCTCGGACATGTTATATCAGGAGAAGGTATAGCAGTAGATCCCGCAAAAGTTGAAACCATGACCAAGTGGGAAGCCCCAACAACAGTTGGAGAGATCTGGAGTTTTCTTGGACTCGCAGGATACTACCGGAGATTTATTGAGAATTTCTCAAGGATTGCGAAGCCTATGACTGAGTTGTTGAAGAAGGATACAAAGTTCATATGGACAGAGGAGTGTGAGGCTAGTTTCCAGGAGTTGAAGAAATATTTGGTCACCTCACCAGTGTTGATTTTGCCAGACCATACCAAAGATTATGAGGTGTACTGCGACGCTTCACGTCGAGGACTTGGAGCAGTGCTTATGCAGGAAGGGATAGTAGTTTCATATGCCTCAAGACAACTGAAGCCTCATGAGTTAAATTATGCCACGCATGATTTGGAGTTAGCAGCCGTAGTGCATGCGTTGAAAACATGGAGACATTTTCTCATTGGTAATCATTGTGAGGTGTACATGGATCATAAGAGTTTGAAGTACATTTTCACCCAGAAGGAGTTGAATCTCAGACAAAGGAGATGGCTGGAGATTATCAAGGATTATGATATGAAATTGCATTATCACCCCGGAAAGGCTAATGTAGTAGCTGATGCATTAAGCCGCAAGAGCCATGTCAATACATTAATGACGGGAGAAATACCCAAGGAGTTAGCAGAAAATCTTCGTGAACTATGTTTGGAAATAGTTCCAAGAGGCTATGTAGCAGCATTGGAGATTCAGTCAACTTTGATGGATAGAATCAGAGAAGCCTAGAAAGCTGACTAAGAGATTGCCGCTATAAAGGAGAAACTGAGAAAAGGAAAGGCTAAGGGATTTCGTGAGGATGAGCACGATACCCTATGGTTTGAAGACCGTGTTTATGTGCCCAATGACCCGGAGATCAGGAAGTTGATTTTGCAAGAGGCACACGATTCACCATATTCAATTCATCCAGGAAATACCAAGATGTATCTAGATTTGAAGGAAATTTTTTGGTGGACCGGAATGAAGAAGGATATAGCGGAGTATGTAGCCGTTTGTGATGTATGTCAAAGAGTAAAGGCAGAGCATCAGAAGCCAGCAGGATTGTTACAACCATTGCCGATACCCGAATGGAAGTGGGATAAGCTAGGCATGGATTTTATCACGGGATTACCCAGGACTCGTTTAGGCTATGACTCGATTTGGGTTGTAGTTGATCGATTGACGAAAGTAGCTCATTTCATCCTAGTAAAGACCACTTACACCAGTGCTAAGTTGGCAAAGATATACATGACCAGAATAGTATGTCTGCATGGAGTTCCAAGGAGTATCGTATCAGATAGAGGAACCCAGTTTACCTCAAAGTTCTGGAAGCAGTTGCATGAAACTTTGGGAACCAGGCTAGAATTCAGTACAGCTTTTCATCCACAGACAGATGGACAGACCGAGAGAGTTAATCAGATTTTGGAGGATATGCTGAGAGCTTGTGCGCTAGATTATGGATCTAGTTGGGACGATAATTTGCCATATGCAGAGTTCTCTTACAACAACAGTTACCAAACCAGTTTGAAGATGGCCCCTTTCGAAGCCTTGTACGGAAGGAGGTGCAAGACACCGTTATCATGGGACGAGGTTGGAGACCGCCAGTTATTTGGACCTGACTTGATTAAAGAGTCTGAACAAAAGGTGAAGTTGATTCGCGATAGGCTCAAGGTAGCCCAGTCCAGACAGAAGAGTTATGCAGATTCTAAACGCAAGGAGACAGTTTACGAAGTCAGAGATAGAGTTTATCTTCGAGTATCTCCACTTCGGGGAACAAAGCATTTTGGAG
Organism: Triticum urartu; assembly: GCF_003073215.2. Lineage (NCBI taxonomy): Eukaryota > Viridiplantae > Streptophyta > Magnoliopsida > Poales > Poaceae > Triticum > Triticum urartu. Next base: position 372,191,729 of record NC_053027.1, on the reverse strand, counting down.
TTAAAGGGAAGTTAGCACCACGATTTGTAGGACCATATCGAGTATTGGAACGTATGGGGGAAGTAGCCTACAAGTTGGAATTGCCCGAAGGATTGTCAGGAGTTCATGATGTGTTCCACGTTTCTCAGCTGAAGAAATGTCACGCGGAGATGGCTGATATACCGTTGAGAGATACAGTGCCTTTGGAAACTATTCAGTTGGATAACGATTTGACCTACGAGGAGAAGCCTGTTAAGATCCTCGAGTTTGCCAACCGAGTTACTCGCAGCAAGGTTATCAAGTTTTGCAAAGTCCAGTGGAGCCACCACTCAGAGGATGAAGCCACCTAGGAGCGAGAGGAAGATTTGTTCAAGGACCACCCTCACCTATTTTCTAGCCAACCCGAATCTCGAGGGCGAGATTCATCTTAAGGGGGGTAGGTTTGTAACATCCCAAATTTTCAATTTGGAATGTTATACATTAGATCATCATTGCATATCATATTTCTTTTTGCATTTTGGTTGATCCTAGAAATTCTACGCAACTCAATGACCCATGGAGAGAGTTGGGGATTTCGATATTTTCATATTTGAGTTCTCTCAAATTTTGAGAATAGGATCATTTGGTTTTATTTATTTTATCATCAATTATTTCTAATATAGAAATATGAGAGAGGGAATAAAATGACTTTCCCAAAATAAAGAAATATTGAGGATTTAATAATAAAATCAAATAAGATTTTATTTCGGAGTTTTTTGGTGTTTTATTTGAATTAGGAAAAAAATGCGTTTTTTTCAAAATTGCATTTAGGTCCCAAATAAATGTTCACCTTGTGAGGCTTGATTTTAGAAGCCCGTGGAAATTTATTTCGGAATTTTTGGAGTCCGTTTAGTATTTCTTTTTCTTTTTCTTCCGAGCGGTATATATAAAAAAACGCGCCGCGCGCCAACTGGGCCAAGGCCCAGCCGACGGCCCACTCCCCGCTGCCTGCCGTCTCCTTCCAGGAGACGAGCACGCCGCCACCCCCGAGTCCGGCTCGGGCACGCCGCCCCACCGCCTTGCCCCCTCCCCAAGGCAGCACCCCCCCTTCTCTTAAATACCAAGCCACCCTGCCGCCCTCACCTCACCCGCCGCCCGCCAGCCGAGCCGCCCCGCCGCCTGCGCTGCTGCGCCGCTGCCGCTGCCGAGCCGCCCCGCCGCCCGCATAGCCGCCGCCGCCGCTGGAATCCCGCCCCGCCCACCGGAATACCTCGCCGGAGGTATAGCCGCCGCCATTCGCCGTTCGGTTTTTTTTAGAAACCGCCTCGGGTTTTTTTTCGAAACCCTAGATCGGTTTATTTCTCTGGTTTACTTAATTAGTGAACGTTCGCCGATCCGTTCGTTTTAGCGAAAGTGTTCACCGGTTAGTTTCTGTTAACGAACGTCCGTTCGATTAACTGTTCGTCAGTTTTCTTTTCTCGGATTAAATCCGTGATTTTCTGATCGCGATTCCTAATCCGATTTTTGTTTTAGTTTAACTTTTCGCTCGTTTATCGGAATCAGGCGATTCAAGTGCCTAGAGTTTTGTCTCAAAACCCTCTATCCGTTTAACCAACTTAAACAAGATCTTGCTACTGTAAAATTTGCCCTAGATCCAGATTACTAGAAAGAAGTTGTTTTCTTTCGCCGTTTTACTTTCGTTGCTTCGTTCGATTTGATTTATTTTTGCCAACCGGAGTTCTTAAGTTGAACCTTCTGGTTAGATCTCTTATTTGAGTTTTACCTGTGCATTAGATGAGTACTTATTGTATGCTCGTTTGTTTGTTTGCGATAGAATATCCGGAGTGCGCCGCCTGTTACTTCGAATCGCTAGGTTTCCCGGATCATCAGCAAGGCAAGTAACACTTTGATCATACCTTTTCTACTACCCAGTTTTATTGCATTAGATCAATCCTCACACATTGCATGATTAGGATCTAATTAAATTGTGGGATGGGAAGTAGATGAGGTAGTACCTATTACCTGTTATTATCAAACCTTTGGGAGTTACTTCTGCGTTTGCTTATTATGCCAGGCTATGCTAGTAGACATGGATTGGGTGAGTGATATCCATGACAGATGTGAGATTGTTAATTAATGGTTTATCTAAGGTGGCAACTTAAATACACATCTAGGTGGATTGAGGCACCTGGGTATTCCAGGACTTGCCTGTTTTCTTTTGGACCGCCACCCAGGCTCAAAGGGATCATAAGACTATTCATACTAGAAACTTCCGTGTGCAGCCACAAGCTATTATGGGCTCTAGCATAGCTGACTAAGTTGTGCGAACTCTTATAGTGGTAGACTAGCAGATGTAGGGGATGTAGGTGGTACGATCTACCCGATCGTAAGGTGCCAGCGCTTCTGAAAGACTATGTCTCGGTCATCCGTCTTCTCAAACACCATGTAGTGCGAGAAACCAAACGGAGGCGATCGAGTCTTGTGGGGAAAAGTGCGCAAACCTCTGCAGAGTGTAACAAACTAATCATGGTTAGCCGTGTCCCCGGTTATGGACATCTTGAGTATCTAGTATTTGGATTATCATGTGAATCTCAACATGTTACTCTAAATTAATTTTGTTGGGTTATGTTAAATGATGATACTTAATTGGGATTGAGAATGTTGTCAACCATTCTCAATGTTTAACAACTACCATGATAGTTAAATAAATTTATTCCTTTGAAGTAGGGAAAAATTGTCTTTACGCAAAAACTGTAACCATAGAGTTTTCCACCAGCCAAATATGCATATAGCATAGCTGTTGCATTCCATTACTCTCTATGTGTTACCTTGCCAGCACATTCCATGTGCTGACCCGTTTTCGGGCTGCAACGTTAATGTTGCAGACTTTTCAGACGACGATTAAGGAGTTTTAGGTCGTGGTTCTATACTCAGTGATGCCGCTAGAGTTGATGGACTCACTTATCTTCCAAGCCTTCCGCTGTTATCGTTATTAGATGGCCTTAAGCCATATTTATTGTAATAAGTTCTCTTATGAGACACTCGATGTAATAAGTGTGTGATTGCTACTCTGCTATAAATCCTTCGAGTACTGTGTGGTGTCAGCATTACTAATCCAGGGATGACACCGGAGCACAGAGATCAGACCGTTTGAGGTCTGGTCGCTACAAATTCCATCTGAATTCAATAGTCTTCATCATAAAAGAGCCAGCACAAGAAGTATCGAGCATGGTGCGATTGTTTTCAGAAAGCCAAGCATAAAAACTTTGCATAATTATTCTCTCGAGAGCTCATGATTGGGGCATGAATATAACATTGGTTTAAGCCTCCCCCAAGCTTGAGCGATGCTTTCTCCTTCGCGAGGCCAGAAATTGTATATATAATTGCGATCACGATGAACAAGATGCATAGGGTAATACTTTTGATGAAATTCCAATTTCAATCTTTTATAGTTCCATGATTTCATATCATCACATAGCCTATACCATATCAATGCGTCTCCCTTTAAAGATAAAGGGAAGACCTTCTTATTAGCAACATCATCGGGTATACCTGCAAGCTTAAATAATCCACAAACTTCATCCACATATATTAAGTGCTCATCAGGATGCTTTGTTCCATGTCCTGTAAAAGGGTTAGCTAGCAGTTTTTCCATCATACCCGAAGGAAATTTAAAAGGAGTTTCATTTTCAATAGGTTCAGTTGGTTGAGGAGCAACTCTTTGCTCTACTGGACGGGGTGAAGATACCCCGAACAAGCCCCTCGGAGAATTACTTTCCATAGTAACAAGTGACAGTAAATTTCAGCACACTATATAAATTTTTCCTTATCAAATTCCACCTACCAAAGGCACTACACTCCCCGGCAACGGCGCCAGAAAAGAGTCTTGATGAACCACAAGTATAGGGGATCTATCGTGGTCCTTTCGATAAGTAAGAGTGTCGAACCCAACGAGGAGCAGAAGGAAATGATAAGCGGTTTTCAGCAAGGTATTCTCTGCAAGTACTGAAATAAGTGGTAACAGATAGTTTTGTGATAAGATAAATTGTAACGAGCAACAAGTAAATAAAGTAAATAAAGTGCAGCAAGGTGGCCCAATCCTTTTGTAGCAAAGGACAAGCCGGAACAAACTCTTATAATAGGAAAAGCGCTCCCGAGGACACATGGGAATATCGTGAAGCTAGTTATCATCACGTTCATATGATTCGCGTTCGATACTTTGATATTTTGATATGTGGGTGGACCGGTGCTTGGGTGCTGCTCTTACTTGAACAAGCATCCCACTTATGATTAACCTCTATTGCAAGCATCCGCAACTACAACAAAAGTATTAAGGTAAACCTAACCATAGCATGAAACATATGGATCCAAATCAGCCCCTTATAAAGCAACGCATAAACTAGGGTTTAAGCTTCTATCACTCTAGCAACCCATCATCTACTTATTACTTCCCAATGCCTTCCTCTAGGCCCAAATAATGGTGAAGTGTTATGTAGTCGATGTTCACATAACACCACTAGAGGCTAGACAACATACATCTTATCAAAATATCAAATGAATACCAAATTCACATGACTACTAATAGCAAGACTTCTCCCTTGTCCTCAGGAACAAACGTAATTACTCACAAAGCATATTCATGTTCATAATCAGAGGGGTAATAATATGCATATAGGATCTGAACATATGATCTTCCACCAAATAAACCAATTAGCATCAACTACAAGGAGTAATCAACACTACTAGCAACCTACTAGCACCAATCCCGGACTTTGAGACAAGAATTGGATACAAGAGATGAACTAGGGTTTGGAGATGAGATGGTGCTGGTGAAGATGTTGATGGAGATTGCCCTCTCCTGATGAGAGGAGCGTTGGTGATGACGATGGTGATGATTTCCCCCTCCCGGAGGGAAGTATCCCCGGCAGAACAGCTCTGCCGGAGCTCTAGATTGGTTCCGCCAAGGTTCCGCCTCGTGGCGGCGGAGTCTCGTCCCGAAAAGTTCCTTCTTATTTTTTTCTCATCGAAAGACTTCATATAGGAGAAGATGGACGTTGGAGAGCCACCAGGGGGCCCACGAGGTAGGGGGCGCGCCCCCCACCCTCGTGAGCAGGGTGTGGGCCCCCTAGCCTTCATCTTTGGCGAGGATTTTTCTTTATTTATTTTAAGATGTTTCATGGAGTTTTAGGACTTTTGGAGTTGCGCAGAATAGGTCTCTAATATTTGCTCCTTTTCCAGCCCAGAATTCCAGCTACCGGCATTCTCCCTCCTTATGTAAACCTTGTAAAATAAGAGAGAATAGCCATAAGTATTGTGACATAAAGTGAAATAACAGTCCATAGTGCAATAAATATCGATATAAAAGCATGATGCAAAATGGACGTATCAGGGACTGGGGAAAATTGAGCAAAAGTTAAGAGCGCGGGGATGAATGAGTAGAGTTAAGGAACCAGGGGCACAGATGCAAAAAACCCTTCAACAAAATAAAGGCTTACAACATGTTATAAATTTTACCAATGAAAACTATTCCCAAACCAACTCAAATATCAACTACTCAGAATAAAGCAAAAGTGCCAATGCAACATGAACGCAACTAGACTCAAGACACAAAACTAAGAAAGACAGATACGGACTTCCAGGTTACCTCCCAGGCAGTGCTTAGATAGGCTTCGGTGCTCCGTAAGGTCATTCACCCGGATCCCAAGGGATGTCAACCCCGAGTGTTAGTGTAACGCCCCGAGACCGATGTGCCAGGTGTCGTCCAGTTATTCGCTGTTGTTGCCTTGTCATTGCTTGCGTGTCATGCATTGCATATCTTGTCATCATGTGCATTTCATTTGCATACGTGTTCGCCTTATGCATCCGAGCATTTTCCCTGTTGTCCGTTTTGCAATCCGGCGTTCCGTTCTCCTTCGGTGGTCATTTCTACCTTTCTTTCTTGTGTGGGGGTTAAACATTTCCGGATTGGACCGAGACTTGCCAAGCGGCCTTGGTTTAGTACCGGTAGACCGCCTGTCAAGTTTCGTACCATTTGGACTTCGTTTGATACTCCAACGGTTAACCGAGGGACCGAGAAGGCCTCGTGTGTGTTGCAGCCCAACACCCTTCCATTTTGTCCCAAAACCCACCTAACTCTGCTCCATCATCTCGGTCGTTCGATCACGATCGCGTGGCCGAAAACCGCTCCTCATTTGAACTCTCCTAGCTCACTCTACCTATAAATATGTGTCCCCCTCCGAAATCCTCGCGCAGATCTAACCCTAGCTCTTCCCACTCCGCCGCCGGACATGTCCGCGCCCGCCGGACGCGTCCAGCCTCCACCTCACCCCGGCCAATCAGTGCTTGCCACATCAGCTCCGCCGCCGCCTCGTCCAACCGCGCGCCGCCATGTGTCCCGCGCGCCGCCTCCCACCGTGCCGGCCCACGGAGCCCATCGCGGGCCCGCACGGGCCCGGTCGCCGCCGCCGCCACCCACGGGCGCGTGCCCGCGCCGCTCCTTCGCCGGACCTTCGCCGGCCGCCTCGCTGACCACCCTCGCCGGAGTGCCCCGTCTCACACCGCCGCCTTCGAGGCGCTGCTGCCACCAAGCGCCACCGTCGCCGCCTCTCCACGCAGCGCCCTGCCTGAGCTTCGTCCGGCTAGCCGGCGCCCGGATCTGCGCCTCCCCGGCCGGATCCACCCCATCTCGCTCCCGCCGGCGGCCTTCCGACCGGTCCCGGCCACCTCTGACGCCGGCCATGGCCGCCCCCCTGCTTCGTCCCGATCGGGATCGGGAGAGACTCGATCTGCTCCCTCCGTTGACCGCGCCCGTGTGGGCCGGCCCAGCACCCGATCAAGGCCCAGTGCGCCGCCCCGTGTCGGCCTGCCTCCCCCTCCTTCCTGGGCCATAGCCCACTGGGTGAGCCGCCCCCAGCGCCCCCCTCCTCTATTTTTTTTCCGCACTGTTGGGCTTACCTCAGATTCGGCCCATGATGTATTGTTTTCAGCGCCTGCGTTTTTCCTATTATCCTGAGACAGCAGTTTTACAGAATAGTCCCCCTAGTTCATGCATTTAATAACTCACTAACCGTGCATCGGATTAAAATGTTTTATATATGAAACTTGCTCAGAATTTTGTGTAGATTAATAATATCCAACTTTCATCTATGTTTGAAATGTTAAAAATGTTGTTTGCATTAATTTGCTCCTATGCCATGTTAAAATGATTTAATTCATAACTAAATAACCGTAGCTCCGGATTTAATAAACTTTATATGTAATTGGGGTAGAATTTTGTCTAGTTTAACATGTTGCACTCATCTTGCATGTTTAACAACTCTGAAATAATGTTTAGGGCAGAACAGTACCAAACCTAATTTATGCTCATGAGGAGTTTCCGGAATTGTTGTTCGTTGTTTCCGGCCTCATTTAACCTTGACTAGATAGGTAGTTTTCATTTGCTTCACTTTCTTGCCATGTTTAACAACATTTAATATTGTTGGGTACATAAACGAGAGAGAACTAAATAATCGACGTGGTGTTTTGTCAATATGCATCCCGATGCATATTGAGCTCCACTTAATTTGTAGGATTGCTTGTACTCTTTGCCATGCCATGCATACTTAAACCGGACATGCATCATACTTGTTGTGCATCATGCCATGATCGTGTGATGGTTGTTTACCATGTTGTTTGCTCTTTTCCGGTGTTGCTTCTTCGGGTTGGTTCCGTTAACGTCGCGTTTGTGAGGAACCGTTCATCTACGTCCGTTTATCTTCTTTAAGGACTCGTTCTTCTTCCTTGCGGGATCTCAGGCAAGATGATCATACCCTCGAAATCACTACTATCTTTGCTTTGCTAGATGCTCGCTCTTTTGCTATGCCAATGCTACGATGCCTACCATTTGCTTGTCAGCCTCCCAAATTGCCATGTCAAACCTCTAACCCACCATGTCCTAGCAAACCGTCGATTGGCTATGTTACCGCTTTGCTCAGCCCCTCTTATAGCGTTGTTAGTTGCAGGTGAAGATTGAAGTTTGTTCCTTGTTGGAACATGGGGATGTTGTTCCTTGTTGGAATATTGTTTACTTGTTGGGATATCACGATATATCTTATGTAATTAATGCATCTATATACTTGGTAAAGGGTGGAAGGCTCGGCCTTATGCCTGGTGTTTTGTTCCACTCTTGCTGCCCTAGTTTCCGTCATATCGGTGTTATGTTCCCGGATTTTGCGTCCCTTACGCGGTTGGGCTATTATGGGAACCCCTTGACAGTTCGCCTTAAGTAAAGCTCCTCCAGCAATGCCCAACATTGGTTTTACCATTTGCCACCTAGCCTTTTCTTTTCCCTTGGGAGTCGCGCTCCTGAGGGTCATCTTTTTTTTTCCCCCCGGGCCAGTGCTCCTCTGAGTGTTGGTCCAACTGAGCGATGTCCGAGGCTACCAGGGGCAACTCTGGGCTGGCTTACCCGACGTCTGGCTCATCTGAGTGTGCCCTGAGAAAGAGATATGTGCAGCTCCTATCGGGATTTGTCGGCACATTCGGGCGGTGTTGCTGGTTTAGTTTTACCCTGTCGAAATGTCTTGTTGTACCGGGATACCGAGTCTGATCGGAATGTCTCGGGTGGAGGTCTATTCCTTCGTTGACCGTGAGAGCTTGTGATGGGCTAAGTTGGGACACCCCTGCAGGGATTTGAACTTTCGAAAGCCGTGCCCGCAGTTATGGGCAGATGGGAATTTGTTAATGTCCGGTTGTAGATAACTTGAACCTTAACTTAACTAAAATGAATCAACCGCGTGTGTAACCGTGATGGTCTCTTTCCGGCGGAGTCCGGGAAGTGAACACGGTTGTTGGAGTTATGCTTGACGTAGGTTGTTTTAGGATCACTTCTTGATCATAGTTTCTCGACCGTGCTTTGCCTTCTCTTCTCGCTCTCATTTGCGTATGTTAGCCACCATATATGCTAGTCGCTTGCTGCAGCTCCACCTCATACCTTTTACCTTACCCATAAGCTTAAATAGTCTTGATCGCGAGGGTGCGAGATTGCTGAGTCCCCGTGGCTCACAGATACTTCCAAAACCAGCTTGCAGGTGCCGATGAGTCCGTGCAGATGACGCAACCAAGCTCAGGAGGAGCTCGATGAAGATCTTGTCCTTTGTGTTGTTTCTTTTCAGTCGATCAGTAGTGGAGCCCGGTTGGGGTCGATCGGGGACCTTTTGTCGCATTTGGGGTTCTTCTTTTATTTTGGCTCCATAGTCGGGCCTTGATTGTATCTGATTGATGTAATGCTTTATTCATGTAATTGGGTGAAGTGGCGATTTTAAGCCAACTATGTATCTCTTTCCCTTATTATATTACATGGGTTGTGTGAAGATTACCTCACTTGCGACATATGCCTTCAATGCGATTATGCCTCTAAGTCGTGCCTCGACACGTGGGAGATATAGTCGCATCGAGGGTGTTACAGTTAGACCAGACTCCGACAGGGGTTTGGATCACCTCATAGCAGAGCTTAGTCGGAGTCGTACTCGCTTTCGATGCATTGGCATCATATATGTAAATTCATACTCGCTTCTTGGCAAGTACTGATGCATCTAGTTCAGTGGAGATGCTTGCAAGGTTCGTAGCTGTAATTTGGCAATACTTCTATAACCGAGAGGATATGGAGCTATCAGGAAGTCATAACCTTCTTCTTCATCTTAAGTGTACCTGGGTATGTTAGTATCCAAATTTGCAAATTCAATATCAAGGCTATTATCATCTATAATACTTTGCAATTTACTCTCCAGAGGAGGTCTATGGAGAGCCTGCAAAAAATCAGTCCATATATCATCAAGATCAATTTCAGAATATGAACTTGGGGTTTGTCCATTGTCGACAAATCCACACGTAAAGAGGAGTAATCAGGCATCATGGTGGTTGCATCACACTCTTATAACTCTCTGAATGTAAGCAACTCACCCTCCTTTTGTGCTATCTCATCTCTAAGATGAATGCCAATTGGTGTTTCATCAGAAGGAGTCATCGGAGGCACATCGGGAACATTGCCAATATCTAGTTCATTTCTAACAATAAACATTGAAACAACTGTACTCACTATATCCTCCCGTGGAGAATATTCAAGCATTGTTTCAATAGGTTATATGAAAGCTCTAATAGAACGTAGATATGATAATTGATCATATAGGTGGGTATTAATGGTGTCTAGACATTTACCATGATCAGGAGGAGTTTCCAAATAGTAGCCATCCCGTCCTTCTTCTCTGTGTTCCTTCTTCGACTTGTCTCCTAGACATACTTCCTGGAAAGTAGTTCCCTTGTTTTTCTCCTATCGCTCGATTATTTCCTCTGATTCTTTTATGAGGTTATGTTCCTACAACATAGAGGCTTGGGAAGCGGCAGCCCCCCTCCCAAAATCTTTAATAAAAGTGGCATTATGGTGGTTGTTAGTAATACACCATTTATGAATACTCTCCAACACACCCATATGTTTCAAGACCTCTTCATGTTGTAGAGAGAGAGCCCCTTCACACTGTTTATAAGTTCTAAGGTTCTAAAATAAAGCATTAGTTCATCATAAATTTCAACATAATCAAACATGTAGCGGTCATGGTTATATGCTCCTACAACAGGGTTAGGGTAAAATTTGCAACTGAAACCCATATGACAATTGGACTTGCAATGCTCACAAAATGATGGATATCCAAATATACCTTTAGAGCAATAATACCATACCTCCAATTTATCACCCACTTCAGTACCTTTAAATGAATATCGGTATTGAGCATAGATCATTCCTCTCTCTTTGATTTGTCTTCTTGTAGCTGTCCTAAATCCTACATAAGAGATCTCAAGCAAAATATTTTTTGGCAGTTTTTTTGGTTAAGTAGCAACAAACATAAATAAACTATATGCGAGCGGGTAAGTAAATAACCAAACGCCATACTCCCCGGCAACGGTGCTAGAAAATGCTTGATGACCTGCAAGTGCACATGGCTGTTGTAGCACTTTCGTGATAAATGAAGTGTCGAGCCCAAAGGGAGCTCATAGGAAGGAGTTACAAACCATGCAACTATGCTATCACTTACACAGTTACATACACACCCGGAGTTTGGAAATAGCCTACTTTAGTAAGCTGCTAGGAAAACAAAAAAAGGTAGTGTTTACTAAACTACAATGAGAAATAAAAGACAAAAAATTAAAGGGACTAGACTAAGGGAGATGGTGCTTGAGTTTTTTTAGAAAAGGAGGAAGACCGCCGGCCTATGCATCTGGACGATGCATGCAACCACTTTTATTAATTGTTCACACAAGACCTTACAAATTAATACAACAGTAAGACCAAAGCCACCGTCTAGGCAACATCTGTCGCTACTCCTATCCAATTGATGAAGGGATGCTGATAGTCTGGGCCTAATACCAAACAGACCTCGCAGCCAAACCTAACATCTAAGACCTAAGTTCCCATCTAGGACGCCTGCCGGGTATGGGTCACCCACTGGTCCGGCGCACTCCTCAACTAGGACGCTTGCTGGGTATGAGGCTGCCATAGCTACCTGCCACCAATCCATCTTCAGAGTTGTACTGTTGCATCTACCTTGCCCGGTCTAGCTGCCTTCGACGCCACCACGAGGCCAGACCACGTCACCCTCCTACGTGAGTCCATCTCTACGCATTGGACGCCGAGTCTCCATAGCACCATGCCGCCGAGACCCGCCACCATCAATGAGTGAGATGACGCACCGCTCCACCAAAGAATCCGTCCTCTGGTCCCTTGATCATGTGTGTACCTCCAAGAAAAATGACCCCAAGGGGGGAACGACACTAGAGCGCCACCGTCATCTGATCATCTGATCTAGGGTTTCTCCCGGAGGTAGCAGAGTGTGGCCTTGAACTTCTCTATGGTGATGCCTTCAAGAAGGGAACGATGCAGATAGCACCACCACCGCCATCCTTGGCAGTAGTCGAAGGCAAGTTTTCACCCAGATCTGTTTGAAGGAATCCAACTCCCATGCACGGCCGCCACCACCACCAGGCTGTGCACACGCCGCCGACGGCACCTCCACGATTGAAGTCACCGGCGGAGCCTGGCCACCAGATGCACCACCAGCGCCATCCCGCAGGGCCACCGGCCACTCCCATCTCCAAAGCCTCCATCCCCGATCCAATCTAGGAGTACCCAGATCCGCCGCCAGGAGGCAGCGCCCATGCCTGGGACGCCGCACCACCAGAAGGGATGGCACGCCATCGAGCTAGCAGGGCGTCAAGGGAAGGCGCGGGGAGCGGAAGTGACATGCTGCTCTACGGCGCTGTTGAGGAGAAGGAGACCCGCATCCCACCTTGCAGAACAGGTGACGAGCAGCCCCACCGCTGCCAATGCCACGAGGGCTTTGCCCGGTGGCACCCGTCAGCGAGGGGAAGGGTGGCGGGGAAGGGAACCCCTAGGCGGCGGCGCCCTCCCGGGTCGCCCGCGGGGGGGGGGGGGGGGGGGGGGGGGGGGGGGGGGACGACACAGAGTCATGGAGGAATTTTCTTTGGATTTCCTTTTATTTATGAGACGAAACCAATGGTGCTTGAGTAGTAAACGTTCTCGAGGGATTCAGAGTCATCACTACAAGTATGATGCTGGCAACACATGATATACATGGCTTTATCACTAATCCACTTTATATGACTGTGTGGGCGGAGCCAATAAAGTACGCATCCCCACTCCGGTTATTGCATACCCTCGTGCCACCACCATGCTTCCCCACTCCAGTTATCACAATGATGATAAAGGGGAGTGAACTCCCCGTGGTCATGGCATTAAGTTCAGTGCTTCTCCACTAATCCCTATTGTGACGATCAGGGACGAAGGGAGATAGGCCATGTCATGTACCTACCTCTGTAACCATCCTTCCCACCAACATGAGTTTCCTCAAGTCCACAAGGGACTAATGTTGCGCAAGGGCTCTTCACAACACCATGAGACAACCAACACAATACATATGCAGGGGATGATTAGATCACTCTATTCAATAACAAAGTACTAATCATGCAAGGGTTCATCCGAATCCTCAAGAACTAACACAACTACTCAAACATAAGAGAGGGGGAAGCAAGTTGCAAGCCTTCATGAAACCGATGGAGGAGAGGAGCATGGTGGCGGTTATGATGATGGTGGAGGCACCAGCGGTGCAGATGGCGTTGGTGGCGCTGACCCGAAGGTCGGTGCGTGGTGGAGGCGCCCTTTCTTACCCATCTTGGCTTAGCCATTATCTTCTCTATGAAGGTCGTCTTGGGAGAAACAATGGAGATGGATGACGGCTGTGTGGATGATGAAGATGATGTGTGGTGGCGGCTAGGGTTGGAGGCGGATATATAACATGTCTCTCGGTGTCTCCTTCGTTGATGCGGTCATCTGAGGGACACAAGATAAGCCTTATCCTCTCCCAAACTTGTCCTTATTGTCAAAGAATCTTGTGGGAACAATTGGGGACGAAATCGATGAAGAATCCCATCTAGAGAGACAACTTTCGAGCTTGATTTCCTTCCATATGACCAGCCACGGTCGTACGGTACGTCGTCTTTTATTTTGTCCCTCTTCTGCACATCAGTCATTTCTTCATACAAACTCAAAACCTGACGTTCTTGGGCCCATTGGAATCGTATGAACGACACTGATCCATTTCTGGTATTAGATCTTGGTTTTGAGTACTTTGGAAAAATGACTTCTTTCACTCGCCGAAATGGCCAAGTCTGGCACTTCAAGTCCTCCATATTGAACTTGTCCTTGGTCCTTTGATCACGCTTGATCCTAGGTTGGTCCAATACACCCGTAGACACAAGAAAACAAAGAAAATTAGTAAAACCAAATAAAATACTAAATATGCAATGCTCACAAGGAAAAGTATAAAGATCAAATGTAACATCCCAAAATTCTAAATTTTGGAATGTTATAATAGATAGATTGATTTGATTGATTGTTTGATTGATTGTCTGAAAGTGAGTGAATTCGAAACTTTTGAAAGTTAAATGAGAGGGAATAAAAGGACTTTCCCAAAATTTCATATTTGCTTTCTGATCTCCATGAATTTAAATTCTTTTCAACACAAAACCCTAGAGAGAAGATGACATGACTTCTTCCATTTAAAATGAAAAGGGTGTTTGAAAAATATTTGAATTCCATTGGGGAATATTTTTCCAATTCAGAAACTTTATGCAACTCAATGATTTTCACGAGAGAAGATAAAATGACTTCTTCAAATTATGAAATATGAGTTGGGAGTTTCAAAGGATCAATTTCAAGTCCTTTTGGAATTAATTTTCAATTTGGATCTATTTGAGTTTTATTCAAATTATTTTTCTCCAAAAATAAAATATATGGAAATTAGGGTAACATGATTCCCTACAATAGAAAATTGGAGAAAAATTTATTTGAAATCATTTTGGTATTTTTTTAAAAATATTTTTGTTGGATTTTAATAGACCAGTAGCACTCTTTGATTTATCTGAATTTGTGTGTATTTTATTTAATGCTAGGAAAATGTTCATGTTGTAGAAAATCTTTTTCTGCAAATTTTGATATATTATATGACTGTATTTGTTTTTCCTTTGCTTTATTATTATTTTTGTTTGTCTGTGTTAAAAAAAAGAGAAAAGCTCTCCGAACAGTGCCAGGCCGAAGCCCAGCACTACTCTCCCTCTCTCTCTCCGCTGACTGGGCCGAAGCCCACCCAGCCAACCGAATCAGCCCATGGCCTCTCTCCCCTCACGCGAACCGCCTCCGCCCCGGTCGCCCGATCCCTCCCGCTCGCCCTGTCTCGCTGACAGCGGGGCCCGCGTCTTCTTCTTCCCCACGACAGGCAGGACTCCTGCCCGAGCACGACGCTGAGCACCGCCGCTCAAATCCTCCCGGGGCGCTGTCTCCATGGCCCCTCGCGCAATCCCAACCCCCTATAAATACTTCCCACCTCATCCTCGTCCGATTTTCGCAAAAACCTCGATCTACCGTGCCCTAGGGAGTCCTCCCGATCTCGCCGGAGAAGTTTTCTGCCGCCGCGCGCCATTGCTCGCCGCCGTCACCACCGCGCCTCGTCCCGACGTCCCCGAGTCCCGCCGAGACCACCCCGGACTCGCCTTTCTCCGCCGCTTCTTCCTGACCCCTCCGTCACCGCCGGTGATGGCCGGAGACGTCGCCACCGTCGACCACAGGAGCTGACCTCTCCGTCGTCTTCGTCTCACCGTCGCAGTAAGCCTCGACCGTCCGATCTAGTTTCGATGTTGTAAATTAGATCTGCTAGTTTTTTTTCTTTCTTTCTCTTGCAAACCGTTTTTCTTTAAGTAGTGAACGTTCGTTGTTTTAGTCTTTACAGCGAACGATTTCGTTACATAAGCTTCTGTAGCGAACGTTCATTCGATAGGATTTTTCTTTTTATTTTAGATTTCGTCCAGGGACCTATCTATGATGATTTCTTTACAAATTAGTCCATGTTCTTCAAACGGTCATAACTTTTTACTCGTTAGTCCAAATTCAACAAAACCAACGCCCACATCTTCGTTATGATCCCCTCTATCCAGATAAAACAACTTAAACATGTTTTTGAAAATTTTAAATTTTGAATTAGATCAGATTTGAATTCAAACTTCTTTTGATCATATCTTTTTATCCGTAACTCCGTTTGAGTTGATTCTTTTTGCAAATCGAAGCTCTTGACCTAAACATTCTAATAAGGCCAAATTCACATAATTTTGGTACTGTTAGAAATAGTTTTATGTTGCAAGAGTTATTTGCTTGGTTTTGATGTTTCCAAATCGTCTTCTTCGTTCTTTCTGATCTTTTGAGTGATTGCTTATGTGTGGTTACTATTGCTTGCTTACGATAGATTGACCGGAGTGTGACGATTAGAGCTATCAAGAGTTTTGAGTGCGAATCATCTTCATCAACATTGCAGGCAAGTTCACACTTTGATCATACCTTTTCTACTACCCAGTTTTATTGCATTAGATCAATCCTCACACATTGCATGATTAGGATCTAATTAAATTGTGGGATGGGAAGTAGTTGAGGTAGTACCTATTACCTGTTTATTATCAAACCCTTGGGAGTTACTATTACGTTATGCTTACATTGCCATGCTATGCTCGTAGACGTGGATTGGGTTTTGACTGAAATCCATGACAGATGTGAGATTGTTAATTAATGGTTTATCTAAGGTGGCAACTTAAACACACATCTGGGTGGATTGAGGCACCTGGTTATTCTAGGATTGCCTATCTAGGCACCTGGGTAATCCAGAACTTGCCTGTTTTCTTGGACCGCCACCCAGGCTCAAAGGGATCATGAGATTATTCATACTAGAAACTTCCGTGTGCAGCCACAAGCCATTATGGGCTCTGGCATAGTTGATTAAGTCGTGCAAACTCTTACTGGTAGACTAGCAGATGTAGGGGAAAGTAGGTGTGCCGGTCTACCCACATGTAAGGTGCTAGCGCTTCTGAAAGACTGTGTCTCGGTCATCCGTCTTCTCAAACACCCTGCAGTGCGAGAAACCAAACGAAGGCGATCGAGTCTTGTGGGGAAAAGTGCGCAAACCTCTGCAGAGTGTATAAACTAATCATGATTAGCCGTGTCCCCGGTTATGGACATCTTGAGTATCTAGTTCTTGGATTATCCTGTTGATCTCATCACATTACTTTAAATGAATATTGTTGGGTTTAATGATGTTACTTAATTGGGATTGAGAATGCTGTCAACCATTCTCAATGTTCAACAACCACCATGATAGTTAAATAAATTTATTCCTTTGCAGTAGGGAAAAATTGGCTTTTCGCAAAAAAACTATAACCATAGAGCTTTTCCACCAGCCAAATATGCATGTAGTGATAGCCATTGTTCATCATTCTCTATGGTGTGAATTTGCCAGTACATTCAATGTACTGACCCGTTTCGGGATGTAACGTCTCATGTTGCAGGATTATCTTATGACGAGTAAGTGACACGTTAGGGTTACGATTTCTACACTCAACTTTGCCGTTGGTGTTGATGGGAATCCACAACCTTGTTGCTTCCGCTATATGGATTGAGGTAATAGTATTTACGTTACTTTATACATGTGATTTACCTCTGTTATAAATCCTTCGAGTACTGTGTGTGTCAGCATACCGATCCAGGGATGACACTTAAAGCACAGAGACTTGATCCATTTGGGTCAGGTCGCTACATCAAAAATCATGCATAATGGACACATATTTGGTTCGATGGGACATAATATATAGAGAGAACATGTAAAAAATGAGCTCTAAAAATGCATAAAATATAGAGCCATCAAGGTCCATGACGGGTGGGCCGCCTAGTACACCCGGGCCACCGTCATGAGGCAGCTTTGGGCGCGCCCACGCCCGCGCTCGAGCGCCTAGCCAGCCTCGTCTGTCGGTGTCT
Organism: Triticum urartu; assembly: GCF_003073215.2. Classification (NCBI taxonomy): domain Eukaryota; kingdom Viridiplantae; phylum Streptophyta; class Magnoliopsida; order Poales; family Poaceae; genus Triticum; species Triticum urartu. Next base: position 372,174,373 of record NC_053027.1, on the reverse strand, counting down.
CTTTGTGTTGGGAAACATAGCATGCAATTTCAAAAAAATTCCTACGATATCCCAAGATCTATCTAGGAGATGCATAGCAACGAGAGGGGAGAGTGTGTATACGTACCTTCGTAGACCAAAAGCGGAAGGGTTTAGTAACACGGTTGATGTAATCAAACGTCTTCACGATCCAACCGATCCTAGCACCGAACGTACGGCACCTCCGTGTTCAGCACACGTTCAGCACGATGAAGTCCCTCGACCTCTTGATCCAGTTGAGGACGAGGGAGAGTTCCGTCAGCACGACGGCGTGGTGATGTTGATGATGAAGTTACCGGCACAGGGCTTCGCCTGAGCACTACGACGATATGACCGAGGTGGTAAACTATGGAGGGGGGCACCGCACATGGTTGTCTGTTGTGCCTTTGGGGTCCCCCCCCCCCCCCCCCCCCCGCCTTCGTATATAAAGGGGGGAGGAGGAGGTGGCCGGCCTAAGGGGGGAGTCATACTTGGACTCCTAGTCCAAGTAGGATTGCCCCCCCCTCCTTCCTTCCACCGAAGAGGGAAAAGGGGAAGGGAGAGAGAGGGAGAAGGAAATAGGGAGGCTGCCCCCCACCCCTATTCCAATTCGGTTTGGGCAACGGGGGCGCCCCTCTCATGTGTCCCTTCTCCTCTCCTCCAATAAGGCCCAATAGGCTCAATACTTCTCCCGGGGGGTTCTGGTAACCTCCCGGTACTCCGGAAAAATGCCCGAACCACTTGGAACCATTCCGATGTCCGAATGCAACCTTCCAATGCATGAATATTTACCTATCGACCATTTTGAGACTCCTCGTCATGTTCTTGATCTCATCCGGGACTCCGAACAAACTTCATTCATCAAATCACATAACTCATAATACAAATCGTCATCGAACGTTAAGCGTGCGGACCCTACGGGTTCGAGAACTATGTAGACATGACCAAGACACATCTCCGGTCAATTCCCAATAGAGGAACCTGGATGCTCATATTGGCTCCTACATATTCTACGAAGATCTTTATCGGTCAAACTGAATAACAACATACATTATTCCCTTTGTCATCGGTATGTTACTTGCCCGAGATTCGATCGTCGGTATCCTCATACCTAGTTCAATCTCGTTACCCGCAAGTCTCTTTACTCGTTCCGTAATGCATCATCCCGTAACTAACTCATTAGTCACATTGCTTGCAAGGATCATAGTGATGTGCATTACCGAGAGGGCCTAGAGATACCTCTCTGATATACGGAGTGACAAATCCTAATCTCGATCTATGCCAACTCAACAAACACCATCGGAGACACCTGTAGAGCATCTTCATAATCACCCAGTTACGTCGTGACGTTTGATAGCACACAAGGTGTTCCTCTGGTATTCGGGAGTTGCATAATCTCATAGTCAGAGGAACATGTATAAGTCATGAAGAAAGCAATATCAATAAAACTAAACGATCATTATGCTAAGCTAACAGATGGGTCTTGTCCATCACATCATTCTCTAATGATGTGATCCTGTTCATCAAATGACAACACATGTCTATGGTCAGGAAACTTAACCATCTTTGATTAATGAGCTAGTCAAGTAGAGGCATACTAGGGACACTCTGTTTGTCTATGTATTCACACATGTACTAAGTTTCCAGTTAATACAATTCTAGCATGAATAATAAACATTTATCATGATATAAGGAAATATAAATAACAACTTTATTATTGCCTCTAGGGCATATTTCCTTCAGTCTCCCACTTGCACTAGAGGCAATAATCTAGTTCACATCGCCATGTGATTTAACACCAATAGTTCACATCACCATGTGACCAACACCCAAAGGGTTTACTAGAGTCAATAATCTAGTTCACATCACCATGTGATTAATACCCAACGAGTACTAAGGTGTGATCATGTTTGTCTAGTGAGGGAAGTTTAGTCAACGGGTCTGCCACATTCAGATCCGTATGTTTATATTTTGCAAATTTCTATGTCTACAATGCTCTGCATGGAGCTACTCTAGATAATTGCTCCCACTTTCAATATGTATCCAGATTGAGACTTAGAGTCATCCGGATCAGTGTCAAAGCTTGCATCAGTGTAACCCTTTATGACGAACTTTTTGTCACCTCCATAACCGAGAAATATCTCCTTAGTCTTCTAAGGATAATTTTGACCGCTATCCAGTGATCCACTCCTGGATCAATATCTTACCCCCTTGCCAAACTCATGGCAAGGTACAAATAGGTTTGGTACACAACAAAGCATACTTTATAGAACCTATGGCTGAGGCATAGGGAATGACTTTCATTCTCTTTCTATTTGTTGTCGTGGTCGTGTTTTGAGTCTTACTCAACTTTACAACTTGCAATACAGGCAAGAACTCCTTCTTTGACTGTTCCATTTTGATCTACTTCAAAATCTTGTCAAGGTATGCACATTTTGTTAGCACCTTTAGGATTGACAAAACCTTCTGGTTGTATCATATACAACTCTTCTTTAATAAATCCATTAAGGAATGCAATTTTGACATCCATTTGTCAGATTTCATAAAATGTGGCAATTTCTAACATGATCCGGACAGACTTTAAGCATCGATATGAGTGAGAAAATATGATCCTAGTCAACACCTTGAACTTGTCAAAAACCCTTTTCAACAAGTTGAGCTTTATAGATAGTAACACTACTATCAGTGTCCGTCTTCCTCTTGAAGATCCATTTATTCTCAATGGCTTGCCGATCATTGTGCAAGTCCACCAAAGTCCACACTTTGTTCTCATACATGGATTCTATCTCATATTACATGGCCTCAAGCCATCTGTCGGATTCTAGGCTCATCATCGCTTCCTCATAGTTCATAGGTTCATCATGTCTAGTAACATGACTTCCAGAACAGGATTACCGTACCACTCTGGTGCGGATCGTACTCTGGTTGACCTACGAGGTTCAGTAGTAACTTGATATGAAGTTTCATGATCATCATCATTAACTTCCTCACTAATTGGTGTAGGCATCACTGGAACTGATTTCTGTGATGAGACATTTTCCAATTCGGGAGAAGGTACAATTACCTCATCAAGTTCTACTTTCCTCCCACTCACTTCTTTTGAGAGAAACTCCTTCTCTAGAAAGGATCCATTCTTAGCAACGAATATCTTGCCTTCGGATCTCTGATACAAGGTGTACCCAACAATTTCCTTTGGGTATCCTATGAAGACACATTTCTCCGATTTGGGTTCGAGCTTATCAGGTTGAAGCTTTTTCACATAAGCATCACAGCCCCAAACTTTAAGAAACTACATCTTAGGTTTCTTGCCAAACCATAGTTCATACGGTGTCGTCTCAATGGATTTAGATGGTGCCCCATTTAACGTGAATGCATCTGTCTCTAATGCATAACCCCAAAACGATAGTGATAAATCGGTAAGAGTCATCATAGATCGCACCATATCTAATAAAGTATGGCTACGACGTTCGGACACACCATTATGTTGTGGTGTTCCAGGTGGCGTGAGTTGCGAAACTATTCCACATTGTTTCAAATGAAGACCAAACTCATAACTCAAATATTCGCTTCCACGATCAGATCATAGAAACTTAATTTTCTTGTTACAATGATTTTCTAGTTCACTCTGAAAATTCTTTGAACTTTTTCAAATGTTTCAGACTTATGTTTCATTAAGTAGATATACCCATGTCTGCTCAAATCATGTGTGAAGGTCAGAAAATAACGATACCCGCCGCGAGCCTCAACACTCATCAGACCGCATACATCAGTATGTATTGTTTCCAATAAGTCAATGGCTCGCTTCATTGTTCCGGAGAACGGAGTCTTAGTCATCTTGCCCATGAGGCATGGTTCGCAAGCATCAAGGATTCATAATCAAGTGATTCCAAAAGTCCATCCGCATGGAGTTTCTTCATGTGCTTTACACCAATATGACCTAAACGGCAGTGCCACAAGTATGTTGCACTATCATTATCAACTTTGCATATTTTGGCATCAATATTATGAATATGTGTATCACTGCGATCGAGATTCAATAAACCATTTATATTAAGTGTATGACCATAGAAGGTTTTATTCATGTAAACAGAACAACAATTATTCTTTGACTTAAATGAATAATAGTATTGCAATAAACATGATCCAATCATATTTATGCTCAACGCAAAACACCAAATAACATTTATTTTAGGTTCAACACTAACCCCGAAGGTAAAAAGAGTGTGCGATGGTGATCCTATCAACCTTGGAATCATTTCCAACACACATCGTCACCTCACCCTTAACTAGTCTCTGTTCATTTTGCAACTCATGTTTCGAGTTACTAATCTTAGCAACTGAACCAGTATCAAATACCCTGGGGTTACTATGAACACTAGTAAAGTACACATCAATAACATGTATATCAAATATACCTTTCACTTTGCCATCCTTCTTATCCGCCAAGTATTTGGGGTAGTTCCGCTTCCAGTGACCATTCCCTTTGCAGTAGAAGCACTCAGTTTCAGGCTTAGGTCTAGCTTTGGGTTTCTTCACGGGAGTGGCAACTTGCTTGCCATTCTTTCTTGAAGTTCCCTTTCTTTTCCTTTGCCCTTTTTCTTGAAACTAGTGGTCTTGTTAACCATCAACACTTGATGCTCTTTCTTGATTTCTACCTTCGCCGATTTTAGCATCGCGAAGAGCTCGGGAATCGTTTTCATCATCCCTTGCATATTATAGTTCATCATGAAGTTCCAGTAACTTGGTGATAGTGACTAGAGAACTCTATCAATCACTATCTTATCTGGAAGATTAACTCCCACTTGATTCAAGTGATTGTAGTACTCAGACATTCTGAGCACATGCTCACTGGTTGAGCTATTCTCCTCCATCTTGTACACAAAGTACTTGTCAGAGGTCTCATAACTCTCGACTTGGGCATGAGTCTGAAATACCAATTTCAGCTCTTGGACCATATTATATGCTCTATGGCGTTCAAAACGTTTTTGAAGTCCCGGTTCTAAGCCGTAAAGCATGGCGCACTAAACTATCAAGTAGTCATCATACCGAGCTTGCCAAACGTTCATAACGTCTGCATCTACTCCTGTAATAGGTCCATCACCTAGCGGTGCATCAAGGACATAATTCTTCTATGCAGCAATGAGGATAATCCTCAGATCACAGATCCAGTCCGCATCATTGCTACTATCATCTTTCAACTTATTTTTCTCTAGGAACATATCAAAAATAAACGGGGAGCTATAACATGAGCTATTGATCTACAACATAATTTGCAAATACTATCAGGACTAAGTTCATGATAATTAAAGTTCAATTAATCATATTACTTAAGAACTCCCACTTAGATAGACATCCCTCTAGTCATCTGAATGATCACGTGATCCATATCAACTAAACCATGTCCGATCATCACGTGAGATGCAGTAGTTTTCATGGTGAACATCTCTATGTTGATCATATCTACTAAGTGATTCACATTCGACCTTTCGGTCTCAGTGTTCCGAGGCCATATCTGCATATGCTAGGCTCATTAAGTTTAACCCGAGTATTCCGCGTGTGCAAAACTGGCTTGCACCCGTTGTATGTGAACGTACAGCTTATCACACCCGATCATCACGTGGTGTCTCAGCACGACGAACTGTAGCAACAGTGCATACTCAGGGAGAACACTTATACCTTGAAATTTAGTGAGGGATCATCTTATAATGCTACTGCCATACTAAGCAAAATAAGATGCATGAAGGATGAACATCACATGCAATCAAAATATGTGACATGATATGGCCATCATCATCTTGTGCCTTTGATCTTGATCTCCAAAGCACCGTCATGATCTCCATCGTCACTAGCTTGACACCTTGATCTCCATGTCATGGTCGTCTCGCCAACTATTGCTTCTACAACTATCGCTAACGCATAGTGATAAAGTAAAGCAATTACATGGCGTTTGCATATCATACAATAAAGAGACAACCATAAGGCTCCTGCCAGTTGCCGATAACTTATACAAAACATGATGATCTCATACAATAACGTATATCATATCATGTCTTGACCATATCACATCACAACATGCCTTGCAAAAACAAGTTAGACATCCTCTACTTTGTTGTTGCAAGTTTTACGTGGCTGTTACGGGCTTCTAGCCAGAACCGTTCTTACCTATGCATCAAAACCACAACAGTGATTTATCAAGTTTGTTTTCTTAACCTTCAACAAGGACCGGCCGCAGTCAAATTCGATTCAACTAAATTTGGAGAAACAGACACCCGCTAGCCACCTTTATGCAAAACTAGTTGCATGTCTGTCGCTGGAACCGGTCTCATGAACGTGGTCATGTAAGGTTGGTCCAGGCCGCTTCATCCAACAATACCGCCGAATAAAATAAGACATTGGTGGTAAGAAGTATGACGATCACCGCTCACAACTCTTTGTGTTCTACTCGTGCATATCATCTACGCATAGACCTGGCTCGGATGCCATTGTTGGGGAACGTAGCATGCAAATTCAAAAAAAATCCTACGATCATGCAAGATCTATCTAGGAGATGCATAGAAATGAGAGGGGAGAGTGTGTCTACGTACCCTCGTAGACCGAAAGTATAAGCATTTAGTAACGCGGTTGATGTAGTTAAACGTCTTCACGATCCAACCGATCCTAGCACCGAACGTACGGCACCTCCGTGTTCAGCACACGTTCAGCACGATGACATCCCTCGAGCTCTTGATCTAATTGAGGACGAGGGAAAGTTTCGTCAACACGATGGCATGGAGACGGTGATGATGAAGTTACCGGCGCAGGGCTTCACCTAAGCACTACAACGATATGACAGAGGTGGTAAACTGTGCAGGAGGTGTCGGTGTCAAAACCAGCGGATCTCGGGTAGGGGGTCCCGAACTGTGCATCTATGGATCGAAGGTAACAGGAGGCAGGGACACAAGTTTACCCAGGTTCGGGCCCTCTTAATGGAGGTAATACCCTACTTCCTGCTTGATTGACTTTGATGAGTATAGGGGTTACAAGAGTTGATCTACCTCGAGATCGTAATGGCTAAACCCTAGATGTCTAGCCTGTATGATTATGATCTTCTCTACGGACTAAACCCTCCGGTTTATATAGACACCGGAGGGGGCTAGGGTTGTACATAGTTGGTTTATAGAGAAAGGAATCTTCATATCCAAACGTCAAGCTTGCAATCCACGCAAAGGAGAGTCCCATCCGGACACGGGGAAAAGCCTTCTATCGTGTATCTTCACGGCCCATTAGTCCGGCCCGTGTCACATAGCACGGATGCCCGAGGACCCCCTAATCTAGGACTCCCTCAGTAGCCCCTGAACCAGTCTTCCGATGACGATGAGTTCGGCACGCAAGTTGTTTTCGGCATCGCAAGGCGGGTTCCTCCTCCGGATACTCCAAAGTAGTCTTTTGAACAAGAGATCTATATCTGGCTCTGTATAACAGGTTAACCCTTCCAACCATCAAATCATAATACTTAAAATAAGATACATCCATCGACAGCTTTTTCTGGCAAAACGTCACGCTTAGCTCTGCTATCATTTCGAACCGTTTTTGGGCCTCCCGCCTCGCGGACCAATATGCAACTCCCATTGACACGTCTTGTCAAAGCAAAGAGTGTGCTCCCTTATTGCGGGATTCTCATCAATATGAGTTTTGGTAATCTAACTGTGTTGTTTGCATGACCCCTTGGTAACCGGCAAGTTTTAAGGCTCAAGGGAGGGGGACGCTTGTTATTCACAGTCCATATAAGTGGATAGAATCCAACTCTTCCATCCCATGCCTCATTCTCTCTCTGCCTCCCCATCCTTGAGCTCCAGCGCCCAAGTTCCAAGCTTTCCTCCCGTCCACAACTCTTCCGACCATGGCCGGCTCTCAAGTCAAGTGGATGGTGTAAGGGCATTTTTATCCCTCAAGTAGTTTTGGTGATTGATGACAATACGTTTGCGGACTAATCGTGTGCACTAAGTGTTTCAGGTGATCTATTATAAGGGCACTTTGCGATTATTCCCCTCGAGGACTTCACTTTAGATGGATTATTTTCCTTTGTTTCTTTTCGGTGGAATTGAGTCGTAGGGATAACCGTACTATCAAGAGGGGATCCGTTTCAGAAGAGTATGGGTGGAATCATCACGTAAACATTTTCCTTGCACCCTCGCTGTCTTCTCTGTTGGCGTTTTCGTGTTGTGCAAAACAAGGGGTGCCTTGTGCTACGCGGTAGTACCGCGGCCAGGGCGGTAGTACCACTTGTACTACCGCCCCTGTTGTGGTCTCGACTTTTTCGTGTAGGGTTTTCGTAAAAGACCACGCAGGGGAGCGGTAGTAGGGACGGCAGTAGGGCGCGGTAGTACTGCTTGTTTAAGCGGTAGTACCGCTCCTACATTTGCTCCAACTGCCGCACAGCATGTTGCCCTCCTCTGTTTTTCCAGTGGTTGTAGGGAGCAGCGGTACCGCTCACTAGCGGTAGTACCGCCCGCAGGGCAGTAGTACCGTTCTTGTGTGCGTACTTCTTCTTTCTCAGCCATGGTTGACCTATGCCTGCTTGCCATAGCGGTAGTACCGCTATGGCAGTGGTACTACCGCTCCATCAACGGTAGTACCGCCCAGATGCAGGCTGCGGGCTACATAACGGTTGGATGTGTCCCCCCACTATTTAAAGGGGTCTTATTCTCCAAGAAGACTTACCTATTTTCCCCAAAACTCCATTGTTGCTCCACAAGCTCATTTTCGCCCGATCTCTCTCCCTAGCCAATCAAACTTGTTGATTTTCTAGGGACTGGTTGAGACGGCCCAGATCTACACTTCCACCAAGAGAAATTTGATTCCCCCACTAATCCCTTGCGGATCTTGTTACTCTTGGGTGTTTGAGCATCCTAGACGGTTGAGGTCACCTCGAGGCCATATTCCATTGTGGTGAAGCTCCGTGGTTTCGTTGGGAGCCTCCAATTAATTTGTGGAGAGATCCCCAACCTTGTTTGTAAAGGTCTGGTTGCCGCCTTCAACGGCACCAATAGTGGAATCACGGCATCTTGCATTGTGTGAGGGCATGAGAATACGGTGGCCCTAGTGGCTTCTTGGGGAGCATTGTGCCTCCACACCGCTCCAACGGAGACGTACCTCCCCTCAAAAGGAAGGAACTTCGGTAACACATCCTCGTCTTCACCGGCTCCACTCTTGGTTATCTCGTGCCTTTACTTGTGCAAGCTTATTTGTGTTATTTCCCTTGCTTGCTTGTGTGCTTGTTGTTGTTGCATCATATAGGTTGCTCACCTAGTTGCATTTCTAGACAACCTACTTTGATTCAAAGTTTAAATTGGTAAAGAAAAGCTAAAATTGTTAGTTGCCTATTCCCCCCCCCCCTCTAGTCAACTATATCGATCCTTTCAATTGGTATCGGAGCCTCGTCTCTTTACTAAGGACTTTGCCATCCAAAGAGTATGGTTGACACCGTAGACGGTGCGGAGGAGCACTCCGGTGTGAATCCAATCTCGTCTATAGCCGATGGGGGAATCGCGGTCTCTCATGAGGAATTCAATGTGGCCTTGGACACATTGAAAACCTCCATGAAGACCGAGGTTGAAAGTATGTTTAATAAATTCATAGAAGGGCTTAAACTATCCACCGCACCGTTGAGAGTGGGTGATCCCACTAACAAGGTGACGGATGCTAACTCCGACAAAGGGGAAGCTACTAGTGATCAAGTCCCTTCTTCTAGTGATAAAAATGGCACCGGCATCTTTGCCCATGTGGAACCTCCATTTTTTTATGGTGGACCGATTCCTTCCACGCATTTGAATCATGCTGGTCCTCCCCCCAAGATTGTGAAAAATGAGGACTTTGATTCTTGGGTCTATCGCTTTAAGCGTCATTTAAATCATGTGAATACTAATCTTTGGAGAATCATTAAAGAAGGTTTCTATCCGTATGACCGAAGCAACTTCACTCCTAGAGAAGCCGCGGATAATCAATTCAATGAGAATGCTCTCTTCATCATCCAAGATGCAATTCCACCCGAAGATCTTCCTCATCTCCGGCCCTTCACCATGGTCAAAGATGCATGGCATCAAGTTGTTTTCCTCTACAAGGGAAGCGCAAGCATTCAACGCTCCAACTATGAAGTGGTGCAAGATGAAGCCGATGAGTTTGCAATGAAAGAAGATGAAGAACCTCGTGAGCTTTATCGGAGAGTAACCAAACTCGCGGTCTCACTCCGAGATCATGGGAGCAAGGACACGGATGAAAATTGGATCAAGCGCAAATTCCTCAAGGTAATGATGCCTTACCACAAGGCCATGTCCTCCGTCATTCGTCAAAGGCCGGACTTCCACACCTTGTCCTCAAGTGAAGTGTTGGATGAGTTTGTGGCCATGAGCATCTTGGACAAGACCGCCGACAATGCGGTGCTACGTTCTCGAAGAGCAAAGAATCCCAACCTTGCATTAAAGGCCAAGGTTAGTATGGAAGAAGAGGACGAAGAAGAAGAAGAGGAGAGCAACCCCGAAGATACAAAGTATGCCTATCATGAACACATGGCTCTTGCTTAAAGGAAATTTTGGAGCAAGAAAAACTCAAGTCCCAACTTCAACAAGAACAACTCAAGTGGCACGAAGGGCAAGCAACGTGTGAGGACTTGCTATAATTGTGGCAATGTGAGCCATTTTGTTGTGGAGTGCCCGTATGAGAAGAGGGAAGACAATGGTGTCAAGCTCATCCGAAAGGACAAAGCCAAGTCTTTCCCAAACAAGAGCAACTTCACCAAGAAGACTCCTCACCAAGCGTTGGTGGTACAAGAAGAGTACCATGAGGATGATGATGATGATGATGATGATGATGGTGAGTCGGTTGCCATGGCCTTCATTGCCATTGCAACAACTCCACGGGTGTCTCTCTTCGACTCACCTAATGATAACATCACCGCCAAGTGCCTCATGGCTAAAGCCACCAACAAGGTAACCCCCAACATCAAAACTACCATCATTAATAATCCTCTTTGACGGATTGCATTGATGAACATGAGGGGTCTAATGTGGAGGAAAATGACTTTGAGTCTTTTATGAACAAACTCAAGGGTAAATCCAAGAAGCACTTTGTTGCTCTCTTGGAACAACTTGGTGAAGCCAATGACATGATCGAGGCTCACGAAGATACCAGCTCTAAGATGGAGGGGCATAGTCGTGATTATGCCGATGAGATTTCGGATCTTTCCAATGCTCTTGAGGAAGAGTGTGGTCTTCTTTCGGCTCTTGAGGAGACACACAACAATGATCATGCTAAATTAAAGAAAGATCTAGATCATGCTCTTGTTGTATCACGTGTGCTAAATTCCGAGAAGGCCAAACTTGGGGTTGATCTTGCTAGACTCAAGGAGGAGATTGATATACTTGACAAGGCTCACAAGGCCTTGAAAGGTGTTCATGCTAGCCTCAAGGAGTGTCATGATCAACTCCAAGTGAAGCTAACCAAGGAGAAAGCCACCTTTCCTCATATAGTGTTAAGTGATAATGCAAATGCTACTAACCCTTGTTGTGAGCATGTGCATCTTGTTGAGGAGAATTCTAAGTTGAAGGAGCAACTTGATAAAGGCCTTGTGTCATGCATACAAGGTGAGAAGAACCTCAACGACCGTTTGAGCAATCAAAAGGAAGTTGTGGCCAAAGAAGGGATTAGGTTCGCACCCATGCCCAAGAACAAGAAGAAGAATGACAAGAACAAACGACCTCCCCCTCTCAAGCAAACCTTTGTGAATGAGGGAGAGGGTGCTTCCAAGGAGAAGAAGAACAATGTGAAGGGTGGTGGTGTCAAGAAAGGCAATGCCACCCCGTCCAACAAAGCCGGCGACTTTAACCCTTCTTATGTGTTGTGTCGTGCTAGTGATGGGCATGTTTATGCCAAATTTGTTGGTTCTCCCTATGAGTACATTGAATGGTCTATTTGGGTTCCTAAGACCCTTGTTACTAACATCAAAGGACCCATTACAAAATGGGTACCTAAAACCAAGCATTGATTTCTTGTAGGTGTTTGCTTCCGGTGGGGGATCATGGTTGCTCGATAGTGGAGCTACAAATCATATGACCGGAAGCGAGGACTTGGTGGTGGACGTGCACAAGATTCCATCTATGCCCACCAATGTTGAATGGGATGATGCCTCGTCTTCTAAGGTATTGGGACTTGGCAAGGTTGTCATATCTCATGATCTCACGATCTAGAAGGTCATGCTTGTTGAGTCCCTTGCATACAATTTACTTTCCGTTCGTCAACTTGCACTCATGGGCTTTGCCACTTTCTTTGATATTGATACCATGGCCCTCTTGTGGAGCAAGACTCTTAAAGTAGCCTTTGTTGGGCATGTTGATAACGGTCTCTATGTGATTAACTTTTCGGAGCCACCCACTAAGACCGTGACATGCCTAATGGCTAAAGTTGACGTGGGATGGCTTTGGCATCGCCGTCTAGCCCATGTCAATATGAGATATTTGCAAATTCTTCTCAAGGGGGACCATGTCCGTGGACTAACAAATGTTAGTTTTGCTAAAGATCATGCTTGTAGTGCTTGTATCAAAGCAAAGCTACATGAGAAGGCTCACCCTCCCACGACTATCATTTACTCGAAGAGGCCTTTGGAGCTCCTTCACATTGTGACGCCCCCGATTTGACCGTACACTAATCATACACGCAAATGTGTACGATCAAGATCAAGGACTCACGGGAAGATATCACAACACAACTCTAGACACAAATTAAAATAATACAAGCTTTATATTACAAGCCAGGGGCCTCGAAGGCTCGAATACAAGAGCTCGATCAAAGATGAGTCAGTGGAAGCAACAATATCTGAGTACAGACATAAGTTAAACAAGTTTGCCTTAAGAAGGCTAACACAAACTGGGATACAGATCGAAAGAGGCGTAGGCCTCCTGCCTGGGATCCTCCTAAACTACTCCTGGTCGCCGTCAGCGGGCTGCACGTAGTAGTAGGCACCTCCCGAGTAGTAATAGTCGTCATCAATGGTGGCGTCTGGCTCCTGGACTCCAGCATCTGGTTGCGACAACCAGAAGGAAAGGAAAGGGGGAAAAGGAGGGAGAAAGCAACCGTGAGTACTCATCCAAAGTACTCGCAAGCAAGGAGCTACACTACATATGCATGGGTATCAAATAGAATAAGTGTATCATATGTGGACTGAACTGCAGAATGCCAGAATAAGAGGGGGATAACTAATCCTATCGAAGACTACGCTTCTGGCCACCTCCATCTTGCAGCATGTAGGAGAGAGTAGATGGTAAGTTTACCAAGTAGCATCAAGTAGCATCGTATAGCATAATCCTAACCGATGATCCTCCCCTCGTCGCCCTGTGAGAGAGCGACCACCGGTTGTATCTGGCACTTGGAAGGGTGTGTTTTATTAAGTATCCGGTTCTAGTTGTCATAAGGTCAAGGTACAACTCCAAGTCATCCTGTTACCAAAGATCACGGCTATTCGAATAGATTAACTTCCCTGTAGGGGTGCACCACATATCCCAACACGCTCGATCCCATTTGGCCGGACACACTTTCCTGGGTCATGCCCGGCCGTGGAAGATCAACACGTCGCAGCCCTACCTAGGCACAACAGAGAGGTCAGCACGCCGGTCTAAATCCTATGGCGCAGGGGTCTGGGCCCATCGCCCTTTGCACACCTGCATGTTGTGAACGCGGCCGGAAGCAGAACTAGCCCCCTTAATACAAGAGCAGGCTTACGGTCCAATCCGGCGCGCGCCCCTCAGTCACTGACGTCACGAAGGCTTCGGCTGATACCACGACGTCGAGTGCCCATAACTGTCCCCGCGTAGATGGTTAGTGCGTATAGGCCAGTAGCCAGACTCAGATCAAATACCAAGATCTCGTTAAACGTGTTAAGTATCCGCGAACACCGACCAGGGCCAGGCCCACCTCTCTCCTAGGTGGTCTCAACCTGCCCTGTCGCTCCGCCACAAAGTAATAGTCGGGGGCCGTTGGGAACCCAGGCACACCTCTACCGGGATGGAGCCACCTGCCCCTTCAGCCCCCAACTCCGAACAGTACCATAGGTAATGTAACTGTGTAAAGTATATAGTATATGCCCGTGATCACCTCCCGAAGTGATCACGGCCCGGTAGTATAGCATGGCAGACGGACAAGAGTGTAGGGCCACTGATGGAACACTAGCATCCTATACTAAGCAGTAGGATAGCAGGTAATGGTAACAACAATAGTAGCAAGGACAGGCTATGCATCAGGACAGGAATAACGGAAAGCAGTAACATGCTACACTACTCTAATGCAAGCAGTATAGAGAAGATTAGGAGATATCTGGTGATCAAAGGGGAGGCTTGCCTGGTTGCTCTGGCAAGAGAGAGGGGTCGTCAACACCGTAGTCGTACTGGGTAGCAGCGGCGTCGGTCTCGGTGTCTAGCGAGAGAAGAGGGGGAAGAAACAATAAATATAATGCAAACAAATGCATGACGATGCATGACATGACAAAGCGTGATGCTAGGTGTGCCCTAACGCGGTACGAGGTGGTACCGGTGAAGGGGAAAACATCCGGGAAAGTATCCCCGGTGTTTCTCGTTTCCGGGCAGAGGAGCTGGAGGGGGAAGGTTGCGTGTTTGCTATGCTAGGGAGGCATGGCGGACGAACGGGCTGCGTATCCGGGTTCGTCTCGTCGTTCTGAGCAACTTTCATGTACAAAGTTTTTCCATCCGAGCTACGGTTTATTTTATATAAATTTTAAAAGATTTAAATCATTTTTAGAATTTATTTAATTAATTTAATCAACATTATCCAGAATAGTGCTTGCTGACGTCAGCATGACGACAGCATGAGGTCAGCAGTTGACCTAGTCAACCTGACAGGTGGGTCCCGTTCGTCATTGACACATTTAATTAACAGGTTAATTAAACAGGGTCAATTAGTTTAATTAGTGGTTAGGTTAATCTAATCAGGATTAAATAGTTTAATTAATTCTTTAATTAATTAATTAAGTTTAATTAAGTCAATTAATTAATTAATTATTAATTATTATTTTTTTGTTAAAACGTTCTGGGCACGGGGCCCATCTGTCATAGGCCCCAGGGGCCAATCGGACAAACGGGCATGCGGGCGCACAAGTGTGGTGCCCGTGCCCGAGTCCAACCACGGGCGCGGCCGCGGAGTGGCCGGCCGGCCGGTGCTGCGCCCTGCAGCGGCGAGCCGAGGCGGTGGCCGGACGTGGGAGGACGGCGCATGTGCGCGGCGAACGGCGGGGAGAGCGGCCGCAGGGGTGGGCGCGGCCTGGCGCCGGCACGGGCGCCGGAGGTGGAGCAAGGGCAACTCGGGGGGGCGACGGCAGAGGGGCGGGCGCTGGGGCGCGTAGGGAGGCGGCGGTGGCTGGAGCGCGCGGCAAGGCGAGGTCAGAGGCGAGCGGGCACGGCAGCAGCGCAGTAGCATACGCGCGCGGGGGAGGCGATGCGCCATCGGCGATGGTCGAGCGCGGCCCGCAGGGGGCCGCGGCGGGCGTGGCACGTGTGTGCGCGGGTGGCGGCCGGAGCATGACCGGCGCAGGGAAGGGGGCAGTAGGTGCGGGCGGCCGAGCGCATGTGCGGCGAAGCGGGGCAGAGGAGGAGGAGCAGCGCTCACGGTGGGGTTGTAGGGGTTCGGGGGCAGCGTGCTCGTGGAGGAAGGCGAGGACGCGACGTGGAGCGGCTCCGGCGAGCGGCGTCCATCGGCGAGGTCAGGGCGTCTGGCGTGGCGACGGGGATGGGGCGGCTCTCGGCGACGGCGGGGCAGAATCGGGCGGCGTCGGGGTTCGGCGACGAGGGCGGAGGCGCCATGGTGCGCGACGGCAGCGGGGGGTGTCGAGCGGCATCGGGGCGCCTTTTCCCCTGATCTAGATCGGGAGGGAGCGAGGGGGGCGAGCGGGGTGGGGCGAGTGGGGGTCTCGTCCCCGATCCAGATTGGATCGGGAGGGGGGAACGGCGTGGGGGGGAGTGCGGGTGGTTGGGTTAGGGTTTGACCAGGGGTGGGGGGTTATGGGGGGAGTGGGGTGGCCGGCTGGGCCTTTGTCCAGTTGGGCCGGTGGTCGAATGGGCCGGCCAGTTGGGTCGGCTGGCCCGGGGGGGGTTCTTTTCCTTTTCCCTTTTTTTGTTTGTTTGTTTTCTGTTTTCTTTTATTATTTCTTTCTTTTCTGTTTAAATCATTTTAAATCATTTAGCCATTTTATAAAAAGGTGTTTGTTGCCCCATAATTACCCTTGTAAATTTTCGGCAACCACCAAACATTTTTGTTTTAATTTTTTGAAAACTTTTATTCTTGTCATAAATTTGAATTTGAATTTTGAACGGTTTCGAATTATTGCGAGGACAGCAACAGTAACCGAGGTGTCATGGCACGATTAGCATGGGATTACTGTAGCCTAATTACCCGGGCGTCACACACATGGATCTATTTGGGCCTCCATCCTTTGATAGTCTTGGGGGAAGAAAGTATTGCTTGGTGATTGTGGATGACTATTCAAGATACACGTGGGTATATTTCTTCAAGAGGGAGAGCGAGACCCAACAAACCGTCATTGACTTTGCAAATGAAGCTCAATATCAACACAATGCAAAGATCTTGACTATAAGAAGTGACAACGGCACCGAGTTCAAGAATTACACCTTGGATGAGTTTCTTAGTGATGAAGGGATCAAGCATCAATATTCCGCACCATACACCCCTCAACAAAATGGTGTAGCGGAAAGGAAGAAGCGGACGTTGATGGATGCGGCAAGGACCATGATGGCGGAGTTCAAGTCTCCATACAACTTTTGGGCCGAAGCCATCAACACCGCTTGTCATGCTTCCAATCGGCTCTACCTCCGCAAGGGCTTGAACAAGACTCCATATGAGATACTCACCGATAACAAGCCCAACCTCAAGTACTTTCGGGTGTTCGGGTGTAAGTGTTTCATTCTCAAGAAAGGTGTTCGGTTGTCTAAATTTGAGGCTAGAGCTTATGAGGGAATATCTGTTGGTTATGCTACAAACTCTCATGCTTACCGTGTCCTCAATAAGTCCACGAGACTTATTGAGGAGACGTGTAACATGGAGTTTGATGAGAATAACGGCTCCCAAGTGGAGCAAAGTGGCACTTGTGATGTAGGTGATGAAATTCCTCCTCAAGCCATAAGAAGAATGGGAGTTGGTTTTATCCTACCCATCGAGGAACCCCTTGTGGATGAAGGATAAGGACAATGCTCCACTCAAGTGGAGCCATCACCAACCCAAGGCCCACACGCTTCCGAAGAACAAAGTGAAGGACCTCAACCTCATGAAAAAGACCAAGGGCAAGATCAATCTCAAGACTATGTTGAATCACCAAGTGATGACCAAGGTCAAGTTCTCTCCTCCGAGCAAGTTCAAGATCAAGAGCTACCTCAAGATCAAGAACAAGCTCAAGATGGCGCTCAAGATGATCAAGTGACCGCTCCTCGACTCACCCCTGAGGAGGAATTGGAGCGTCGTGCCGCCAAGATTGCATCCAAGCTCTCCACCAAGGGGCATCTCATGAAGAATGTGCTTGGAAGCATTCAAAAGGGGGTAAGCACTCATAGAAAATTGGCAAACTATTGTGAACATCACGCGTTTGTCTCTTGTGTTGAACCCCAAAAGGTATATGAGGCGCTCGAAGATCCGGATTGGCTAAATGCCATGCATGAAGAACTCAACAACTTCGAGTACAACAAGGTGTGGAGATTGGTGCCAAGGCCAACGGGGAACCACAATGTCATTGGGACCAAGTGGATATTCAAGAACAAGCAAGATGCTCATGGGACCATCATTCGCAACAAGGCAAGATTGGTGGCACAAGGCTACTCCCAAGTCGAGGGTATCGACTATGGTGAAACCTTTGCTCCTGTTGCTTGCCTTGAATCCATTTGTTTGTTGATTGCTTATGCTTCTCATCACAACTTTAAGTTGCAACAAATGGATGTGAAAAGAGCTTTTCTTAATGGTCCTATTAATGAGTTGGTATATGTCAAGCAACCCCCCGGGTTCGAGGATCCCTACTTTCCCGATCATGTGTATCAACTCGATAAGGCACTCTATGGCCTTAAACAAGCCCCACGTGTGTGGTATGACCACCTTACCGAGTTTCTACAAGATCGTGGATTTGAAGTTGGGATGATTGATCCCACTCCTTTTACTAAGAAGGTCAAAGGGGAGTTGTTTGTGTGCCAACTATATGTTGATGATATTATCTTTGGTTCCCCTAACAAAGCTTTCAATGAGGAATTTGCCGCTCTCACGACCTCTAAGTTCAAGATGTCTTTGATAGGAGAGTTGAAGTTCTTCCTTGGATTCGAAGTCAAACAAAGAAGAGAAGGAACCTTCATCAACCAAGCCAAATACACTCAAGACATGCTAAAGAGATTCAAGTTAAGTGATGTCAAGCCGGCTTCCACTCAAATGCCCACCAAGTGCCAACTTGACATTGATCCCAATGGTAAAGCGGTGGATCAAAAGGTATATCGCTCCATGATTGGCTCCTTGCTTTACTTTTGTGCATCTAGACCGGATATCATGTTGAGTGTGGGAATTTGTGCACGGTTTCAAGCCGCACCTAAGGAAAGCCACTTTGTGGCGGTCAAGCGAATCTTTCGGTATTTGGCTCATACCCAAAACTTTTGCTTATGGTACCCAAGACGAGCAAACTTCAAGCTTGTAGGATATTCGGACTCCGATTGGGCGGGAGACAAAGTGGATATGAAGTCCACTTTCGGAGGGTGCCAATTTCTTGGTTGCTCTTTGGTGAGTTGGTCTTCCAAAAAGCAAAGTTGTGTGTCTCTCTCGTCCACCGAAGCGGAGTATGTGGCGGCCGGTAGTTGTTGTGCACAACTCTTATGGCTGAGGCAAACTTTAAAGGATTATGGTGTCATTTATGACAAAGTGCCTCTTTGCTGTGACAATGAAAGTGCCATCAAGATTTCTCTCAACCCGGTGCAACACTTCAAGACGAAGCATACTGAGATTTGGTATCACTTCATCCGGGATCATATTAGGTGAGGGGAGATTGAGCTCAACTATGTCAACACTCATTGAGGGAGTCCTAGATTAGGGGGTCTCCGGACAGCCAGACTATATCCTTTGGCCGGACTGTTGCACTATGAAGATACGAGATTGAAGACTTCGTCTCGTGTCCGGATGGGACTCTCCTTGGCGTGGAAGGAAATCTAGGAAATACGGATATGTAGATCTCCTCCCTTGTAACCGACCTTGTGTAACCCTAGCCTCCTCCGGTGTCTATATAAACCAGAGGGTTTAGTCCGTAGGACAATAGACAATCATACCATAGGGTAGCTTCTAGGGTTTAGCCTCTACGATCTCGTGGTAGATCAACTCTTGTAATACTCATATCATCAAGAACAATCAAGCAGGACGTAGGGTATTACCTCCATCAAGAGGGCCCGAACCTGGGTAAAGATCGTGTCCCCTGCCTCCTGTTACCATCCTCCTTAGACGCATAGTTCGAGCCCCCTACCCGGGATCCACCGGTTTTGACACCGACATTGGTGCTTTCATTGAGAGTTCCACTGTGCCGTCACCATAAGGCTTGATGGCCCCTTCAATCATCGGTAACGATGCGGTCCAGGGTGAGGTTTTTCTCCCCGGACAGATCTTCGTATTCGGCGGCTTCGCACTGCGGGCCAATTCTCTTGGCCATCTAGAGCAGATCGAGAGCTACGCCCCTGGCCATCAGGTCAGATTCGGAAACTTGAACTACATTGCCGACATCCGCGGAGACTTGATCTTCCACGGATTCGAACCCGTGTCAGGTGCGCCGCACAGTCACGACGAGCATGACGTAACTCTACCGTCGGACAGTATTCGGGAGATCGCATCTGCAACTACTCCGGCCGTCAATCCGAAGCAAATCGCGCCATCCGAGAGCAGAGGGATAGACCCTGCCATGGAGGCCGCACTCTCAGTGGAGATAGTGCCGGATACTGACTTCACCCCTTACGAGAGCCATGTCGTCGAACCACTGGATTCGTCTCCGGCCATGGACTCCGAATCGCCTGCATCCGCGCCCATCGAATCTGACTGGGCGCTGATCATGGAATTCACCTCCTCGGATATCTTTTAGCACTAAGGATGGCAATGGGTCGGGTTTGGATCAGGTTGGAAATTATTAAATCCATATCCATATCCATGAAGACAGTCTTTGTCCATCCACGAGAAAATCCATGGGTGATAAATTGTGTCCATGTCCAAACCCAATGGATATAAATACCCAGTGGATATCCGTTGGGTCCTCTCAAGACATATAAATAACACATAACACAATGTTAACATAAGCTCCTCCATTCTTCACCTTGTTGCGGGCTAGGCATCACTCATGCTAAACATCAACTTATGGTAAATCAACATCCACTAACAAGCTAAGATCATTTAGTATTTTTCTAATAGTTGTGAATGACGAGTCATTTAACAAGGAGATAAAAATAATGGAAGGGGCATTGGAGTATGTTACGGAGGGGATTGAATGTCAACTAATAAAAGTTAGGATGGAGATTGTGCAATTTCTTTACATGTTTTAGATAACAAAGTGTAAAATTGAAGTGGGACATGTGACAGTGGGGTAGGGATAGCAGATTTTTGCCCATTAAGTCATACTATCGGGTTGGGTTTGGATATATCCATGGGTACAAGATTATATCCATGCCCTACCCACGAGCAATCGGGTCGGGTTTGGGCGGTGTCCATGGACACAAAAGCATATCCAGACCCTGTCCATTCGGGTCGGATATCCATGAATATCCATGTCCATGGGTAAAATTGCCATCCTTATTCAGCACTCACCTTTCGGCGATGTGCTAAATTCATTAAGGTCTCTCTCCTTGTCAGGAGAACCTTGGCCGAACTATGTCCGGCTAGAATGGGATGCAGACGACGAAGAAATTCACTGCCCACCCACCACCCACTTAGTAGCCACTGTGGACGATTTAACCGACATGCTCGACTTCGACTCCAAAGACATCGACGGTATGGACAACGATGTAGGAGACGAACAAGAACCACCACCCACAGGGCGCTGTACCGCACCTCGTCATATGATATATACATGGTGGACACCCCCAAAGAAGGCAATGGCGACGAGACAGCGGAAGATAACCCCTCCAAGAAGCAACCCAAGCGCCGACGTCAGCGGCGCCACTCTAAGTCCCGCCACAGCAAAAGTAGTGATACCGGCACAGGAGATAATAACACTCCAGATAGTGCCGAAGACAACCACAATCCCCTCCAGCACGATGTAGAGCAGAAAGATGAACAAGCTAGTGTGGCGCCCCGAGACCGTTGCGCCAGGTGTCTTCCAGTTATTCGCTGTTGTTGCCTTGTCTTTCGCTTGCATGTTGCATCTAGTCATCTCATCTTGTGCATTGCATCATCATGTTTCGAAACATGCAGCCGTCCCGGTCTCCCCGTTCCTTTCGTTGTCAGTTCGGAGCCCAGACACTTTTGCACGCGCCCGCGGCACGTCCAAAATATTATTTTATAGGTGGCCGGAAAATGTTCTCGGAATGGGATGAAAATTGGCGTGTGGTCTTATTATAGTGTAGATAGACTGCCTGTCAAGTTTCATCGTATTTGGAGTCTGTTTGATGCCCCAACAGATAACTATAGCGGCAGTATAGTTGGTCTTTTCGTCGGACATTTTTCGGTCTCCGATGATAACCGTGCAGGTGACACAACCGAGCTCAAGGAGGAGCTCGATGAAGATCGTGTTCGTTGGGTTGTTTCGTTTTCCTTTCGATCAATAGTGGATCACTGTTGGGGCGATCGTGGATCTATTGCATTAGGGGTTGTCTTTCTTTATTTGGTTCCGTAGTCGGACCTTGATTGTATTCTGGATGTTGTAATGCTATATTTATGTATTGTGTGAAGTGGCGATTGTAAGCCAACTCTTTATCCCTTTCTTATTCAGTACATGGTATGTGTAAAGATTATCCCTCTTGCGACATGCCTACTATGCGGCTATGCCTCTAAGTCGTGCTCCGACACATGGGAGATATAGCCGCATCGTGGGTGTTACAAGTTGGTAATCAGAGCCTTCCCCGACTTAGGAGCCCCCTGCTTGATCGAATCACTGGCATTGTTGAGTCTAGAAAAATGTTTTGAGTCTTCTAGGATTATATATATCGGAGAGTAGGATTCTTTTTACTCCTCAGTCCCTTCGTCGCTCTGGTGAGGCCTCCTAACGTAGAGTTATGACTTTTCTCTTCTCAAATTTCTCGAATTTTTTTAGGATCATGCGGGTATCTTGGAATCGTTCCGATGGTTTTGTGACGAGAACATTGTTCTTGGTGCCTCCTGACATTTAGGGGTTGTGGCAGTGTCCCGGGGAGTTGAGCTCCGAGGTGTTGTCGTCACAATTTTATCATTGCAGTTCTGGAATGCCTGAGTTCGCCGACATCGAAAATCTCTTTTATGCAGTTGTTGGTGAGATAACCTCGACGCCACCCAGTACTGGGGCGGGAGTTCGGGAGTATCGCCATAACTCGTATAATGGGTGCTTTTCAAATGTTGAGGTAAATGATTTCTGAAGATTTCTTGGTTATGTGTTGAAGGATGGATACAGCTGGATGTAGGATTTGTTAGTTTTGGGTGAGATATTATGCTTCCCCTGTATCCCCAACACCTGATTGCATAACCAGAAAGTTTCGGGAGTTTATAAGTGGGAATTCAAGTATATTGTAGGATATCCGTCCAAAAGACACATGATATGACATGGGGTCTATCTTATGTTTGTTTCCGGCTTATTTTGCAAGCCAATCCTTTGTTTTGTTTTTAATCGAGTTGCTTCAATGTCAAGTGTTCATTCCATACCTTTCCTAAATGGTGTTCTCATATTTCTATGGGAATATTAATCCTTCTTGATCATCGAGTTTGTCATCTCAATTTCTTCTCAACCGGTGTGCTCCTCTTCAAGTGGATCTGATCATTTCAACATCCGCAAGATCACCTCTCGGTTTTTCCCAATGTTGTTCGTTTCATCTGTCCCCAAGTTGCCTTTGTTTTCCCACCCACCCACCCCTTTTTCTTCAAGGACTCAGATTTCTTAATCAAATATCCATTTTATTGATATGAAGTCTCTCCATTCTTTTCTGTCAATGTTCTTATCCGGTGATTCTCATGAAGATACTAACAGAGTCTTATCTTCATCTTTATTCGTTCTCTTTCCTCTCCGGTGGATTCAATTCAAACTTTGTTGATCATATTCCTTTCATTGTTTCAAATGATTTCCCATGCAGTTGCACCTCATAATCATCCACTCCTTGCTATTCATTTGTCTGGAGTGCTGTAGAGATTTCAGAAGGCTCGTCTTTTCATTCAAGATCAGTTCAACCTATTTCGAGGTTGTTATCTCATTCAAGCCATTTAACTCAACCGGTGCAATCTCTCTTTTCAAGTAATCGTTCAACGGTGTTTCTTTTGCGTGGGCCCTAACCCACAGATCTTTTCCTAGGATATTACCTGACTCCTCTATTTTCTCGGAGCTGCTCTCAAATTCTTCTCCAAGTTTGACGTAAGAATGAATTATCATCATTCATATGTATTTCTCCAAGATCTGTCAAATTCTTTTCATCGTTGGTTCAACCTCTTCGCTTCTGATTCTCCCAGAGTGTCTAAACAATTCTTGGTGGTGTTTATCGTCGTCATTCTCAGATTTTGAAGACCGAAGAAGAGTTTTCCTCCATATCTTCCTCCATTCTCTTCAAGATTCATGGCTCTAGCTTCGTGCTATCCTCTCATAATTTTTTTTATTGTGAGAATTCTTTTCACCCATCTGGAGCAATTCAAGAGTCTTTTCAGTTTGATTCTTCGGAGCCCATCACCTCATAATTATTCATTCCAGCTTTCAGCTCTTGTTCTCCAAATCCGACCGGTGCATCATTCAAATATTCTCTAGTCAGTTTGTGATCTATTTGCTCTCATGTATGAAATTCCCTCAAGTATCTTCATTCGTTTTCTAATTCTTCCCGGTGTTTCCTTATCTTTTCTTCGTTCGTTTTTAATTCTTACGGTGGTTCGTTCAAGATTTCTCTTCCTTCATTATCATATCAATTCATTCGTTCTTTCCAAATCCTACCGGTGGTTCGATGAAGACATTCCTCAAGTTTGGCTATATATTGTCAATCTTTTCAAGAAGAATAAGTAGTATGCCAAATCCGTTGTTGGTCATCAAGTTAAGTTGACGAAGGATAAACATACAGTAAATCTTATTCTTGTTTTCTTTGAGGTGATTCTATTCTTTTCTTCCGGAGCTCATTCATGATATCAATTCTTGGTTTCTAGTGTTTCACCTTTTCTTTTCCTGGAGTTTCAAGCTCTCTATTATATTGTCGCGAAGATCCATCTAAATCATTGCAAGGCTTCAACCTTATTCTTTTCATCCTTCATTTCGCTTGATCATTCTCTTATTACTGGAGTTCTTCATGGAGGTTCTACATGGTGGTTCGTCAAGGATTCTTTTCATCTCTTCATTGTTCCCTATTCAATCATTGTTTTCGGTGGCAGAATTTCATCTCAAATTTTGAGATGTTTTCCTTAAGCCCACTACAAGCTTATTCTTTTCGTTGTTGATTTCCCAACAACCCCATGCAACCTTTTTTTGCAAGGATGCTTTCCAAGTTCATTTGTGGTAGAAGTTGTCTTTTTCTCCTCCGTTCTTTCGTTCCGACGATCTACCTTGTATTCCTTCATCCGGAGGCATTATGATGTTTCTCTCTTCACTCATCATCTTGAAGCATGAGGATCTGTTCTTTTCATGCTTACCCATTCTACCGGAGTGTCATGTCCTCCATTAAAGTTCTTTCATCTTATCAAGTTTTGCCTCCCTTCTCAACCGGAGTGCTGTCTGGAATCCTTCTTACCCTTTGTGCCATTCTTTCAATAGTATCCTCTCGTCTTGTCAAAATCATGCTCTATTCCTTCCGTTTCAGTCGGAGTGCTGCCCAAATTATGTCATTCTTATTCCTTCTCTATCTTGTTTTAACTGGAGTGGTTTCAATATCTATCTTGCCACTGAACCTCTAGATTCTCGTCGTATCCCATGTTCCTCTTACCTATCGGAGTGTTTTCAACTTCTTGCATCTTTGTTGGCTTCCTTCTTTCAATTTGTTCAACCTCTCAAGGTTCATTGGTTTCACTCATTTGTCAAAGAAGCAACTTAGTTTTACCTCCTCTCTTCCTCTTCCATTTCCCTCCGGTGACATCCTAGATCTCGGGACGAGATCCTCTCATAGTGGTGGAGTGTTGTGGCGCCCCGAGACCGTTGCTCCAGGTGTCTTCCAGTTATTCGCTGTTGTTGCCTTGCCTTTCGCTTGCGTGTTGCATCTAGTCATCTCATCTTGTGCATTGCATCATCATGTTTCGAAACATGCAGCCGTCCCGGTCTCCCCGTTCCTTTCGTTGTCAGTTCGGTGCCCAGACACTTTTGCACACGCCCGCGGCACGTATGAAATATTATTTTATAGGTGGCCGGAAAATGTTCTCGGAATGGGATAAAAATTGGCGTGTGGTCTTATTATAGTGTAGATAGACCGCCTGTCAAGTCTCATCACATTTGGAGTCTGTTTGATGCCCCAACGGATAACTATAGCGGCAGTATAGCCGGTCTTTTCGTCGGACGTTTTTCGGTCTCCGGAAACCGTGTCGGGCTGCATCTCTCCCCTCTTCTCTCATACCAACCCACTCTCCACAGTCCACCTAGGCCCATGCCTACCCCTCTTTGCACAGTGCATCGGCCCCTCGCGCGTGTCCGAAAGTTGTCCCGAACCCGACCCGAGCAGTCGTCACCGTTGGGTCCGGATCATCCCCAAACATCTACAAAACGTCTCCGTTTTCTTATTTGGACTCCCTACCTATTTTTTTCTCGACCCTCAGATTTCGATTGGAGGGGCTAGGTCACCCCTAGTCTAACCCACATGCTATATATAGGTCCAACCCTAGGATCTAGGCAGTTTGTCCCATCCTTCCCACTCCACCGCCGCCACCATCTTCCTCGGGATCCAACCCGAGCCAACCACCTCTCCACCTGCTCGATCCAATCCATTGACCCACTGCCGTTTTCCCCAGCCAACCACCTGCCCGAGCTCCTCCCATTTGCTCTCACCCCCTGGCGCCGTCGCCGCCGATGCTCCCAGCCACCTGGACCGCGCCCCATCTTCCCCGTTGGCCAGGACCGTCCTCGACCCTCTCTCTCTCCCTTTGTTATCCTCCTCCCATCGTTTTCTCTCTCTCTCAATCTGAAGCTCATTTTGAACAGAGGACGTGTGTTGCCTCCTCCAGCTCCGTCGATCGCGCCACCTCGCTGGAGAACGCCGCCATGCGTCCGGATCCGCTCGTCTCCGCCGCCTCCCCAAGTTCTGTCGCTGCTGCTCCAGCGTCGTCCCGCCTCCGTGTGCTTCCTCGCGCTGGGCCCGAGCAACCTCGCTCCGGGCCCGAGCAACCTCGCTCCCCTGCCGTCCGTCGCGCTGCCGACAACCAGCTCGCTAGAGCAGAGCTCCTCCTGCCGACGCCTGCTGACGTCTTCCCGGCGACCACCACGGCAAGCTCCGCTACCTCCCTCGCTCCAGCTCCGCCGCTGCCTGCGTCTTCGCCAAGACCTATCGTCGCCGCGCCAAGTTCCTCTGCCTCCCCGCACAAGCATGGGAGCGCGTCTGCTTCCTCCGGCCACCAGAGCCTCTTACCAGCCTCGCCGCGTGGACCTCCTCCCCCGGCTGGCAGATCCGGCCTCTCCTGCCCGGTTGCGGCGCCGTTCATCTTCGACTAGCGCCGCCCCGCCATGGCGTCCTCTGCATCGAGTGGGACAGCGAAACCTTCTCGATCACTTGCCTCGGTTGCGTTGACTAGTCGCTTCGCCTCGTCCCGCTCCCCTGTGCCGCGCCAAGGCCCAGCCGGCCCATCTTCTCCTCTGGGCCCAAAGTGAGCAGCCCCCTTGTGCACTGTTGGGCCAACCTTTGTTTCGGCCCGTTTCTGTTTTTTTTAGTTATGCAAATTTGTCAATTTTCCAGAGACCGGTTTTACAGAAAAACCCTTGAACTTCATGCATATCCTAACTAATTAACCGTGCATCGGATTAAAACAAACTTTATATATGAAAAATGCTTAAAATTGTGTCTAGTTTCATAATATGCAACTTTCAACCATGTTTAAAATGTTTAAACTGTTGTTTGATTAAATTTGCTTAAATAACATGTTAAAATATTTTATTTCATAACTAAATAACCGTAGGTCCATTTTAAATAATCTTTATATGTAATTGGGGTATAAAAATGCATAGATTAACTTGGTGTACTTGCTTTGCATGTTAAAAAACTCTAAAATATGGTTTAGGGCAGAACATTACCAAACCTAAAATATGCTCATGAGGATTTTTCCGGACTTGTTGCTTGTTGTTCTGGCCTCATTTAAACTTGCCTAGATAGGTAGTTTTCATATGCTTCACCCTTGCCATGTTAAGAACTTTTAATATTGTTGGGGTACATATACGAGAGAGAACTAAATAATCAAATGTGGTGTCCAGCAATATGCAACTCATTGCATATTGAGCTCCACTTAACTTGTAGTATTGTTTGTGCACTTTGCCATGCCATGCCTCTTTAAACTGGACATGCATCATACTTGGTTGTGCATCATGCCATGCTTATGTGATGGTTGTTTACCATGTTGTTTGCTTCTTTCCGGTGTTGCTTCTTCGGGTTAGTTCTGATAACGTCGCGTTTGTGAGGATCCATTCAACTACGTCCATTTGTCTTCTTCATGGACTCGTTCTTCTTCCTTGCGGGATCTCAGGCAAGATGACCATACCCTCGAAATCACTTCTATCTTTGCTTGCTAGTTGCTCGCTCTATTACTATGCCGTGATACCTACCACTTGCTATATCATGCCTCCCATATTGCCATGTCAAGCCTCTAATCCACCTTTCCCAGCA
Organism: Triticum urartu; assembly: GCF_003073215.2. Classification (NCBI taxonomy): domain Eukaryota; kingdom Viridiplantae; phylum Streptophyta; class Magnoliopsida; order Poales; family Poaceae; genus Triticum; species Triticum urartu. The sequence continues at coordinate 372,146,390 of NC_053027.1, read as the reverse complement.
AACCGTTGTTTGGCTATGTTACCGCTTTTTCTCAACCCCTCTTATAGTGTTGCTAGTTGCAGGTGAAGATGAAGTTCGTTCCATGTTGGAACATGGATAATTGTTGGGATATCACAATATCTCTTATTCTAATTAATGCATCTATATACTTGGTAAAGGGTGGAAGGCTCGGCCTTATGCCTGGTGTTTTGTTACACTCTTGCCGCCCTAGTTTCCGTCATACCGGTGTTATGTTCCTTGATTTTGCGTTCCTTATGCGGTTGGGTTATAATGGGAACCCCTTGATAGTTCACTTTGAATAAAACTCCTCCAGCAAGGCCCAACCTTGGTTTTACCATTTGCCACCTAAGCCTTTTTCCCTTGGGTTCTGCAGACTCAAGGGTCATCTTTATTTTAAACCCCCCGGGCCAGTGCTCCTCTGAGTGTTGGTCCAACCTGTCAGCAGCCGGTGACCACCAGGGGCAACTCTGGGTTGGCCTACCAGAATCTTGGACAATCCGGTGTGCCCTGAGAACGAGATATGCGCAGCTCCTATCGTGATTTGTCGGCACATTCAGGCGCTTTGCTGGTCTTGTTTTACCATTGTTGAGATGTCTTGTAACCGGGATTCCGAGTCTGATCGGGTCTTCCTAGGAGAAGGAATATCCTTTGTTGACCGTGAGAGCTTGTGATGGGCTAAGTTGGGACACCCCTGCAGGGTTTTGAACTTTCAAAAGTCGTGCCCGCGGTTATGGGCAGATGGGAATTTGTTAATGTCCGGTTGTAGAGAACTTTACACTTATCTTAATTAAAATGCATCAACCGCGTGTGTAGCCGTGATGGTCTCTTCTCGGCGGAGTCCGGGAAGTGAACATGGTTCTTGGGTTATGCTTGAACGTAAGTAGTTTCAGGATCACTTCTTGATCACTTCTATTTCACGACCGTGCTTTGCTTCTCTTCTCGCTCTCATTTGTGTATGTTAGCCACCATATATGCTAGTGCTTGCTACAGCTCCACCTCACTACCCCTTTTCCTACCCATAAGCTTAAATAGTCTTGATCGCGAGGGTGTGAGATTGCTGAGTCCCCGTGACTCACAGATTACTTCAAACAGTTGTAGGTGCCGATGATAACCGTGCAGGTGACACAACCGAGCTCAAGGAGGAGCTCGATGAAGATCGTGTTCGTTGGGTTGTTTCATTTTCCTTTCGATTAGTAGTGGAGCCCAGTTGGGGCGATCGGGGATCTATTGCATTAGGGGTTGTCTTTCTTTATTTGGTTCCATAGTCGGGCCTTGATTGTATTCTGGATGTTGTAATGCTATATTTATGTATTGTGTGAAGTGGCGATTGTAAGCCAACTCTTTATCCCTTTCTTATTCAGTAAATGGGATGTGTAAAGATTACCCCTCTTGCGACATGCCTACTATGCGGCTATGCCTCTAAGTCATGCTCCGACACGTGAGAGATATAGCCGCATCGTGGGTGTTACAGCTAGCCCTCCAGAGTAGGCGACAGATGGAGACCCAAAAGAGGACAATTACATGCCCCTCTCCGAAGACGAGGTGAGCCTCGGCGACGAAGAATTTATCATACCTGAGGATCCCGTCGAGCAGGAGCGCTTCAAGCGCCGGCTTATGGCCACAGCAAATAGCCTGAAGAAAAAGCAACAATAGCTTCAAGCTGATCAAGACTTGCTAGCAGACAGATGGACCGAAGTCCTAGCGGCCGAGGAATACGAACTTGAGCGCCCCTCCAAGAATTACCCAAAACGCAGGTTGCTACCTCACCTCGAGGAGGAAGCATTGAAACCTCCATCACTAGTGTACGATGCGGCTGCCCGGCCACCGCGTGGCCGAGCCAGAGAGGCGTTTCAGCCTAAAGTTCAACCTGCACCCCGCCGCCACTCAATCAAAAATACCAAGGCCCGGGGCAACACACGGGACCTGCGAGACATATTGGACAGCAGGGCAAAACTTGCAAGGTCAATATACGGGTCACGGGCACGCGCGCCAACACGGGACGATGATCGTCGCTCCGAATACACCAAAGGTAAATCCGGCCGGGCCGAATACAGCAGACAAGACTCATATGAACTGCTCGTGATATAGCCCGGCGCAGAGGCGCCGCACACCCCCTATGCTTCACTGATGAAGTTATGGATCACGAATTCCCGGAGGGTTTTAAACCCGTAAATATCGAATCGTATGATGGTACAACAGATCCCGTTGTATGGATTGAGGATTTCCTCCTTCACATCCACATGGCTCGCAGTGACGATCTACATGCCATCAAGTACCTCCCACTCAAACTCAAAGGACCAGCTTGGCATTGGTTGAATAGCTTGCCAGCAGACTCCGTCGGCAGTTGGGAGGATTTGGAAGACGCATTCCTTGACAACTTCCAGGGCACTTATGTGCGACCACCGGATGCTGATGACTTGAGCCATATAACTCAGCAGCCAGGGGAATCGGCCAGGCAATTCTGGACACGGTTCCTGACCAAGAAAAACCAAATTGTCGACTGTCCGGATGCAGAGGCCCTAGCGGCATTCAAGCATAACATCCGCGACGAGTGGCTTGCCCGCCACCTCGGCCAAGAGAAGCCGAAGTCTATGGCAGCCCTCACGACACTCATGACCCGCTTTTGCGCGGGCGAGGATAGCTGGCTAGCTCGCAGCAACAACACATCAAGGAATCCGAGCACTTTGGATACCAAAGATGCCAATGGCAAACCACGTCGTAACAGACCAAAGCGCCGCAACAGCGGCGATAACAACGATGATACGGCAGTCAATGCCGGATTCAGAGGCTCTAGATCCAGTCCACGGAAAAAAGCCATTTAAAAGAAGTACTTCGGCTCCGTCCAGTTTGGATCGCATACTAGATCGCTCGTGTCAAATCCACGGCACCCCCGACAAGCCAGCCAATCACACCAATAGAGAATGCTGGGTGTTCAAGCAGGCCGGCAAGTTAAATGCTGAAAACAAGGACAAGGGACTGCATAGTGATGACGAGGAGGAGCCCCGGCCGCCGAACACGGGAGGACAGAAGGGGTTCCCCCCACAAGTGAAGACAGTGAACATGATATACGCAACCCACATTCCCAAGAGGGGCGGAAGCATGCACTAAGGGACGTCTATGCGATGGAGCCCGTCGCCCCAAAGTTCAACCCATGGTCTGCTTGTCCGATCACCTTTGTTCGCAGGGACCACCCCGCTAGTATCCGTCATGGCGGATCCGCCGCACTGGTCCTAGACCCCATCATCGACGGATTTCACCTCACTCGAGTTTGGACGGCGGCAGCAGCCTGAACCTACTCTATCAGGATACAGTGCGAAAAATGGGTATCGATCCCTCGAGGATCAAATCCACCAAAACCACCTTTAAGGGCATCATCCCAGGTGTAGAGGCCCATTGCACGGGCTCAATCACACTGTAAGTGGTCTTCGGATCACCGGACAACTTCCGAAGCGAGGAGTTAATCTTCGATATCGTTCCGTTTCACAGTGGCTATCACGCACTGCTCGGACGAACAACATTTGCAAAATTTAATGCAGTACCGCATTACGCATACCTCAAGCTCAAGATGCCAGGACCTAGGCGGTCATACCAGTAAATGGAAACACAGAACGCTCGCTCCTCACGAAAGAGCACACTGCGGCCCTCGCAGTAGAAGCACAAAGAAGCCTTTTAAGGCAAACCATTAATTGTGTTACATCCCCCGGACACCTTCAAGCGAGTCCGGAGTAAACTACAACAGGATCGCCTGGCATGTTCAGAGCTCGCCTAGCAATTCGGCCCCCGTCCCAGTCCCAGTCAAGCGACGAAATTTGTGCCACGCGTACATAATTACGCACTGAAAATACCATGGACATAGGCGGGGGCACGATCAGGGCACGTCCCACAATGCGGCTTAACCGCCCTAGGGGTTGTATACCTTTATCATTTCTTTTCTCTTTCAGGGCCTAACTCTCTGGAAGCCCTTCCGGCAGTACGATTGCCGGACACATTACGGGAACGAACAACCAAGGCGGCAAGAAGCTAAGATGTACACGGGAACCCCTAGGTGGTCTCTAATAATAATTGATATACCCGCTTTCTACTATCCATACGTAGCTTGCCCTTGGATAGGACATTTCGAATAGTCCTACTTTCTGCTTATTGCACTACTTGTACTAGTACGCTTCAGCGTATTATTGAAATAACAATGCATAGCATTAGTCTATTATTGCATTATGTATCCTCTCTTTTTTCTTATATGTCCATTTATGACAATCCGCACCCGTACATTCGGGTATGGTCAGTACGCGAGGGGCTTTCGTTTACCCCATAATACGGTGCGAGAAGTCTGAACACTTTTGACAGTGCGGCACCCCGAACTTATAGTACCATATGCATCAGCTCTGAATCATGTCTTGGGTCAATAGTTGGGTATGCCCGGCTCCCATGCTTTTGTACCTTACGTTCCGCTATATCGGCTAAGGTAGCGGTGGGAGAACTACTGCGATTGTGTCCCGGTTCTTCCGGACGAGCACCTCAGTAGAGAAAGCCGAAAACTGACTATCATGATAAGGCGAGAGACTGGTCACTGTTCGAGAGGTCTCAAGTCCTTAAAGACTTTTTCCGCTTCGGTTAAGGAGTCGGCCTTGCCCAGCTTAGGCATGTATAGCGCCCCAAATTCGGCCTTCCGAATACTAGGGGCTTCACCAAGATTTAAAATTGTAGACTTCTATGGCTAAGTGAGAGTGATAAAGCCTTATAGTCTGATTGCCTGGTTCATTGTGCTGAACACCTCCCTTGATGGACCCAAAATTGGGGTAAAGAGTGCTCAGCTTTATCCTGAACACCCCAGTACTAGTTACATGGGGGCAGAAGCCGACGACTGGCCTACTCTCAGATTTTATAAATGGCCGCATAGAAGGTAACATTTTAAATTAAAAAAAAAGTGTTGCATAGCGCAGATGAACTTGTTTCACATTATAGGATCACATGAGTAGGTTCATTCAAAAATTACATCCCTGGCACATTCATCCGCCACAAGGCGGGAACCCTTTAGGACACTCTCATAATACATCTCGGGGCAGCGATGCTCCTTGCCCTCCGGCGGCCCCTCCTTCACCAACTTCACGGCGTCCAGCTTCGCCCAGTGCACCTTTGCCCGGGCAAAAGCCCTGCGCGCACCCTCGATGCAGACGGACCGCTTTATGACTTCAAGCCGTGGGCATGCATCCAGAAGCCACCTCACCAGACCGAAGTAGCTGCCGGACAGGGGCTCGCCGGGCCACATCCGGACTATAAGGCCCCTCATGGCCTGTTTGGCCGCCTTGTGAAGCTCGACCAGTTGCTTCAGCTGGTCGCTCAAGGGCATTGGGTGTTCGGTCCCAGTATACTAAGACCAGAACAACTTTTTCGTCGAGCTCCCCTCCTCAGCTCGGTAAAACTCCGCGGCATCCAGTACACTGCGAGGAAGATCTGCGAACGCTCCTGGAGAGCTCCGAACTCGGGTAAGAAAAAGGAAAGTTTCCTTCACATGCTTGCTTTGCATAATGAATGCCTTACCTGCTGCTATCTTCTTCACCGCGTCAATCTCCTGGAGGGCCTTGTGGGCTTCAGCCTTGCGCTTCGGGCGCTTTCAAGCGCCTGTGCGATCTCGGACTCTCGCGTCTTAGAGTCAAGCTCCAAGGACTCATGTTTTTTGGCGAGAGCCTCGAGCTCTTGCTGCACCTCGCCCACTCGGGCTTCTTGCTTCTCCCGCTCGATGCGCTCCTTGGCCACTTTGTCTTCGGCCTTAGACAGCGCCTTCTTCAGGGTCGCCACTTCGGTCGTGGCCCCTGGCAAATTCATGATGATCCTATTATTTTACAACCGAACTTCTTTTCAAAGCGTAGACAAGGTATTTCTTACCTTTGCTCTCCTCGAGACGCCTCTTGGTAAGGCCGATCTCGTTCTCGGACCGCTCCAGGTCCTGCTTCAGTGCAGAGACCTCCGCAGTACGTGCGGAAGCGGCCAGCAGTGACGCCTGCACATACACATAGACATATTCTGATTAGACTCCTGAGTCATCATTTGATCCTCCATTCGGCCTTTCTTCTTGAACGCCGAACAGAGCATCAGGGGCTACTATCTATGCGGTAATATTTTCCTATATTTTGATTGCTTACCTCAAAGCCTGTTAGAAGCTTGGCGCAAGCTTCGATCAGTCCATTTTTGGCGGACTGAACTTTCTTGATCACCGCACTCATGATAGTGTGGTGCTCTTCGTCGATGGAAGCACTACGAAGTGCTTACAGCAAGTTGTTCGGTGCCTCTGGATGGACAGAGGACATCGGCACGGGCGGCTGGCCCCCCTTAACGGGGGATCGCCTGCTAGTGTCCGGAACCATCGAAGGTTCCAGCGCAGTGTTCGGCTGGGGGCCAAACTCGAAGCATGTGGGAGTTTTGCTCCCTTTGTAACCAGGGTCCGGGAGGTCGCCTCGAGGCGCCCCCAGGACCACCACCCCTCGGCTCGGTGCCTTTCGAGACAACACCTCGACATTGTCCGTAGGGCAAGGGGTGGAGGCGGTCGGAAGAGAACCACTGTTCATATCCGACGAGTCCAATGAACCGCTCGACAAGGATACGTCGAGATGAGCTCGGGACGGACTGCATAATCATGTTCGGCATGAGGAGAAGCAGTGCAATAAAACATACCATGAATTACTATGGTATCCGGATAATTACGACTTCGCCAGGGGCTTCACCCTAGGTAGCCACTCGTCGCCACTATAGGCGGCCGTCGTGGAGCAGTCCGGAGGGAGGGTCCTTCCCTTCTTGGACCCTTCGACCTCCCCGGTTGGGTCGGCCTTCCTTTTCTTGTATCCCCTGGCTGGGGGGAGAGAACTTTCCTCCTCCTCGTTTTCGTGGGAGGAGTGCGCGTCGGAGTCGTCGGACGATAAGTCTGATACAACCTTGCACCGGAGACCCCTTTGGGTCCCCATGGCCTTCTTCTTGGTCATCTTCGCCGGCACCTCGTAAGGTGCCGGAGCCAGCATCTCTGTTAAGAGAGCATCCGCGGGATGTTCTGGCAGGGGGCTGGGCAATCGAGCTGCTCCGCTATCTTTATCTAGTCGTGTTAATGGCATGGGAGCTTAGATCCCGCACATCATTTAACTGGGGCAAATAAATACCCTGTGAGATACAAAAACTTACCGGATTGGCATGGCACTTTGCGCTGAGTCCGCGGTCCTTGGTGAGGGAAGGAGGTACCTCGGCGCCCTTGAACAGCACCCTCCAGATGTCCTTGTGCGTCGTGTCATAGAGCTCTCGCAGCGTCTGGTGCTGGACCGGGTCGAATTCCCACAAATTGAATGCCCGTCGTTGACACGGGAGAATCCGGTGGAAGAGCATGACCTGGACCACATTGACGAGCTTGATTTTCTTGCTCATCGTGTTCCTGATGCAGGTCTGGAGTCCGGTCAGCTCTACCGAAGAACCCCAGGTCAGGCCCTTCTCTTTCCAGGAAGTGAGCCGCGTGGGGATTTCGGATCGAAATTTGGGGGCCGCCACCCAGTTAGTGTCGCACGGCTCAGTGATGTAGAACCACCCCGATTGCCACCCCTTTATGGTCTCCACATATGAGCCTTCGATCCAGGTGATGTTAGGCATTTTGCCCACCATGGCACCTCCGCACTCTGCTTGCTGGCCGACCACCACCTTCGGTTTAACATTGAAGGTCTTCAGCCACAGGCCGAAGTGGGGCCTGATGCGGAGGAAGGCCTCGCACACGACGATAAACGCCAAGATGTTGAGGATGAAATTGGGGGCCATATCATGAAAATCCATCCCATAGTAGAACATGAGCCCGCGGACAAACGGGTGGAGGGGAAACCCCAGTCTGCGGACGAAGTGGGTAAGAAAAACTACCCTCTCATGGGGTTCGGGCGTAGGGATGAGCTGCCCTGCATCTGGCAGCCGGTGCGCGATATCCGCAGCCAGATATCCGGCTTCCCGTAACTTTGTGATGTTCTCTTCCGTGACGGAGGAGATCATCCACTTGCCTCCTGCTCCAGACATGCTTGGAGTGGTTTGAGAAGAAAGACGCGAACTTGGGCGCTGGAGCTCGAGTGTGCGAGAATGGGTAAGCAAGGAGGAAGAAGGCGTGGGTAAAAAGGGTGAATCCTTGTCCCTTTATAGGGGCGGAAGAGGCGATGCGCCTCCCCACTTGCCTGGTAAAATCACTTATTCCCCAAGCGCCGTAATTGATGGCGCGGTTGGGTTACCCACGTTCGTATTGATGAGAATCCCGTAATAAGGGGGACACGATCTCTGCTTTGACAAGACGTGTCAAGAAAACCGCCTCGCGATATGTGCGGTGCTGGTTGAGAAAAAAGGGTTTGAATAATGACCGGGCCATGACATGATGTTGTGCTGTCAAAACGTGTCAACAGATTAGATTTGTGGAAATATTATTCTCTCTACGGTGGTGTGTGGAACTTGTTTTGCAGAGCCGGACACTATCCTTGTGTTCAAAATCTTCCATGGAGTATTCGGAGGAGGAACCCGCCTTGCAATGTCGAAGACAAAACTGCGCGCCGGACTCATCGTCATTGAAGCCTGGTTCAGGGGCTACTGAGGGAGTCCTGGATTAGGGGGTCTCCGGACAGCCGGACTATATCCTTTGGCCGGACTGTTGGACTATGAAGATACGAGATTGAAGACTTCGTCCCGTGTCCGGATGGGACTCTCCTTGGCGTGGAAGGCAAGCTAGGCAATACGGATATGTAGATCTCCTCCCTTGTAACCAACCTTGTGTAACCCTAGCCCCCTCCAGTGTCTATATAAACCGGAGGGTTTAGTCCGTAGGACAACAGATAATCATACCATAGGCTAGCTTCTAGGCTTTAGCCTCTACGATCTCGTGGTAGATCAACTCGTGTAATACTCATATCATCAAGAACAATCAAGCAGGACGTAGGGTATTACCTCTGTCAAGAGGGCCCGAACCTGGGTAAACATCGTGTCCCCTGCCTCCTGTTACCATCCGCCTTAGACGCACAGTTCGGGACCCCCTACCCGAGATCCACCGGTTTTGACACCGACACTCATGATAACCTTGCGGATATTTTCACGAAGCCCTTGGATGAAGCAAGATTTCACGAGTTAAGGCATGAGCTAAATATCATTGATTCGAGCAATGTGACTTGAACCCTTGCACACCCCACCACACTCATCTTAATGTCTAGTTTAGATGTAGGCATGGACATAGGGGGAGTGTTGTTCTCTCAATGAACTCTTCCTCCCCCCATTATGCATAAATTGATCGAGTCTCTCACATTAGCCATTTTTTATGGTTCTTGTGCTTCAAAGACGAGTTTGGGTCATGTGCCCAAGGATAATTCTTCACGCGCCATACCATTTTCTCAAACATAGGTGGCCTCGGCCACCGCCCTCTCTTATCGAGAGTTTGTCTATGTGTTGTTTCTTGTTGCTTGTGCTTCTCTCTTTTGAGTGGTTGTGTTTTGGTTTGGTCGTGTTCGGGTTTGGCTTGTCATGTCTTGTGTGGTTCTTTTGTTTTTCTGCTAGTCGGGCGTAAGCCATATTTTTCCCCTTATTCCTGCTTTGGGGCGCCTGAGCGGTACTACCGCGGCAGCAGAGTGGTACTGCCGCTTATACAAGCGGTACTACCGCTCGGCCGACACGGTACTTGCTACCTCTTGAGCACCGCGTTGGTTTTCCCCGAAGAGGAAGGGATGATACAGCAAAGTAGCGTAAGTATTTCCCTCAGTTTTTTAGAACCAAGGTATCAATCCATTAGGAGGCTACGCACGAGTCCCTCGTACCTGCACAAAACAAATAAATCCTCACAACCAACCCAAATAGGGGTTGTCAGTCCCTATAAGGCCACTTACGAGAGTGATATCTGATAGATATGATAAGATAATATTTTTGGTATTTTTATGATAAAAGATGCAAAGTAAAATAAAGGCAAAGTAAATAGCAAAGTAAATAACTAAGTAGTAGGAGATTGATATGATGAAGATAGACCCGGGGGCCATATGTTTCACTAGTGGCTTCTCTCGAGAGCATAAGTATTCTACGGTGGGTGAACAAATTACTCTTGAGCAATTGACAGAATTGAGCATAGTTATGAGAATATCTAGGTATGATCATGTATATAGGCATCACGTCTGAGACAAGTAGATCGACTCCTGCCTGCCTGCATCTACTACTATTACTCCACTCATCGACCGCTATCCAGCATGCATCTAGAGTATTAAGTTAAAAACAGAGTAACGCCTTAAGCAAGATGACATGATGTAGAGGGATAGACTCATGCAATATGAAGAAAACCCCATCTTGTTATCCTCGCTGGCAACAATACAATACGTGCCTTGCTGCCCTTACTGTCACCAGGAAAGGACACCGCAAGATTGAACCCAAAGCTAAGCACTTCTCCCATTGTAAGAAGATCAATCTAGTAGGCCAAACCAAACTGATAATACGAAGAGACTTGCAAAGATAACCAATCATACATAAAAGAATTCAAAGAAGATTCAAATATTATTCATAGATAGACTTGATCATAAACCCACAATTCATCGGTCTGAACAAACACACCACAAAAAGAATATTACATCGAATGGTTCTCCACAAGAGAGGGGGAGAACACTGTATTGAGATCCAAAAAGAGAGAAGAAACCATCTAGCTACTAACTATGGACCCGTAGGTCTGAGGTAAACTACTCACACTTCATCGAAGGGGCTATGGTGTTGATGTAGAAGCCCTCCATGATCGATGCCCCCTCCGGTGGAGCTTCGGAACAGGCCCCAAGATGGGATCTCGTGGATACAGAAAGTTGCGGCGGTGGAATTAGGTATTTGGCTTCGTATCTGATCCTTTGGGGGTACGTAGGTATATATATAGGAGGAAGGAGTACGTCGGTGGAGCAACAGGGGGCCCACGAGGGTGGAGGGCGCGCCTGGTAGGGGTGGGCACGCCCCCCTATCTCGTGGCCTCCTGTTTCCTTTCTTGAGGTAGGGTCCAATTCTCTCTGGTCTTATTCATTGAGAAAATCACATTCCTGAAGGTTTCATTCCGTTTGGACTCTGTTTGATATTCCTTTTCTTCAAAACCCTAAAACAGGCAAAAAAAAAGCAATTCTGGGCTGGGCCTCCGGTTAATAGGTTAGTCCCAAAAATAATATAAAAGTGGATAATAAAGCCCAATAATGTCCAAAACAGTAGATAATATAACATGGAGCAATCAAAAATTATAGATACGTTGGAGACATATCAAGCATCCCCAAGCTTAATTCCTGCTCGTCCTCGAGTAGGTAAATGATAAAAACAGAATTTTTGATGCGGAGTGCAACTTGGCATAATTTTAATGTAATTCTTCTTAATTGTGGTATGAATATTCAAATCCGAAAGATTCAAGACAAAAGTTCATATTGACATAAAAAATAATAATACTTCAAGCATACTAACAAAGCAATTATGTCTTCTCAAAATAACATGGCTAAAGAAAGTTATCCCTACAAAATCATATAGTCTGGCTATGCTCTATCTTCACCACACAAAGTATTTAAATCATGCACAACCCCGATGACAAGCCAAGCAATTGTTTCATACTCTAACTTTTTCAAAACTTTTTCAATCTTCATGCAATACATGAGCGTGAGCCATGGATATAGCACTATAGGTGGAATAGAATGGTGGTTGTGGAGAAGACAAAAAGGAGAAGATAGTCTCACATCAACTAGGCGTATCAACGGGCTATGGAGATGCCCATCAATAGATATCAATGTGAGTGAGTAGGGATTGCCATGCAACGGATGCACTAGAGCTATAAGTATATGAAAGCTCAAAAAGAAACTAAGTGGGTGTGCATCCAACTTGCTTGCTCATGAACACCTAGGGCATTTTGAGGAAGCCCATCATTGGAATATACAAGCCAAGTTCTATAATGAAAGATTTCCACTAGTATATGAAAGTGATAACATGAGAGACTCTCTACTATGAAGATCATGGTGCTACTTTGAAGCACAAGTGTGGTAAAAGGATAGTAACATTGTCCCTTCTCTCTTTTTCTCTCATTTTTTTGGGCCTTTTCTCCTTTTTTCTGGCCTCTTTTCTTTCTCTTTTTTTATTTGGGCTTCTTTTGCCTCTTTTATTTTTCGTCCGGAGTCTCATCCCGACTTGTGCGGGAATCATAGTCTCCATCATCCTCTCCTCACTGGGACAATGCTCTAATAATGATGATCATCACACTTTTATTTTTCTTACAACTCAACAATTACAACTCGATACTTAGAACAAAATATGACTCTATATGAATGCCTCCGGCGGTGTACAGGGATATGCAATATGACAATGATGGAGTGTGTTATAATAAACGGAACGGTGGAAAGTTGCATGGCAATATATCTCAGAATGGCTATGGAAATGTCATAATAGGTAGGTATGGTGGCTGTTTTGAGGAAGGTATATGGTGGGTGTATGATACCGGCGAAAGGTGCGCGGTATTAGAGAGGCTAGCAAAGGTGGAAGGGTGAGAGTGCGTATAATCCATGGACTCAACATTAGTCATAAAGAACTCATATACTTATTGCAAAAATGTACAAGTTATCAAAGCAAAGTATTACGCGCATGCTCCTAGGGGGATAGATTGGTAGGAAAAGACCATCGCTCGTCCCCGACCGCCACTCATAAGGAAGACAATCAATAAATAAATCATGCTCCGACTTCATCACATAACGGTTCACCATACGTGCATGCTACGGGAATCACAAACTTCAACACAAGTATTTCTCAAATTCACAACTACTCAACTAGCATGACTTTAATATCACCATCTTTATATCTCAAAACAATTATCAAGTATCAAACTTATCATAGTATTCTACACACTCATAAGAAAGTTTTATTATTAATCTTGTATACCAAGAATATTAGGATTTTAAGCAAATTGCCATGCTATTAAGACTCTCAAAATAATCTAAGTGAAGCATGAGAGATCAATAGTTTCTATAAAACAAATCCACCACCGTGCTCTAAAAGATATAAGTGAAGTACTAGAGCAAAATTATATAACTCAAAAGGTAAAAGCGAAGCACATAGAGTATTCTAACAAATTCCAAATCATGTATGGCTCTCTCAAAAGGTGTGTACAGCAAGGATGATTGTGGTAAACTAACAAGCAAAGACTCAAATCATACAAGACGCTCCAAGCAAAACACATATCATGTGGTAAATAAAAATATAGCTCCAAGTAAAGTTACCGATAGAAGTAGACGAAAGAGGGGATGCCTTCCGGGGAATACCCAAGCTTTGGCTTTTATGTGTCCTTAGATTATCTTGGGGGTGCCATGGGCATCCCAAAGCTTAGGCTCTTGCCAGTCCTTGTTCCATAATCCATCAAATCTTTACCCAAAACTTGAAAACTTCACAACACAAAACTTAAAGTAGAAAATCTCGTGAGCTCCGTTAGCGAAAGAAAACAAAAGACCACTTCAAGGTACTGTAATGAACTCATTCTTTATTTATATTGGTGTTATACCTACTGTATTCCAACTTCTCTATGGTTTATAAACTATTTTACTAGCCATAGATTCATCAAAATAAGCAAACAACACAAGAAAAACAGAATCTGTCAAAAACAGAACAGTCTGTAGTAATCTGTAGCTAGTGCAAGATCTGGAACCCAAAAAAATCTAAAATAAATTTCTGGACGTGAGGAATTTATCTACTAATAATCTTCAAAATGAATTAACTAAATAGCACTTTCCAAATAAAAATGACAGCAGTTCTCGTGAGCGCTAAAGTTTCTGTTTTTTACAGCAAGTTCAACAAGACTTTCCCCAAGTCTTCCCAACGGTTCTACTTGGCACAAACACTAATTAAACAAAAAAACACAATCAAAACAGAGGCTAGATAAATTATTTATTACTAAACAGGAGCAAAAAGCAAGGAATAAAAATAAAATTGGGTTGCCTCCCAACAAGCGCTATCGTTTAACGCCCCTGGCTAGGCATAACAAGCAAGAATAGATCTAGGTATTGCCATCTTTGGTAGGCAATCCATAAGTGGCTCTCATAATAGATTCATAAGGTAATTTAATTTTCTTTCTAGTAAAGTGTTCCATGCCTTTCCTTCATGGAAATTGGAATCTAATATTTCCTTCCTTCATATCAATAATTGCACCAATCGTTCTAAGGAAAGGACATGAAGGATTGCAATCTCTATGGGCACATAATTCCTATTGCAACAATAAGAACATCATTAATTCTTCCCATAGGTTTCTTAATAGTGGAATCTGCAAGGTGCAAGTTTAGAGAGCAATCATCAAAATCACGGAATCCTAACAAATCACACAAAGTCTTTGGAATTGTGGAAACACTAGCACCCAAATCACATAAAGCATAGCATTCATGATATTTAATTTTAATTTTAATAGTTGGTTCCCACTCATTATAAAGTTTTATAGGGATAGAAACTTCCAATTCAAGTTTTTCTTCATAAGATTGCATAAAGGCATCAACGATATGTTTAGTAAACGCTTTATTTTGACTATAAGCATGAGGAGAATTTAGCACGGATTGCAACAAGGAAATACAATCAATCAAAGAGCAATTTTCATAGTTAAATTCCTTGAAATCCATAATAGTGGGTTTAGCAACATCTAGAGTTTTAATTTCTTCAATCCCACTTTTATCAAATTTAGCATCAAGATCAACAAATTCCGAATTCTTGGAACGCCTTCTAGGTAAAGGTGGATCATATTCAGTCCCATCATTATCAAGATTCATATTGAGAAACAAAGATTTAATAGGGGACACATCAATAACTTTTAGATCTTCATCTTTATTTCCATAGGAACTAGAAGAACACGCTCTTATAAAGGCATCTTTCTTAGCACGCATCCTAGCGGTTCTTTCTTTGCACTCATCAATGGAAATTCTCATGGCTTTGAGAGACTCATTGATATCATGCTTAGGTGGAATAGATCTAAGTTTCAAAGAATCAACATCAAGAGCAATTGTATCAACGTTCCTAGCCAAATCATCAATCTTAAGCAATTTTTCTTCAATCATAGCATTAAAAAAATTTGCGAAGTAATAAATTCTTTAATATTAGATTCAAAATCAGAGGGCATCTTATTATAATTTCCATAAGAATTGTTGTAGGAATTACCATAATTATTAGAGGGATTTCTAGGATAAGACCTAGGATTAAGATTTCCTCTATACGCGTTGTTACCAAAATTGTTCCTACCAACAAAATTCACATCCATAGATTCATTATTATTCTCAATCAAAGTAAACAAGGGCATATCATTAGGATCAGAAGAAACACTCTTATTAGCAAATAATTTCATAAGTTCATCCATCTTTCCACTCAAAACATTAATTTCTTCTATCGCATGCACCTTTTTATAAGTAGATCTTTCAGTGTGCCATTGAGAATAATTAACCATAATATTATCTAGGATTTTAGTAGCTTCTCCTAAAGTGATTTCCATAAAAGTGCCTCCCGCGGCCGAATCTAAAAGATTTCTGGAAGCAAAATTCAATCCGGCATAAAAAATTTGTATGATCATCCACAAATTTAAACCATGAGTAGGGCAATTACGTATCATTAATTTCATTCTCTCCCAAGCTTGTGCAACATGTTCATGATCAAGTTGCTTAAAATTCATAATATCATTTCTAAGAGAGACGATCTTAGCGGGAGGAAAATACTTAGAGATAAAAGCATCTTTGCACTTGTTCCATGAATCAATACTATTTTTAGGCAAATATGAAAACCAAGCTTTAGCACGATCTCCAAGCGAAAAAGGAAATAGCTTCAATTTAACAATATCATTATCCACATCTTTCTTCTTTTGCATGTCACACAAATCAACGAAGCTATTAAGATGGGTAGCGGCATCTTCACTAGGAAGGCCAGAAAACGGATCTTTCATGACAAGATTCAGCAAAGCAGCATTAATTTCACAAGATTTAGCATCGGTAAGAGGAGCAATCGGAGTGCTAATAAAATCATTGTTGTTGGTATTGGTGAAGTCACACAATTTAGTATTATCTTGAGCCATCGTGACAAGCAAGCAAACTAACACACAAGCAAACAAAAAGCAAGCGGGCAAAAAGAGGCAAATAGAGAGGGAGAGGGAGGAGAGAGAGAGGGCGAATAAAACGGCAAGGGTGAAGTGGGGGAGAGGAAACGAGAGGCAAATGGCAAATAATGTAATGCGGGAGATAAGGGTATGTGATGGGTACTTGGTATGTTGACTTTTGCGTAGACCTCCCCGGCAACGGCGCCAGAAATCCTTCTTGCTACCTCTTGAGCACTGCGTTGGTTTTCCCCGAAGAGGAAGGGATGATGCAGCAAAGTAGCGTAATTATTTCCCTCAGTTTTTGAGAACCAAGGTATCAATCCAGTAGGAGGCTACGCGCGAATCCCTCATACCTGCACAAAACAAATAAATCCTTGCAACCAACGCAAATAGGGGTTGTCGGTCCCTATAAGGCCACTTACAAGAGTGAGATCTGATAGATATGATAAGATAATATTTTTGGTATTTTTATGATAAAAGATGCAAAGTAAAATAAAGGCAAAGTAAATATCAAAGGAAATAACTAAGCAGTAGGAGATTAATATGATAAAGATAGACCCGGGGGCCATAGATTTCACTAGTGGCTTCTCTCGAGAGCATAAGTATTCTACGGTGGGTGAAAAAATTACTGTTGAGAAATTGACAGAATTGAGCATAATTATGAGAATATCTAGGTATGATCATGTATATAGGCATCATGTCCGAGACAAGTAGACTGACTCCTGCCTGCATCTACTACTATTACTCCACTCATCGACTGCTATCCAGCATGCATCTAGAGTTTTGGACATTGTTGGGCTTATCAGTACTATCGTGGAGTGGTTCACTGGGCGCGGTCGATGAGTGGAGTAATAGTAGTAGATGCAGGCAGGAGTCTGTCTAATTGTCTCGGACGTGATGCCTATATACATGATCATACCTAGATATTCTCATAACTATGCTCAATTCTGTCAATTGCTCAACGGTAATTTGTTCACCCACCGTAGAATACTTATGCTCTCGAGAGAAGCCACTAGTGAAACCTATGGCCCCCGGGTCTATCTTCATCATATCAATCTCCTGCTACTTAGTTATTTCCTTTGCTATTTACTTTGCCTTTATTTTACTTTGCATCTTTTATCATAAAAATACCAAAAATATTATCTTATCATATCTATCAGATCTCACTCTCGTAAGTGGCCCTATAGGGATTGACAACCCCTATTTGCGTTGGTTGCGAGGATCTATTTGTTTTGTGCAGGTACGAGGGACTCGCGCGTAGCCGCCTACTGGATTGATACCTTGGTTCTCAAAAACTGAGGGAAATACTTACACTACTTTGCTGCATCATCCCTTCCTCTTCGGGGAAAACCAACGCAGTGCTCAAGAGGTAGCAAAAAGGATTTCTGGCGCCGTTGCCGGGGAGGTCTACGCAAGTCAACATACCAAGTACCCATCACATACCCTTATCTCCCGCATTACATTATTTGCCATTTTGCCTCTCGTTTTCCTCTCCCCCACTTCACCCTTGCCATTTTATTTGCCCTCTCTCTCTATCCTCCCTCTCTTTCTCTATTTGCCTTCTTTTTGTCCGCTTGCTTTTTGTTTGCTTGTGTGTTAGTTTGTTTGCTTGTCGTTATGGCTAGTCCCTTATCTTCTCCGTTGTCTCCCCAGAATGAAATTCTAAATTTTAAGCAAAGGGAGGGTGAAAATCTAAACGATGCTTGGTATAGAATTTGCAATGCTCAAAATAAATCTACTAGGAAGCAATCTACTACCATTCTCCTTCGCAATTTTTATGTAGGCATTACTCCTTGGCACCATTATGTTCTTGATACTATTACCGGAGGGAACTTTTTGGGTAGCCATACTTTTGATTCTTATAATAAGGTTGCTACTGTAGAGTTAATTGAAAATTTGGATAAAAAGATCCATAGCCGAATCTCTCAATATGGATCTAAAGTAGGAGTCACTTTGAAAGATATTAAAGAAAAGGAACCCATATTTAATGAGAAAATAAATCATGATTCCGTTAGGATCGATAACTTGAGAATATTATTACCAACTTGGGAACCGCTTTTTCTTCCGTAAAGAATACTCCAAGTCCTTCCACTAAAGTTTCCAAGCTTACGTATGTTCCTAAAAACAAGGGTGAATCATCTAGTAAGGAAAATGCGGATCTTAAATCTATAAGTGTTCATCCCAATCTTTTTGCTATCATTAAGGAACCATTTGTTACAAATGAATTTTTCGATATTGTGCCTAAAAGTTTGATAATTAATAAAAAGAAAGAAATTCCTAAAGATGGTAGATGCCTCATTGAAGAATTGCCTACCAAAGATGGCAATACCTAGATCTATTCTTGCTTGTTATGCCTAGCTAGGGGCGTTAAACGATAGCGCTTGTTGGGAGGCAACCCAATTTTATTTTTATTCCTTGCTTTTTGCTCCTGCTTAGTAATAAATAATTTATTTATCCTCTGTTTTGGTTGTGTTTTTTGTGTTTAATTAGTGTTTGTGCCAAGTAGAACCGTTGGGAAGACTTGGGGAAAGTCTTGTTGAACTTGCTGTAAAAGAACAGAAACTTTAGCGCTCACAAGAACTGCTGTCATTTTTATTTGGAAAGTGATATTTAGTTAATTCTTTTTGAAGATGATTAATAGATAAATTCCTCACGACCAGAAATTTATTTTAGAATTTTTGGGGTTCCATATCTTGCGCTATCTACAGATTACTACAGACTGTTCTGTTGTTGACAGATTCTGTTTTGCGTCTGTTGTTTGCTTATTTTGATGAATCTATGGCTAGTAAATTAGTTTATAAACCATAGAGAAGTTGGAATACAGTAGGTATAACACCCATATGAATAAATAATGAGTTCATTACAGTACCTTGAAGTGATCTTTTATTCTCTTTCGCTAACGGAGCTCACGAGATTTTCTACTTTAAGTTTTGTGTTGTGAAGTTTTCAAGTTTTGGGTAAAGATTTGATGGATTATGGAACAAGGATTGGCAAGAGCCTAAGCTTGGGGATGCCCATGGCACCCCCAAGATAATCTAAGGACACCTAAAAGCCAAAGCTTGGGGATGCCCCGGAAGGCATCCCCTCTTTCGTCTACTTCTATCGGTAACTTTACTTGGAGCTATATTTTTATTTACCACATGATATATGTTTTACTTGGAGCGTCTTGTATGATTTGAGTCTTTGCTTGTTAGTTTACCACAATCATCCTTGCTTTACACACATTTTGAGAGAGCCATACATGATTTGGAATTTGTTAGAATACTCTATGTGCTTCACTTATATCTTTTGAGTTATATAATTTTGCTCTAGTGCTTCACTTATATCTTTTAGAGCACAGTGGTGGATTTGTTTTATAGAAACTATTGATCTCTCATGCTTCGCTTAGATTATTTTGAGAGTCTTAATAGCATGGTAATTTGCTTAAAATCCTAATATGCTTGGTATGCAAGATTAATAATAAAACTTTCTTATGAGTGTGTTGAATACTAAGAGAAGTTTGATGCTTGATGATTGTTTTGAGACATGGAGGTAATAATATCAAAGTCGTACTAGTTGAGTAGTTGTGAAATTGAGAAATAATTGTGTTGAAGTTTGCAAGTCCTGTAGCATGCACGTATGGTAAACGTTATGCAACAAATTTGAAACATGAGGTGTTATTTGATTGTCTTCCTTATGAGTGGTGGTCGGGGACGAGCGATGGTCTTTTCCTACCAATCTATCCCCCTAGGAGCATGCGCGTAGTACCGAGGTTTTTGATGACTGCTACGTCTTGAGCTTGCGTTGGTTTTCCCCGAAGAGGAAGGGATGATGCAGCAGAGTAGCATAAGTATTTCCCTCAGTTTTTGAGAACCAAGGTATCAATCCAGTAGGAGGCCACGCTCAAGTCCCTCGTACCTGCACAAAACGATAGCTACTCGCAACCAACGCGATTACGGGTTGTCAATCCCTTCACGGTCACTTACGAGAGTGAAATCTGATAGATATAATATTTTTGGTATTTTTGGTATAAAGATGCAAAGTAAAAAGTAAAGGCAAAGTAAAAGGCAAAGCAAGATTAAAGTGATGGAGATTGATATGATGAGAATAGACCCGGGGGCCATAGGTTTCACTAGTGGCTTCTCTCAAGAGCATAAGTATTCTACGGTGGGTGAACAAATTACTGTTGAGCAATTGACAGAATTGAGCATATTTATGAGAATATCTAGGCATGATCATGTATATAGGCATCACGTCCGTGACAAGTAGACCGAAACGATTCTGCATCTACTACTATTACTCCACTCATCGACCGCTATCCAGCATGCATCTAGAGTATTAAGTTAAAAACAGAGTAACACCTTAAGCAAGATGCATGATGTAGAGAGATAAATTCATGCAATATGAAATAAACCCCATCTTGTTATCCTCGATGGCAATGATGCAATACGTGCCTTGCTGCCCCTTCTGTCACTGGGAAAGGACACCGCAAGATCGAACCCAAAGCTAAGCACTTCTCCCATGGCAAGAACTACCAATCTAGTTGGCCAAACCAAACGAATAATTTGAAGAGACTTGCAAAGATAACCAATCATACATAAAAGAATTCAGAGAAGATTCAAATATTATTCATAGATAGACTTGATCATAAACCCACAATTCATCGATCTCAACAAACACACCGCAAAAAGAAGATTACATCGAATAGATCTCCACAAGAGAGGGCGAGAACTTTGTATTGAGATCCAAAAAGAGAGAAGAAGCCATCTATCTACTAACTATGGACCCGAAGGTCTGAGGTAAACTACTCACACTTCATCGGAGAGGCTATGATGATGTAGAAGCCCTCCGTGATGACGGCCCTCTTTCGGCAGAGCTCCGAAACAGGCCCCAAGATGGGATCTCATGGATACAGAAAGTTGGGGCGGTGGAATTAGGTTTTTGGCTCCGTATCTGGTTGTTTGGGGGTACGTATGTATATATAGGAGGAAGAAGTACGTCGGTGGAGCATCGAGGGGCCCATGAGGTAGGGGGCGCGCCCTAGGGGGGCGCGCCCCCCACCCTCGTGACCGCCTCTCTGATGCCTTGGCGTAGGGTCCAAGTCTCCTGGATCACGTTCGGTGAGAAAGTCACGTTCCTGGAGGTTTCATTCCGTTTGGACTCCGTTTGATATTCCGTTTCTTCGAAACACTGAAATAGGCAAAAAACAGCAATTCTGGGCTGGGCCTGCGGTTAATAGGTTAGTCCCAAAAATAATATAAAAGTGGAAAATAAAGCCCAATATAGTCCAAAACAGTAGATAATATAGCATGGAGCAATCAAAAATTATAGATATGTTGGAGACGTATCAGGCATCCCCAAGCTTAATTCATGCTCGTCCTCGAGTAGGTAAATGATAAAAAGAGAATTTTTGATGCGGAGTGCTACTTGGCATAATTTCAATGAAAATCTTCTTAATTGTGATATGAATATTAAGATTCAAAAGATTCAAGACAAAAGTTTATATTGACATAAAAATAATAATACTTCAAGCATACTAAAAGCAATTATGTCTTCTCAAAATAACATGGCCAAAGAAAGTTATCCCTACAAAATTGTCGGTGTTCTGGGAACGGGGGTCCCCAGACTTTCCTGCCTGCGGCATGGCTCAAAAGGGGTCCCAGCGCGGCCCATCTTCATCAACACAGACCCAAGACCCTCGCAAGAGGCCAAGCCTCGCGGGGCGGATGACACGGAGCTTCCGTGGGCACGGCCTCATCAGGCTAGCTCGCGAGGAGGCGGAGAGATCAAGGTGGGGTACCTCACGAGGTGCCCGTGACGCAAGCCATGACGACCAAGGGCGCCAGGCGGGCGTCAGCCGCGCAGTGTCCTCCTTTCCTCTTTGGTGCAAAGGGAGCAAGCGCAGGCGAGAGCATCAAGCAAAGGCACCCATTTCGGTGCAACGAGACCAAGACCAGTCCAACGGCAGGGAGGAAGTCATTGTGGAGCCCAAGCCAGCATCACCACCAGAGTCTTTGGCAGGCGAGGACCAACTTTAGTCAGGATAAGTGTACCAGATGTTCCCCTTCAAAATGGCCAATTGTTGGCGCCCTTCCCGCTCAATATTTGGGAAGAGGCCCAGGGCCTCTGCCTATAAATAGGACTAGCCACCCACAGGGTAGGGGGAGAAGAAAATCGGATCGAGTAGCATCACACACAGAGAGAGAGAGAGAGAAGGGTGGCTGAACTCCTCCTAGCAGTTCATCCCCTCAGCCAAGAACAGACCCTCGCGAGGCTGTTCTTCCTTGTATTGCTCATCATCATCAGCCCAAGAGGCAATCCACCACACCACACACTGGAGTAGGGTATTACACCACAACGGTGGCCCGAACCAGTATAAACCCTGTGTCTCTTGTGCTGTCCTTTCCATAGCTTAGATCTTAGCGAGGCGGAGGGGTGCAGGTAGGTAGAAGGCGAAATCTCCGCGCGCACCCCAGTGTTCGAACCTCAAGGGTCTGCCGGAACCCGAAATCCGACATTTGGCGCGCCAGGTAGGGGTGCGCCGGAATTCGTCTTCCACCACCCCGTTCTCCTCCGACCATCGCGTCCATGTCTGACGCTCGTCGGGCCCCCGCCGAGTGCCGGGCCGCTCTCGCTTCCCGCGTCGCCCAGACGGCTCCTGTCGGTGGGCGCCCTCGCCGTTCCCGGTCACCTGCCGTCAACGCCGCCACCGGCCCGGCGGGGGACGAGCAGCAAGCGTCGTCTCAGCATCCGTCCGTGCATCAAGACGGCCGCACCGCTACTCCCTCGCTCACCCCAGTTGGTTCTTCATCCCGCGCGCTCCGCGCACCCATGGAGGCTCGAGCTGCGCTCATCGCGGCAAACGAGCTCCTGCGCTACCGTCCCGTCGACGACGTCTACGAAGAATGGCTCGACCGCGTCGCCGAGCTCGTCCACGCCGCAGGGGGCTCTCCTGCGCCGTCCGTTCTGCTGCACCGCACCCCGCCCCGTGCAGGCGACGAAGCTCCGGTGGCACCCCGGCTGCCTCCTCCTCAAGAAGGCGCCATGCCTCCAAGGCGCGTGGCCCCTGGGCGGAACCCGCTCCGTCAGGTGCCAGCGCGGCAAGAGCAGAGCTGCCAAGAAGTCCCTCGCCCGCAAGAAGCTGCCCGGGCGCTCCCTGCTCCAGCACGTCGCGACCATGCTCCTGCTCCCGCACGTCAAGACCCCGCGCTGCTCCCAGCTGCAGCGCGTGGGGACATGCAAGACCAAGCTCTCCGTCACCCAAGGCCTCCCGTGGCCACAGCAGGCTGTCGTGCCTTCACCACCGAGCTACGCAGCGTCGCATGGACCGGCAAGTTCAAGCCAGACCTGCCTCCTCGTTACGACGGCACGGCCGACCCTGCGGAGTTCCTCCAGCTCTATGAGCTGGGCATCGAAACTGCCAACGGAGACGAGAAGGTCATGGCGAACTGGTTTCCCATGGCGCTCAAGGACGGGGCCCACACCTGGCTCCTGAACCTGGCTCCAGGCACGATCTCCTCCTGGGACGAGATGCGCACCCACTTCATCGCCAACTTCCAAGGTACTCGCGACCGGCCACCCGCCGTGAGCGACATGCGCCGCATCAAGCAACAAACCGGAGAGACCCTGCAGAAGTACATCCAGCGCTTCAACAACGCACGCCTCAAGATTCCCAAGGTGACCGAGGAGGCCATCATCTCAGCCTTCTCCGACGGCGTGCGCGATGTCAAGATGACGGAGGAGCTGGCGATGCATGAAGACCTGTGCACTTCCTTGGAGTTGTTCAACTTGGCAACCAAGTGCGCCAGGGCTGAGGAAGGGCGACTCTCCCTCCTCGAGCTGCCTGCCGCAGACCCAGAAGAGAAGAAGCCCAAGGCCAAGGATGTGAAGCGCAAGGGGGCTGCCGTGCTCGTGGCAGAACCAGACACCAAGCGGGGCAGAGATCAGCCCGAATCTTCCAAGGGCAGTCGGTACTGTTTGTACCACGACCTCCACACCCACAACACCAACGAATGTCAAGAGCTCCGAGCCGTGCGAGAAGGAAGGATCGGCCGTCGCCCCGACCGCGGTGACCGGGGCTATGGTCGAGGAGGAGGAAGGAACGCAGGACGCTAGGAAGACTGCTGCACGCGCCAAGGGTGGCGCGATCGACCTCGCGAGGATCGCTGGCAAGACCCGCCTTGCGAGGGAGACTGGAGGGATCAGCCTCGCGAGGATCACCCGCAAGGCAACACAGGCCTCCCTCCGCTGCCGCTGCAGCCAAGGAGAAACGAGGACCGCCATCAGGACGAGGGGGCTGGGGGCTTCCAGGAGCCGCACGCGATCGCCTGCATCCTGGGCGGGGCTCAAGCCCCAGCCTCTCAACGCATCTTCAAGCAGTTCGCCCGCGAAGTGAATGCAGTCCTCCCCAAACTTGAAGCCACGTGCCCTCTCAGGTGGTCGGCATGCTCCATCACGTTCAGCTCAGCAAATCAGCTCAAGTGTGCGGCCACAGCCGGAGTCCTCCCGATGCTTTGTTCCCCAATCATCAGCAACGTGGTGGTCACCAGGACCCTCATCGATGGCGGGGCAGGGCTCAACGTCCTGTCCGTGGAAACATTCAACAATCTCCAAGTGCCCTACAACCAGCTTCAGCCAACCAAGCCTTTCTCCGGAGTCACCGACGGCTCCACGGTCCCGATTGGGCAGGTCTGCCTCCCTGTCACCTTCGGGGCACGCGACAACTACCGCACCGAGCTCATCGACTTCGACGTCGCTCACATTCGCCTGCCGTACAATGCCATCCTTGGGTACCCAGCGCTGGCCAAGTTCATGGCCGTAACTCACCACGGCTACAACGTCCTCAAGATGCCAGGAAGTGGCGGGGTCATCACGGTGCCCTGTGAAGAGAAGGACGCGGTGTGTTCCCTGGAACGAGCCTTTCAGGCCGCATCACTGGAAGACCCGGATCGCGGAAGCAGGAGGCTTCCCGAGACCGTCCCCAAGAAGAAGAAGACATCGTCTGGCCCGGCCCCTCAGGAGGCAGGCCCCTCAGGGCCCGCGCCTGCCCAGGGGGAACCTCCTTCCATCGCATAGGAAAGCGCGCCCAGCGCCCTCCTCGGGCAGGGCTCGGGGGCTCTCCCCTGGAGGGCCACCGACCTGGCTAAGGTCATGAGGGAGGCGCTTGGGCACCACATGGAGGCGTGCTTCGAAGCACGTTTCCCTCAAGAAGGAGTAAGGCAAGGAGGGCCAGACCCTCAGGAGTTCGTCAGCAAGGCCATTCAGGAGCTACAGGAGTCAAGAGTCATGAAAGGCGGCCACCGCCTACCACCTGTGGCTCCCCATCCAGGCGAGGATGGTGGGCTACGCGTCTGCATCGACATACCAGGGCTCAATCGAGTCGCCTCCCTGGAGCGCCTCTGGCCCTCGCGAGTGGGGCGCTGCGAAGGTCCACCCCACAGCTACGTTCGCATGCCTTACGGCTTGCCGAACGCGGCTGCCACGTACCAGCGCCTCATGAGGGGCATCATGGAGGCTCAAGAGGCCAGGCGTTCCGCAGCCCTGGCGGAGATGGAGATGGTCCGTGAGGAGCCACCAGCGCCTCCAGAGCCTCCCGAGGCCCCTGGGCCTGGGGGCTCGTGAGGATCGGCTTCCGTAGCCCACCGAGTCTGCTACACCAACACTCCTTCGTCCTCAACATCATCAGGTGACATCTTTCAAGTTTCATTTCCAGCTGGGAGCGCCCCCCAGGGCTGCATTATTCCCAGACCGCGTGGGTTCGTCCCTGCAGCATGTATCCCTTTTATTTCATGTTGTTAGCTCACTTTGTTGGGGGTGCCCCATGGGCTGCATCATCCCCAAGTCGCTCGGTCCTGACCCGGTGATGTCCGCCTTCCCAGCATCCATTTGAATGAATCCACTCCTTCGCGGCTAATGTGTTTGACCTAGTTGCCCGCTCAACTGACGCCAACTGACGGAGCTGCTCCCAAACGGCACGACGCTTGCGCATGGTTCTGTCCCTGCAATGCTGACAAACCTGAATGGCTGAGCTCTGGCCGCGGCAGCCCCGCATGGCACCACCTCGTCAAGACTTCAGTGCCTCATCGCCCCTCGGAAACAACCAATGGCTGACTGTCAATTGTCATGGCAACCCCTCGTTCTTTCTATGATGGGTCTACAGGATCTCCTAAAGGAGCTGCGTCAGGCGAGGCCCTTGCGGTGTCTCCTTCACTCTCATCCGCGCGAACCGCTTGCACGTTAAAGGGGGGTGCCTGAGCATCGCGACTCAGGGCTCCTACTGGCTCTCCAGCCCTCACCCTCTGGCCTTGTCCATGGCATCGCGACCTGGCATACCAGCGACGGCTGAGACTCGCTCGAGGGCCGGGACCCGAGGACGTAGAGCAGAAAGGGGAGCAAAGGCGAGAGGGGAGGGACACGCGAGGACCTCGCCGAGCAACCTCACGCCTGCCGATGCACGGACCCGGCGACACACCAGAGAGCGGTCCCTGATTCTCGAGATAAGTCACCACCCGGAAGCACCAGCTACCATGGCACCATCCCCGCACCTAATGCAATCACGTGTTAGCGACGCCGCTCTCCTTTCTCACCGAACGATGGCTGCTTGAGCGCCAAAGGGGACCTCCTGAGCATCGCGACTCAGGGGCTCTTACCGGACCCCGGGTCGCTCACCTCCTGGCCTTGACCACGGCATCGCGACCTGGCATACCAGTGACGGCTGAAGCCGCCTTGGGACTGGGACCTGTCGGCGCAGAGCACCAAGCCCTTGTGAGGTTCAAAAGGGAGAACTAAGCTAAGACGGAATGAGCAACTCGCACAATTCTACGACAAGGGTTATATTAACAAACAGGATCACAGGCACCTTACAAGCCCCCACGGGACGCGTCTTTGATTCCTCGCAGGGAACAGATCCTAAAAGGACGCTAACTACACGCGCCCCTGCAAAAGACGCCATCATCAACAGTGGGCCGTCAAGCACCGGCGCCAACCCCATCCAGATCAGAGTCGGCGACGGCCTGACGAGCCCGCCCTGCTCCAGGAGCGGCGCCGGCTCGGGGGCTCGTAGCTGTCGTCGCTCGTCTCCGGAGTCGCGAAGAGCTCTTCGGAGTCGCTGGAACCTCCGACGCCTCCGCCGCCTGAGGAGCCGCCAAGGGAGCGGTCGGCGGGCCCAGTCCTCGCCGTAGCAGGGTCCCGACCACCTCTCCTGGGGCAGCACTCCAGCCGGCGCCCGTTCGCATCGAAGACCTTGAAGAACATCACCGAAACACCATCGTACTCCAAGTGGATCGCGAAGGCGCCTCTTGTCCTGCAAACCCGGGCATTTTCGCTCCAGCCTCGAGTCATGAAGACCTCGCCCAGGGCAACGACCGCGACCTCTGCCTCGGTCGCGAGGGTGCTGCAGCCGGCGTGCTGCAGCCAAAGCTCCAGGAGTTCTCCCTGCGAGATGATGGAGGCGAAGAAGGGAGGAAGGAGAATCCAAGACTGAGGAGGCATGGCGGCGTGGAGCACGAACTCTCGGGAGGAGCCCTCGGTGTGAACCCCAGGGGGGACGACCCACACCTTTGTGACCCGTCGGTGCCGATGGCGGCGCCGCCCGTGGCGATCGGCATCGACTCCTTCAGAGCCCTCGATGTGGGCATACAAGGGAAGCAGGAACCCCGGCGGTGGCCGCTCGCACCAGGGCCTCGACACCACCTGATGGGCCCCCTCGTCCCGGCCGCGGGGGGCGAGCCGTTTCTTTGGCGGGAGCGGGTCTAGTTCCTCTCAGGGAGCCTTTCCCTTCTCTGCCGTCGAGAACCGATGGATCGGAGCCATCGCAGCAAGACGGAGCAAGGACCGGGAAGAAGGAGAAGCAAGAAGGGATGGACTGGAAGGGCGCGCGCCGTTCCGTACTTATGGCCGGCGAAGGCCAACCGCCAACCTCCACGATCGCAGGTAATCATGACCCGCTTTGCATGCAGGGACTTGTCCAATCCGTGCAGTTGCCGAGGCGCCATGGGGAAGTGGAGACGCCCACGTCCAATCAACCGCCACGCGGCGCCCAAGGCCGCAGGCTGTTAGGGCCCGCGGCGCTTCGCTCTTGCCCTTTCGCCTCCCTGCACGGCCAAGTCCGGGCGCACCTTGGGCCCAGGGGCTACTGTCGGTGTTTTGGGAATGGGGGTCCCCAGACTTGCCTGCCTGCGGCCTGCGGCGTCGCTCAAAAGGGGGCCCAGCGTGTCCCATCTTCATCAACACAGACCCAAGACCCTCGCGAGAGGCCAAGCCTCGCGGGGCGGACGACATGTAGCTTCCTCGGGCACGGCCTCATCAGGCTGGCTCGCGAGGAGGCGGAGAGATCAAGGCGGGGTACCTCACGAGGTGCCCGTGACGCAAGCCATGACGACCAAGGGCGCCAGGCGGGCGTCAGCCGTGCAGTGTCCTCCTTTCCTCTTTGGTGCAAAGGGAGCAAGCGCAGGCGAGAGCATCAAGCAAAGGCACCCGTTTCGGTGCAACGAGACCAAGACCAGTCCAACGGCAGGGAGGAAGTCATTGTGGAGCCCAAGCCAGCGTCACCACCAGAGTCTTTGGCAGGCGAGGACCAACTTTAGTCAGGATAAGTGTACCAGATGTTCCTCTTCAAAATGGCCAATTGTTGGCGCCCTTCCCGCTCAATATTTGGGAAGAGGCCCAGGACCTCTGCCTATAAATAGGACTAGCCACCCACAGGGTAGGGGGAGAAGAAAATCGGATCGAGTAGCATCACACAGAGAGAGAGAGAGAGAAGGGTGGCTGAACTCCTCCTAGCAGTTCATCCCCTCAGCCAAGAACAGACCCTCGCGAGGCTGTTCTTCCTTGTATTGCTCATCATCATCAGCCCAAGAGGCAATCCACCACACCACACACTGGAGTAGGGTATTACACCACAACGGTGGCCCGAACCAGTATAAACCATGTGTCTCTTGTGTTGTCCTTTCCATAGCTTAGATCTTAGCGAGGCGGAGGGGTGCAGGTAGGTAGAAGGCGAAATCTCCGCGCGCACCCCAGTGTTCGAACCTCAAGGGTCTGCCGGAACCCGAAATCCGACAAAAATCATATAGTCTGGCTATGCTCTATCTTCACCACACAAAGTATTTAAATCATGCACAACCCCGATGACAAGCCAAGCAATTGTTTCATACTCTAACTTTTTCAAAACTTTTTCGATCTTCACGCAATACATGAGCGTGAGACATGGATATAGCACTATAGGTGGAATAGAATGGTGGTTGTGGAGAAGACAAAAAGGAGAAGATAGTCTCACATCAACTAGGCGTATCAATGGGCTATGGAGATGCCCATCAATAGATATCAATGTGAGTGAGTAGGGATTGCCATGCAACGGATGCACTAGAGCTATAAGTATATGAAAGCTCAAAAAGAAACTAAGTGGGTGTGCATCCAACTTGCTTGCTCATGAAGACCTAGAGCAATTTGAGGAAGCCCATCATTGGAATATACAAGCCAAGTTCTATAATGTAAAATTCCCACTAGTATATGAAAGTGATAACATGAGAGACTCTCTACTATAAAGAACATGTTGCTACTTTCAAGCACAAGTGTGGAAAAAAGGATAGTTAGCATTGCCCCTTTTTATTTATTTTCTTTTTTTGGGGGGTCTTCTTTTTTTTCTTTGGCCTTTATCCCTTTTTTATTGGGACAATGCTCTATTAAATGATGATCATCACACTTTTATTTATTTACAACTCGATTCTAAAACAAAGTATGACTCTATATGGATGCCTCCGGTGGTGTACCGGGATATGCAATGAATCAAGAGTGACAAGTATGAAGAAATTATGAATGGTGGCTTTGCCACAAATACTATGTCAACTACATGATCATGCTAAGCAATATGACAATGATGAATGTGTCATGATGAACTAGATGGTGGAAAGTTGCATGGCAATATATCTCGGAGTGGCTATGGAAATGCCATAATAGGTAGGTATGGTGGCTGTTTTGTGGAAGGTATATGGTAGGTGTATGATACCGGCGAAAGGCGCGTGGTATTAGAGAGGCTAGCAAAGGTGGAAGGGTGCGAGTGCGTATAATCCATGGACTCAACATTAGTCATAAAGAACTCATATACTTATTGCAAAAATCTAGAAGTTATCAAAGCAAAGTATTACGCGCATGCTCCTATGGGATAGATTGGTAGGAAAAGACCATCGCTCGTCCCCGAATGCCACTCATAAGGAAGACAATCAATAAATAAATCTGCTCCGACTTCATCACATAACGGTTCACCATACGTGCATGCTACGGGAATCACAAAACTTTAACACAAGTATTCTTTAAATTCACAACTACTCGACTAGCATGACTTATAATATTATCACCTCCATATCTCAAAACAATTATCATGCTTTTCAATCTTTTCTTAGTATTCAACACACTCAAAAAGAAAGTTTCACAAATCTTGAATACCAAGCATATTATTATTAAGCAAATTACCATGCTATTAAGAGACTCTCAAAATAATTTAAGTGAAGCATGAGAGATCAATAGTTTCTTTAAAACAAATCCACCACCGTGCTCTAAAAGAGTCTAAGTGAAGCACATAGAGCAATATTATAATGCTCAAAAGATATAAAGTAGAAGCACATAGAGCAAAACTACTTAGCTCAATAAGATAAGTGAAGCACATAGAGTATTCTATCAAATTTTAATTCATGTATGGCTATCTCAAAAGGTGTGTACAGCAAGGATGATTGTGGCATACTAAGACACAAAGACACAAATAATACAAGACGCTCCAAGCAAAAACACATATCATGTTGGTGAATAAAAATATAGCTCCAAGTAAATTACCGATGGAAGTGGACGAAAGAGGGGGTGCCTTCCGGGGCATCCCCAAGCTTTGACTTCTTGGTGTTCTGTGCATTATATTGGGGTGCCATGGGCATCCCCAAGATTAGGCTCTTGCCACTCCTTGTTCCATAATCCATCAAAAGAATTCACCCAAAACTTGAAAACTTCACAACACAAAACTTAAAGTAGAAAACTCGTGAGCTCCGTTAGCGAAAGAAAACAAAAGACCACTTCAAGGTACTGTAATTAACTCATTATTTATTTATATTGGTGTTAATACCTACTGTATTCCAACTTCTCTATGGATTATAAACTATTTTACTAACATAGATTCATCAAAATAAGCAAACAACACACGAAAAACAGAATCTGTCAAAAAACAGAACAGTCTGTAGTAATCTGTAGCTAGCGCAAGACCTGGAACCCCAAAAATTCTAAAATAAATTTCTGGACGTGAGGAATTTATCTATTAATCATCTGAAAAAATAATTAACTAAATAGCACTCTAAATAAAAATGACAGCAGTTCTCATGAGCGCTAAAGTTTCTGTTTTTTACAGCAAGTTCAACAAGACTTTCCCCAAGTCTTCCCAACGGTTCTACTTGGCACAAACACTAATTAAACACAAAAAACACAACCAAAACAGAGCTAAATAATTTATTTATTAATAGCAGGAGCAAAAACGCAAGGAACAAAAAAAAATTGGGTTGCCTCCCAACAAGCGCTATCGTTTAAGGCCCTAGCTAGGCATAAAAGCGAGGATAGATCTAGGTATTGCCATCTTTGGTAGGCAATCCATAAGTGGCTCTCATGATAGTTTCATATGGTAATTTTATTTTCTTTCTTGGAAAGTGTTCCATGCCCTTTTTTAATGGAAATTTGGAATCTAATATTCCCTTCCTTCATATCAATAATCGCACCAACCGTTCTAAGGAAAGGTCTACCAAGAATAATAGGGCAAGAAGGATTGCAATCTATATCAAGAACAATGAAATCTACGGGCACATAATTCCTATTTGCAACAATAAGAACATCATTAATCCTTCCCATAGGTTTCTTAATAGTGGAATCCGTCAAGATGCAAGTTTAGAGAGCAATTATGAAAATTACGGAAATCTAGCAAATCACACAAAGTCTTGGGAATAGTAGAGACACTAGCACCCAAATCACACAAAGCATAAAACTCATGATCTTTAATTTTAATTTTAATAGTTGTTTCCCACTCATCATAGAGTTTTCTAGGTATAGAAACTTTCAACTCAAGTTTTTCTTCATAAGATTGCATCAAGGCATCAACAATATGTTTGGTGAAGGCTTTATGTTGACTATAAGCATGTGGAGAATTTAGCACGGAATTGCAACAAGGAAATGCAATCAATTAAAGAGCAACCTTTCATAATTAAATTCCTTGAAATCCAATATAGTGGGTTTAGAAACATCTAGATTTTTATTTCTTTCAATCCCACTTTCATCAATTTCATCATAAAGATCTAAATACTCCGAATTTTTAGAATGCCTTCTAGGTAAAGGAAGATCATATTCAGTTTCATCAAGATTTATATTGCAAAACAAATATTTAATAGGTGACACATCAATAACTTTTAGATCTTCATCTTTATTTTCATAGGAATTGGAAGAACATGCTTTAATAAAGGCATCTTTGGAAGCACGCATCCTAGCGGTTCTTTCCTTGCACTCATCAATGGAAATTCTCATGGCTTTGAGAGACTCATTGATATCATGCTTTGGAGGAATAGATATAAGCTTTAAAGAATCAATCTCAAGAGAAATTCTATCAACATTTTCTAGCCAAATCATCAACTTTAAGCAATTTCTCTTCAAGCAAAGCATTAAAATTCTTTTGTGAATTCATAAACTCTTTAACACTATTCTCAAATTCAGAGGGCATCTTATTATAATTTCCATAAGAGTTGTTGTAGGAATTCCCATAATTATTAGAAGGATTACTAGGGTATGGCCTAGGATTAAAATTCCCTCTATAAGCATTGTTACCAAAATTATTCCCTACCAACAAAATTCACATCCATAGATTCACTTGTTATTCTCAATCAAAGTAGACAATGGCATATCATTAGGATCAGAAGAAACACTCTTAGTAGCAAATAATTTCATAAGTTCATCCATATTTCCACTCAAAACATTGATTTCTTCTATCGTATGCACTTTTTTATTAGAAGATCTTTCAGTATGCCATTGAGAATAATTAACCATAATATTATCTAGGAGTTTAGTAACATCTCCGAAAGTGATTTCCATAAAAGTGCCTCCCGCGGCCGAATCTAAAAGATTTCTAGAAGCAAAATTCAATCCGGCATAAAATTTTTGTATAATCATCCACAAATTCAAACCATGAGTAGGGAAATTACGTATCATTAATTTCATTCTCTCCCAAGCTTGTGCAACATGTTCATGATCAAGTTGCTTAAAGTCATAATATCATTTCTAAGAGAGATGATCTTAGCGGGAGGGAAATACTTAGAGATAAAAGCATCTTTGCACTTGTTCCAAGAATCAATACTATTTTTAGGCAAAGACGAAAACCAAGCTTTATCACAATCTCTAAGCGAAAAGGAGCTTCAATTTAACAGTCATTATCGACATCTTTTTTCTTTTGCATATCACATAAATCAACGAAGCTATTCAGATGAGTAGCGGCATCTTCACTAGGAAGGCCGGCGAATTGAATCTTTCATAACAAGATTCAACAAAGCAGTATTAATTTCACAAGATTCAGCATCGGTAAGAGGAGAAATCAAAGGTGCTAAGGAAATCATTATTATTGGTATTGGTGAAGTCACACAATTTAGTATGTATCTTGAGCCATCGCGAAAGCAAGCAAACTGACACAAGCAAACAAGAGCAAACGGGCAAAAGAGGCAAATAGAGAGGGAGGATAGAGAGAGAGTGCGAATAAAATCGGCAAGGGTGAAGTGGGGGAGAGGAAAACGAGAGGCAAATGGCAAATAATGTAATGCGAGAGATAGGATTGTGATGGGTACTTGGTATGTTGACTTTTTGCGTAGACTCCCCGGCAACGGCGCCAGAAATCCTTCTTGCTACGTTGGAGCTTGTGTTGTTCCCCGAAGAGGAAGGGATGATGCAGCAGAGTAGCGTAAGTATTTCCCTCAGTTTTTGAGAACCAAGGTATCAATCCAGTAGGAGGCCACGCTCAAGTCCCTCGTACCTGCACAAAACGATAGCTACTCGCAACCAACGCGATTAGGGGTTGTCAATCCCTTCACGGTCACTTACGAGAGTGAGATCTGATAGATATAATATTTTTGGTATTTTTGGTATAAAGATGCAAAGTAAAAAAGTAAAGGCAAAGTAAAAAAGCAAAGCAAGATTAAAGTGATGGAGATTGATATGATGAGAATAGACCCGGGGGCCATAGGTTTCACTAGTGGCTTCTCTCAAGAGCATAAGTATTCTACGGTGGGTGAACAAATTACTGTTGAGCAATTGACAGAATTGAGCATAGTTATGAGAATATCTAGGCATGATCATGTATATAGGCATCACGTCCGTGACAAGTAGATCGAAACGATTCTGCATCTACTACTATTACTCCACTCATCGACCGCTATCCAGCATGCATCTAGAGTATTAAGTTAAAAACAGAGTAACGCCTTAAGCAAGATGACATGATGTAGAGAGATAAATTCATGCAATATGAAATAAACCCCATCTTGTTATCCTCGATGGCAACGATACAATACGTGCCTTGCTGCCCCTTCTATCACTGGGTAAGGACACCGCAAGATGGAAACCCAAGCTAAGCACTTCTCCCATGGCAAGAACTACCAATCTAGTTGGCCAAACCAAACGGATAATTCGAAGAGACTTGCAAAGATAACCAATCATACATATAAGAATTCAGAGAAGATTCAAATATTATTCATAGATAGACTTGATCATAAACCCACAATTCATCGGTCTCAACAAACATACCGCAAAAAGAAGATTACATTCGAATAGATCTCCACAAGAGAGGGGGAGAACTTTGTATTGAGATCCAAAAAGAGAGAAGAAGCCATCTAGCTACTAACTATGGACCCGAAGATCTGAGGTAAACTACTCACACTTCATCGGAGAGGCTATGATGATGTAGAAGCCCTCCGTGATGATGGCCCTCTTCCGGCGGAGCTCCGAAACAGGCCCCAAGATGGGATCTCGTGGATACAGAAAGTTGCGGCGGTGGAATTAGGTTTTTGGCTCCGTATCTGGTCGTTTGGGGGTACGTATGTATATATAGGAGGAAGAAGTACGTTGGTGGAGCATCGAGGGGCCCACGAGGCAGGGGGGCGCGCCCTAGGACCGCCTCTCTGATGCTTGGCATAGGGTCCAAGTCTCCTGGATCACGTTCGGTGAGAAAATCATGTTCCCGAAGGTTTCATTCCGTTTGGACTCCGTTTGATATTCTGTTTCTTCGAAACACTGAAATAGGCAAAAAAAAACAGCAATTTTGGGCTGGGCCTCCGGTTAATATGTTAGTCCCAAAGATAATATAAAAGTGGAAAATAAAGCCCAATATAGTCCAAAACAGTAGATAATATAGCATGGAGCAATCAAAAATTATAGATACATTGGAGACGTATCAATGACTTGTAGATTTTTGCAATAAGTATGTGAGTTCTTTATGACTAATGTTGAGTCCATGGATTATACGCACTCTCACCCTTCCATCCTTGCTAGCCTCTTCGGTACCATGCATTGCCCTTTCTCACATTGAGAGTTGGTGCAAACTTCGCCGGTGCATCCAAACCCCGTGATATGATACGCTCTTTCACACATAAACCTCCTTATATCTTCCTCAAAACAGCCACCATACCTACCTATTATGGCATTTCCATAGCCATTCCGAGATATATTGCCATGCAACTTTCCATCATTCCGTTCATCATGACACATTCATCATTGTGATATTGCTTAGCATGGTCATGTAGTTGACATAGTATTTGTGGCAAAGCCAGCGTTCATAATTCTTTCATACATGTCACTCTTGGTCCATTGCATATCCCGGTACACCGCCGGAGGCATTCATATAGAGTCATCTTTTGTTCTAGTATCGAGTTCTAATCATTGAGTTGTAAATAAATAGAAGTGTGATGATCATCATTTTCTAGAACATTGTCCCAAGTGAGGAAATAAAAAAAGGCCATAAAAAAGAGAAGGCCCAAAAAAAGAGAAAGGCATAAAAAAGAGAAAAGGCCCAAAAGAAAAAATGAGAGAAAAAGAGAGAAGGGACAATGTTACTATCCTTTGCCACACTTGTGCTTCAAAGTAGCACCATGATCTTCATAGTAGAGAGTCTCTCATGTTATCACTTTCATATACTAGTGGGAATTTTACATTATAGAACTTGGCTTGTATATTCCAATGATGGGCTTCCTCAAATTGCTCTAGGTCTTCATGAGCAAGCAAGTTGGATGCACACCCACTAGTTTCTTTTGTTGAGCTCTCATACATTTATAGCTCTAGTGCATCCGTTGCATGGCAATCCCTACTCCTTTCATTAACATCAATCGGTGGGCATCTCCATAGCCCATTGATTAGCCTCGTTGATGTGAGACTTCCTCCTTTTTTGTCTTCCCCACATAACCCCCCTCATTATATTCTATTCCACCTATAGTGATATGTCCATGGCTCGCGCTCATATATTGCGTGAAAGTTTATAGGTTTGAGATTACTAAAGTATGAAACAATTGCTTGGCTTGTCATCGGGGTTGTGCATGATGATAGCATTCTTGTGTGACGAAAATGAAACATGACTAAACCATATGATTTTGTAGGGATGAACTTTCTTTGGCCATGTTATTTTGAGAAGACATAATTGCTTAGTTAGTATGCATGAAGTATTATCATTTTTATGCCAATATGAACTTTTGTCTTGAATCTTTCGGATCTGAATATTCATACCACAATAAAGAAGAATTACATTAAAATTATGCCAAGTAGCACTCCGCATCAAAAATTCTGTTTTTATCATTTACCTACTCGAGGACGAGCAGGAATTAAGCTTGGGGACTTATTTTCAGTCACTATTTTGTGCAAATCACGTGTTGTCATCAATCCACCAAAAAGGGGGAGATTGTAAGGGCATTTTTATCCCTCAAGTGGTTTTGGTGATTGACGATGGGTCTACAAAGTAGCCCCTGGTATGTATGCGGCTATCCCAATGTGGATGCGTTGCATATGTGATCGGCAAACAGTCCTTCGTGTAATATGGAAAAAATCACGAAAGATTTTAATAAGTCGCCGAGTGGTTGACCAGCTCTTGCCGTATCATGACAGTCAGTTTTCGGCTTTCTCTACTAAGGCGCTTAACCAGAAAAACCAGAAACACAATCGTAGTAGTTCTCCCTTTACTACCCAACTATTAACAAAAGACAGGAACGTAAGGTATCAAACACAGGAGCTGGGCAACCCAACTATTGACCAAAGACATGATTCAGAGCCGATGCATATAGTGCCGAGCTTGGGACACCGAATTGTGCTATAAAGTTGTTCGGACTTTTGTTTGGCAACACATGTGCTGCCATATAGAGCCCCTGGCAATTTGTGCCGCAGTGTGTGCATGAGGCAACTGAAGAGACGGAATAAAGTCTATAAGTAAAGACGATACCGAATAAGGATTTGGTTCACTGGAATCTCATTGATACGTCAAAACGTAATCTTACAGAGGGTCATAATCACCAAGGCCATTTTACATGCCGGGGGTCTTAGTCTAAGGGGAAAAGCTTTATACAGGTTCTTGAGTGAAGGTTGTGGTCTACAAAATCCTTTGCACCTTCTTGCCGCACGTCTGCACCGCTTTCGCCTGAGTAAGAAAGATTCCTTGAGAGGAATGGTCTTCGACTATTTGTACGGAACCGGGCTCGGAGAGAGTCCTTGTGAGTCAGTAGGATGAGTAGGTTTTGATCCACCTGTGGTAAAAGAGAAAAAACAATTGAAGAAAAGGGGAAGGCCGTATAGGTTTGAACCGTACTATAGGCTTGTTCGTATTGTGCCTCCGCTGATGCCCAAGGTACTTTGAGTGCATAATTATGCATGTGCAGTATGGATTTCGCGGATATGCATGGCGATCGACGGAGGCAAAAATGCTAATCCAGCTCTGGAATTGTCGAGCTGTTAGCATGCGGAATTGGCTGGCCTTGTGTAATAGAGACTGGCGGCTTAATAGCCGATGAGGTGTGCGGATTGAGAGGGCCGCTTTCTACTTCGGCCATGATAGCCGCGGTATGCTCCTCAGTACGGAGGGAGCGTTCCATGTTTTCCATTGATTGTAATGACGCCACGTGGACCGAGCATCTTGAGCTTTAGGTAAGCGTAGTGTGGGACCGTGTTGAAGCGAGCAAACGCAGTTCGTCCGAGCAGTGCGTGGTATCCACTTCGTAAAGGGATGATATCAAAGATCAAGTCTTCACTTTGGAAGTTGTCCAGCAAACCGAAAACAACCTACAATGTGATTGAGCCCATGCAACGGGCCTCTACACCAGGTATTACTCCTTTAAAGGTAGTTTTAGTGGGCTTGATTCTTGATGGATCAATGCCCATTTTGCGGATAGTGTCTTGATAAAGTATTGAGACTGCTACCGCCGTCCATGAGGACTCGCGTGAGATGGAATCCATCGATGATTGGATCGACGACCAGAGCTGCCGAACCTCCATGACGGATACTGGTTGGGTGGTCCTTTCAATCGAAGGTGATCGGGCAAGACGACCATGGGTTGAATTTTGGGGCAACCGGCTCTATGGCGTATATGTCCCGTAATGCGCGCTTGCGCTCCCTCTTAGGGATATGTGTGATATATATCATATTCACTGTTTTTACCTCGGGGGAAATTGCTTCTGTTCCCCTGTGTTTGGTTGACGAGGCTCTTGGTCATCGTCGTCGCTGGGTGACCCTTTTCCCTTGTGTTCGGCGTTGAGTTTGCAAGCCTATTTAAAGACCCAACAATTTCTGTTGGTATGATTGGTGGGTTTATCGGGGGTGCCATGAATCTGGCAAGGCCGATCAAGTATTCTGTCTAAACTGGATGGGCCATCTCTATTTACCTTGAATGGCTTCTTTCGTTGACCGGGTTTGGAGCCGCTGAATCCGGCATTGACCGTCGTGTCTTGGGTTCCTTCGTTATTCTTTCTACGCTTGTGCTTGTTGCGTCGTGGCTTGCCATTGCCGTCCCTGGATTCGGAGGTGCCAGGGTCGCTGGTGCTATTGCGTCTACGAGCAAGCCAGCTATCCTCTCCCGCGCAGAAGCGGGTCATAAGTGCGGTAAGGGCTGCCATGGACTTCGACTTTTCTTGGCCGAGGTGTCGGACGAGCCACTCATTTCGAATGCTATGTTTGAAGGCCGCGAGGGCTTCGGCGTCCAGACAATCCACAATCTAGTTCTTTTTAATTAAGAACCTGGTCTAGAGCTGTCGGGCTGGTTCTCCGGGTTGCTGGATTATGTGACTATGATCATCGGCGTCTGGGGGCCGAACATAGGTACCTTGGAAGTTGTCTCTGAATGCGTCCTCCAGGTCTTCCCAGCTACCAATAGAGTTTTCTGGTAGGCTATTCAGCCAGTGCCGTGTTGGCCCCTTGAGTTTTAGGGGGAGGTACTTGATGGCATGTAGATCATCACCGCGTGCCATGTGAATGTGGAGAAGAAAATCTTCAATCCATACTGCAGGATCTGTTGTGCCATCGTATGATTCGATGTTCACGGGTTTAAACCCTTCTGGGAACTGGTGCTCCATTACCTCATCGGTGAAGCATAGGGGGTGTGCGGCGCCTCTGTATCGGGCAACGTCACGGCGCAGTTCGGATGAAGTCCGTATGCAGTTTTTGGCCCTGGTGAGGTTGTGTTTGTCGCGGCAGGCCTGATGGGCATCTTCTCGTTCTTGGGCACGCCCCCTTGATCCGTAGATTGACCTGGCTTGACCGGTTCTATTGTCCAGGTCCTGACGTAGGTCATAAGTGTATCCCTGAGCTGTTGTTTCTCTGCTTTTACGGCGAGGTGGTGCGTGCTGGTGTTCGGCTTGAGTTGTCGTTCTGTACCGACCATGTGGTGGTCGGTCAGGTCCGTCAGCCGCGTTACGCGCGGGTGGCTCTAGCGCCTCATCGTCGAATTGGGATGGCAGCTTACGTTTTGGGTAACTCTTTGTTGGGTGTTCGAGGCCATATTCTTCGGCTGCTAGGACATTAGTCCATCTGTCGTTGAGCAGATCTTGGTCAGCTTGAAGCTGCTGTTGATTTTTCTTTAGACTTCTTGCAGTGGCTATTAGCCGGTGCTTAAAGCGCTCTTGTTCGAGGGGTTCCTCTCGCATGATAAAATCTTCGTCGCCGAGGCTCACGTCGTCCTCGGAGAGTGGTAGATAGTTGCTATCCTCCAAGTCTTCGTTCCCTGCTTGCTCCTCCGGGTCAACTTGCCCGTCCTCCCGATCATCCTATTCGGATGTTGGTTCGATGGGGTCTTCTTGGTCTTCAGTGTTCTCCGGAGTGTCATTGTCTCCGGTGCCAGTATTGCTGTCTTTTCCGCTATGCAATTTAGAGCGGCGCCGCTGAGGTCGACGCTTTGGTGGTATCTCAGGAGGTTCGTCCTCGACTGGATCCTTCTCATCATCGTCGTCGCCTTCTTTAGGTGTGTCCACCATGTGCACGTCGTATGAGTAAGTGGCCGTCCAGCGTCCGGTGAACGGCGGGTTTTGGGCCTGCTCTTCTCCGGCATCGTCGTCCATACCGTCGATGTCTTCGGAGGCGTAGTCGAGCATGTCGGTTAGATCGTCGACAGTGGCTATGAAGTGGGTGGTGGGTGGGAAGTAAAATTCCCTATTTTCAACCCCTAGTCTGGGCTGGGCGTAATCCAGAAGCGGTTCCTCTATGATGGCGAGGGATCGCATTAAGTCCAAAGCCTCATTTAAGAGCGAGGTTTGGACGGGGATAGAAGTTCCCGGGCCGAGCTTGCATGACGCGGACTTCGAGGGTTCGGAGCCAGTGTACGGAGAAGAGTCCGACCTTGAGATGACCGTCGGTGACACTATTTTATCCGGTTCTCCAGTGTTAAGCTCTATGGCCGTAGAGAGTCCGGAGGGCTCTAGACTCCCGTCTCCGAACCTGGTGACACGCTCCTGGTATAAGGCCAGAGCGGTGGTTGGGGTCACGAACCCTTGGAAGATCAAGTCTCCTCGGATATCGGCGACATAGTTCGATCTGCTCTAGGTGGCCAACCGAGTTGGCACGCAGTGCGAAGCCGCCGAATACAAAGATCTGGTCGGGGAGAAAAATCTCCTTCATGGCAGCATTGTCGTAGATGATCGATGGAGCCATCCAGCCTTTCGATGATGACATAGTGGAACTCTCAATGAAAGCACCAGTGTCGGTGTCAAAACCAGCGGATCTCGGGTAGGGGGTCCCGAACTGTGTGTCTAAGGATCGAAGGTAATAGGAGGCAGGGACACGATGTTTACCCAGGTTCGGGCCCTCTTAATGGAGGTAATACCCTACTGCTTGCTTGATTGACTTTGATGAGTATAGGGGTTACAAGAGTTGATCTACCTTGAGATCGTAATGGCTAAACCCTAGATGTCTATCATGTATGATTATGATCTTCTCTATGGACTAAACCCTCCGGTTTATATAGACACTAGAGGGGGCTAGGGTTGTACAAAGTCGGTTTACAGAGAAAGGAAACTTCATATCCAAATGCCAAGCTTGCAATCCACGCAAAGGAGAGTACCATCCTGACACGTGGAACAGCCTTCTATCTTGTATCTTCGCGGCCCATTAGTCCGGCCCGTGTCACATAGCCCGGACGCCCGAGGACCCCCTAATCCAGGACTCCCTCAGGAGGCACCGCACACGGCTAAGAGATTGTATGTTGTGCCTTTGGGGTCCCCCCGCCTCCGTATATAAAGGAGCGAGGAGGAGATGGTTGGCCTAAGGGGGTGTGCCATAAGGGGTGAGTCCTACTTGGACTCCTAGTCTAAGTTGGATTCGGACCCCCTCCTTCCTTCCACTTGAGAGGGAAAGGGGAAGGGAGAGAGAGGGAGAAGGAAAGAGGGGGCTAGCCCCCTCCCCTAGTCCAATTCGGTTTGGGCAAGGGGGTGCCCCTCTCACGTGTCCCTTCTCCTCTCCTCCAATAAGGCCCAATAGGCCGAATACTTCTCCCAGGAGGTTCCAGTAACCTCTCAGTACTGCGGAAAAATGCCCGAACCACTCGGAACCATTCCGATGTCCGAATGCAACCTTCCAATATATGAATCTTTACCTCTCGACCAATTCGAGACTCCTCGTCATGTCCGTGATCTCATCCGGGACTCTAAAAAAACTTCGGTCATGAACATTAAGCGTGCGGACCCTACGAGTTCAAGAACTATGTAGACATGACCGAGACACATCTCCGGTCAATAACCAATAGCGGAACCTGGATCCTCATATTGGCTCCTACATATTCTACAAAGATCTTTATCGGTCAAACCGCATAACAACATACGTTGTTCCCTTTGTCATCGGTATGTTACTTGCCCGAGATTCGATCGTCGGTATCCTCATACCTAGTTCAATCTCATTACCGGCAAGTCTCTTTACTCGTTCCGTAATGCATCATCCCGTAACTAACTCATTAGTCACATTGCTTACAAGGCTCATAGTGATGTGCATTACCGAGAGGGCCTAGAGATACCTCTCCGATATGCGAAGTGACAAATCCTAATCTCGATCTATGCCAACTCAACAAACACCATCGGAGACACCTGTAGAGCATATTTATAATCACCCAGTTACATTGTGACGTTTGATAGCACACAAGGTGTTCCTCCGGTATTTGGGAGTTGCATAATCTCATAGTCAGAGGAACATGTATAAGTCGTGAAGAAAGCAA
Source organism: Triticum urartu (assembly GCF_003073215.2). NCBI lineage: Eukaryota > Viridiplantae > Streptophyta > Magnoliopsida > Poales > Poaceae > Triticum > Triticum urartu. Next base: position 372,103,625 of record NC_053027.1, on the reverse strand, counting down.
TAGCAATAAAACTAAACGATCATTATGCTAAGCTAACGGATGGGTCTTGTCCATCACATCATTCTCTAATGATGTGATCCGGTTCATCAAATGACAACACATGTCTATGGTCAGGAAACTTAACCATCTTTGATTAATGAGCTAGTCAAGTAGAGGCATACTAGGGACACTCTGTTTGTCTATGTATTCACACATGTACTAAGTTTCCGGTTAATACAATTCTAGCATGAATAATAAACATTTATCATGATATAAGAAAATATAAATAACAACTTTATTATTGCCTCTAGGGCATATTTCCTTCAGTTTGACCCAGGTGGGCTGTGTTGCTTGTGCAAGATGGCACTCCGGACTCGCAAGCTGAGCCTCCGAGCTGTCCATTTCTGGGTGGTGTACCGCTAGGGCTTCTCGGGGGCTCTATGTGCCACTGTTGGGACCCGGCTAGGCAGTACATGGCGGGTGGAACACGGGTGCACGCCAGGGGCCACCATCATTGCGTGGTATCGGCCGCGCCCGCGAGCGGCCTGCCGCGCGTTGCCCTGCGCGCAAAGGCATGCCCGACCCCACTTGTCAGCATCCTCACCCCGTGTCGGGCCGATCCGGTCGAGATAGGTGGGGCGTGCGTTGCGTCCGCAACACCTGCTCGCACTAGGGGCCTGTTTCAGGTTATTCCATTGGCCCCACCTGGGTAGTCAGCGCTGAGTCCACCTAGGTGTGCAGAAGGTCGTTTAGTCGGCTGGGCGGAGGGCCACCTAGCCGGCTGTGCGGAGGGTGTGCCGAGTTGCGTTTTTCCTTGGACATTTCAGTCTTTTCCCATTGTAATTTTCATGGGCATTTTGGTATTCTCCTTAAGGCGGTTCCGTTATCTTATAAATTCGTTGTTTTATGTCGCACGTAGGCATTCTCCGGGGTGATGACGTACAACCGCAAGGCCATTGGTGTGTGGAAGAGGTCATCACTATGGATGTCGGTGAGGCCGGTCTGCGTTGGGCACACGTACAGACCAACGGACAAAACCGGATTTGGGACCTAATAAACAGACAAAGAGTGGATAACATTCGTGTCCATTTGGATCTACTCATTGAAGTTTTTTTTCTTTTTGAATGGAACACTCGTATTTTGTTAAGACTTGGTTAAATCACCGGCCACCAAACGATTTACATGTCAGGAACCAACCTCTGGTTGAGATGGTTAAGTGGACAGTGGTATCCCCAACCCACCAGGGTTCAAATCCTGGTGCTCGCATTTATCTTGGATTTATTTCAGAAATTCCGGTGATACGCTTTCAGTGGGAGGAGACGTTCTCGTCGACTACGAGGCGCCTACGATTTGCCTACGGTGACTTCGTAAAATCTCAAGATGATATGCCGGCTCAGTCTCTCAAAGGTGCTCATAGGGGTAGGGTGTGCGTGTGTGCATTCATGTTAGGTAGGTTACAGTTGGACTTGTAGTTGTATTGTGTTTACATAGGATGTGGAGTCATGTCCTTGTAGGACACTTGTATCCTAGGCCTCTCATATATAGAGGGGGTAGACACACGATGTAACCTATGCCAACATAATAGCACCGGAACGCAGGGGAAGCCGGCGGCATGTGCCGGTGTCCAGGGCGACCGGGTGCGGTATTGTAGCGGTGTCATGGGGAGAAGTGCCCATAGTCAAGCCCCGGGGATGTAGCCATATTGGTGAACCTCGTTAACAAATCTCGGTGTCGTGCTCGTGTGACTGCTTGGTTCTCGGATGATCAACGGTATGCCTCGAATTTATTCTAACAAGTGGTATCAGAGCTAGGTTGTTCGAAGGCTGTGGATTGTTAATCTAGAGGAAGTATCAAGGTTGAGATGCAGTCGGTTTCGACGTGGTTCTCGACGAGATTGGAAAAGGCAATGGAAGCGGGAGTCGACAAGATTGGATTGAAAGAAGCAGGAGCTAGACGTGCGGCGATCGGTTGGTGGACCGGGCGAGCGTATAGGCTGTGTGCTGTGCTCAAGGTTTGATCGTAGCGACGACGTAACACAACGCGGGGCAGCAGCAAGACTCTCAGCGGCAGCGGCGCGTGTCACGAGGCCAAGGCCCAGGTGCAGAAGGACCAGGGGCGGCAGCTAGCGCGATGCTTGGCTGGACGTGAGGCTGCGGAAGCTGCGTACTGTACGCGAGAGTTTTTTGGAAAAAAACGGACACGTGCGTTCAGGCAAGAGGCAACATTAGCGGATCAAATCGGCGCAAGAGAAAATCCATTGTTGTGATACGCATCTAGCGAAATTAGCAAGGGAGTTGGCAAGCAAAAGCTAGCATCGTGGTTTGAGCCAAAGCAAGAGCCGTCACGTGAAGACCAGCTAGTTGATCGCTAGTAGTCGCTAGTAGTACACGGAGGTTCTGTTCGTGCACTTGGGTATCACAGGAAGACTGCTTGGTTATTTTTCACGGAGTTAGCCATACAAAGAACTATGGCGCCATCGGGTACCAGGTTTGAGGTGGAGAAGTTCAATGGAACTGGAAGCTTTGGGTTATGGCAGACAAGGGTGAAGGATTTGTTTGGCACAACAGGTATGCTTGAAGGCGTTGCGGGAAGTCATGTCAGCTGTGATGGAATTATCATGTGATGGATGAAAATTCTTGGAAGACGATTTGGGAGCCTTGAGCGTGTCATGTAGCCGGACATATTCGGCTGGGTCGGACTAGACAGTCTGACAGATCGACGCGAGTCAATTGGTACAGAAGACGGTGGTGGAATCGGCGATGACGACATAGGTGCGTGATGCTGATAGTGACCGACTTCTGGGGCGTGGAAACATGTGGCACAGGCCCGAGGGCTTGTGCGGCTTCGACAAGACTATGGCGCGGGGTTGATTCAAGATGGTGTATACACGGAGCTTGAAGTTGACGGGGCGCGTGGGTGGACTGATCATCTACCATGAAGTCATGTTGAAGGTGGAGCTGGAGTCTAGAAGACTTCACTCGGTGCTGATTGAGGGGCTACGGCGTAAGAGCTCAGAGAGTCGAAGCCTATTCAGCGAGAAAAAGCGAGTGACACGTAGTTCGGACTGGAGCCCAGTGGTCTGATGAAAGTGTGAAACTCGTCATCGGTCTGTGATGATCGGTGGTACTCTGAATGGGGGTTGAGTGGTGTGGGTTCGCGACCCTTGAGACTCGACCAAGACAGCGAAGGCTCGACGCGGTCATAGCGGCGAGGCGTGCGGTATGCACAAGGTATGGAGACGGGCCAGGGCTCTGGTGGTCATACATGTGGTGAGACAACTGCGAATTTGACTCGGGATGACTACAAGCAATGGTGAAATTCCTTCAAGTTTCAGACAAGCGGTCAAGAAAGGAGCGGTGATGTTGAGTTCAGCTAACTCTTATGTGTAGCACCCAATATGTGAGTTGTTCACTTTCACACAGGTCCATGATCGGTGTGCGATGGCGTTGAACTGATGCTCTGAAAGTTGAGAGCGCAAACTAGAGTAATGTGAAACTTAATTTTGCTCGAGTGTTGACTGTGGTCAAGAAAAGGAGGGACTACAAGTTGCAGGTGGAGTCATATGGAGTCTTTGGAGTAGCAGCGGTGCTCATGGGATAAGCTCAAGTCCGATGAGACATGGAAGTTTGACGCATGGACGAATTCAAGGTGGTGGAGAATATTCGCCAAGGTGGAGTTTGTTAGAGTTGTGTCAAATATTATGTACAAGGTAGGTTACAGTTGGACTTGTAGTTGTATTGCGTTTATATAGGATGTGGAGTCGTGTCCTACTAGGACACTTGTATCCTAGGCCTCTCATATATAGTGGGGGTAAACACACGATGTAACATATGCCAACATAATAGCACCGGAGCACAGCGGAAGCCGGCGGCATGTGCCGGTGTCCAGGGCAACCAGGTGCGGTATGTAGCGGCGTTATGGGGAGGAGCGCCCATAGTTAAGCCCGGGGATGTAGCCATATTGGTGAACCTCGTTAACAAATCTCGGTGTCGTGCTCGTGTGATTGCTTGGTTCTAGGATGATCAACGGTATGCCTCGAATTTATTTTAACAGTTTATAGGGGTGAGTGTATGCACGTTTATATGAGCGCTTTGCGTCTGTATTGTGTTCAAAAAGATAGTCCACGTCTATATGTATATAGAGAGAGAAAGAGCATGTATTTGATCTCTAAGAATAACTAGCCCATGCTTGAACTGTCATAGGCATTGGACTCCGTAGCCGTGATCAGACTTTTGCAATCAGTCGCCACAATGATCCTTCCAATGCCCCTCTGCTCGGCCAACAACAGCGCCTTCCTGACAGCAAGTGCCACAACTGTTGCTTGTCGATCCTCCGGAAGTCCAAGGATATTCTAAATAACACGCAATGGGCCTCCACTATCAGTAAGGTGAAGACATACATCCTCCATCTCCAACGCACGCCACGGATGCTTACCTCTTTGCAGTTGAAAAAAGACTAGATAATGACACACGCTTTGTCGCACCGTTTCTCGCTTGTTAGTTAATTTTTTGTGGCTATTACGGTTAAAGATGAGCATTTTTACACTGAAAAACAAAGAACCAAACTGAATTGATTTGAGCAGCATTCTGATTTACTTAGTTTATGATGTTCGTATTGATGTTTTCATCACTAGTTGTAAACCAAACTAATTATCAAACCATTTACACAGCAATAGACCTCTCTTTTCTCTAACTCCCCTACCTTGCGCACGTGCAGGTATAGTCCTAAACCCATGTACATTGCACACCCATGCATCCCAGGTCATTCGTGCCTCTGCTCTCAGAATCACTCCCCTTACATTGGTTTTTGTCCCCAAAAGGACTCTAGTCTCGCTACTAGTAGCCTCCCGAACTTAAGGTAATGAGGTCAGGTTTAGTGCCATGAGGCATATCCACAATGGCTCTTCGACAGGTGCCCATGTTGTCTTGACTCTTCAACGTTTGATCTTTTCGTCCCAGCTCTCCCTAGCGCTAGCACAATGTCAGTCTTTCACAACGAACCCATTGCCCGAAGAGCCCAACGGGGGAAGACGGAGAAAGCGGTGACCAAATTACTCGCCGCGGAACCAACAAGCTGGCACCAGCCCCTCACAAACGCACAAAGCAGAAAACTAGTTTGCCCCCTCTACCGACAGCGAAATAGCCCGCACGCACAGGAGGTATCATCAAGCATGCAAGGCTTCGAAGGACGACCAGGACGTTCGCTTCGGTTGGCTACCAGCCCCCCTATTAGGCCTTAGTTTACCCAAAGAAGCGGAGAAAAAAATAAAGAGAAAAAAACTAATAAAAGTTGTCAAGATATTTCAAATGTTTAGAAAAAATAAAAAATATTCAGAAATTTAGAAAATGATCATGAATTTAAAAATGTTTTTAGATTTGAAAAAAAAACTGCTCGGGAATTCCTAAGATATTTTTAAATTTAGAAAATGCTTGTGAATTTCAGAAAATGTTACTCGCAATACAATCTTGAATTAAAAAAATATTCATGAATCGGGAAAATGTTCTCAGATTGCAAAATAAGTTCCTGAAATTCAAAAATGTTTATAAATTAAAATGTTAATGAATTTTAAAAACATTCACGGATTTAAAGATTTGTTTATCGATCAATACAGTAACGCCACGTCAATGCGTGAATAAAAATCCAACCGTAGCCTAAAATCGATCCATTTTCCGACATGTGGGGCCACAAATGCAAAAATCACCTTGCACTGGGCAGCGGTCTAACATGTGCGGCCACAAATGCAAAAGTCACTTTACACTGGGCGACGGCCCACCGACAAGATACAGGCTGCGCACTTGTGAGAATGCCAGATGTGTGCATGTGCAAGAGTTAGGTCCGAAGGCAGCGATTTAGTGTCTCGGCCTTGGTGACTTCACGTTTGGACTTAAAATGAAATACAAATTGATAAATCTTGCACAAGCGACACGCAAAACACACTTCTGTATCCCGATTGAACCCCTAAAAAATTCAGTTTAAACCAACGCTTACTCCGATTAACCAGTGGGGTCAACCATGAGGCCAAAGCCTGGATCGCTCATAGCTCCCTATTTCCACGGAGCTTAGGACAACTCCAACGCACGATCCCAAATCGTCCGCCCGCATTTGTTTGAGGATAAATGGACACAAACGGCCGTCCAATTCGCAGGTTCATTTTTGGTCCGCTTTCGACCTATTCTCGGCCCAAGTTTGGGCCGCGTTTGCGGCCAAACGGACAGCGCGCGCCCTTGTCCTCCCCTAGCCCGCCTGTCGGGGACACACTCATCCCACTTTTCCTCCATTTCATCCTAACCTTCCCCCGCGCCCCCTCCTCTCCCTCCTCCATGGGCAGCGACCTGACGAACCCCGGCGATGCGGGCGCAGCCACGCGCCCCCGCGGCGAAGAAGAAAGGTCCCGTGAGTGGCCTTGGCATTGGTGACTTGGTATGAACCTCTTGCCTTTTCATTTTGTGTCCATTCATGTTGGCATGCTTTTAGTTTTCATACATGTTGTGCCCTTCGCTATTACATTAGCATCATCATCAATGATTGTGTAGGCATTTCAATCTTTGGAAGCATTCAGGGCCCGACACAAGAACAAGCGTTCACTCTCACACATTGTTGGGCGCTCATTAAAGATTGTGCCAAGTTCAAAGACCAATATGCCGCTCGTAAGAATAAAGGAGGGAAGAAGGCCGTGGTTGATGAGGGAGACTTGCTCAAGAGGCCGAGGGGCAAGACAAGCTCGAAGGCCGATGAGAGGCGTGATGCGTCTTCCATTGCCTTGCAAGGCACTTTGGAGAACATGACGAGCCAAAAGGAAGTGAGGGACGAGAGGAGGAGAAAATGAATAGATATCTAGAGCTCCGAACAAAGAAGCTTGCCATGGAGGAGGCTGCAGAGAGGAGGAAGCTTGAGATGAAGGAGGCAACGAAGAGGAGAAAGCTTGACATCGAGGAGGCCGCTCAACACAAGAAGTTCGAGATCGAGGCCACCATGGCGGACACCAAAACTAAAGAGGTGGCACTCGCGTTCATGAGCGTGGACAAGACCAACATGTCGCCGGAGAGGAATGCTTGGTTCACGAATCAACAGAAGGAGATGTTCGCCCGCGACGGCCTGAACTAGGTGAGGCCTCGGGCCGTGGCCAGTGTCCGTTCATTTTGAAGGATAGCTGGTGTGCCGGCCGCTGGCTTTGTTGCCGGCGTAAAAAACTTGTTCATTTTGAGGGCTGGCTCCTGTGTCGGCCGTTGGCTTTGTTACCGGCGTGAAAGATGTCCTTTTTGAAGGTTGGCTCCTGTGTCAGTCGTTGGCTTTGTTGCCGGCATGAGACTATAGGCCGTTGGCTGTATTGCTGGCCGGCGTGAACTAGTGCGAACCGCAGCAGCGGCCAACATCCTTGGTTCTCACGTTTGCATGCACGGGAACAAGATGCGGCCACACGTTGGGCACCCGGCCGATGCAAACCTAAATCCGAGCAAACACGACACTATTTTCACCCCAAACGAACGAAATTTGGACAAAACGAACATTCGTTTGGGTCGTGCGTTGGAGTTGCCCTTAGTATCTCTAGTGATGTCCACCATCTTCAAATAGGGCGTGTTTGGTTGCCCGCATTAGGCCCAGTCTGGCCCGCGCGGGAAGAAAGTGGCCCGTTTGGTTGCCTGCTTTCATTGTGTGGCCCGCAACGCGCGGAACTTAAAGCACATCCAGTCCAGGCCCAGGGGAAACGCTCGAATCGGCAGTAGCTTGCAAGCCTGGCTCGTGCGAGGCAGGGGAGGGCGACGCACTTCTCCCCTCGTGCGAGCAGGGGAGATGGCGCGAGCTCGCCCGCGTCGCCAAAAAATCGGCGGGAGGATTTCGGCTCACCTCCCGCCGAGTCCATCCCTACTTAGTGTAACGCCCCGAGACCAATGTGTCAGGTGTCCTCCAGTTATTCGCTGTCATTGCCTTGTCATTTCTTGCGTGTCATGCATTTCATATTATGTCATCATGTGCATTTCATTTGCATACATGTTAGTCTCATGCATCCGAGCATTTTCCCCGTTGTCCGTTTTACAATCCGGCGCTCCCATGTCACCCGGTGTCCCTTTCTACCTTTTTTCGTGTGCGGGTGTTAAACGTTTTCGGATTGGACCGAGACTTGTCATGCGGCCTTGGTTTACTACCAGTAGACCGCCTGTCAAGTTTCGTGCCATTTGGACTTCGTCTGATATTCCAACGGTTAACCGAGGGACCGTAAAGGCCTCGTGTGTGTTGCAGCCCAACACCCCTCCAAAGTGGCCCAAAACCCCCTCCATCATCTAGATCGTTCGATCACGATCGCGTGGCCGAAAACCGTGCTCAATTTAGAGTCTCCTAGCTCCCTCTACCTATATATTTGTGCTCTCCTCCGAAATTTCCGCGCAGTCTAACCCTAGCGTCTTCCTCCTCGCGCCACCGGACATGTCCATCGCCGCCGGCCACCTCGCTCCGGCCAACCAGGGGCCAACACGTCATCGCTGCCACCCCCGTGCCCAATCCCGCAGCGCCACGCGTCGGCCGCGCGCCTCCCACCTCCCGCGGCTCGCCGGGCCCGATCTGCTCCGCCGCCCGCTCGGTCGCGCGCCCGGGTCTAGCGCCTCGCCGCGAGCGCGAGCTCCGACCGTCGCGCGCCGCCCCGCCGCCGATCTGCTCCAGCGCTCCCCGCTGCTGCTCCGGTCGTCGTCGCCTGCGAGCGCCGCCCCGCCTCCATCGTCGTTCGCCGCGCTCCTCCGCCGACTCCGGCCGGACCTGCTCCACCCGCCGGCCTCCTCGCCTCCCGACGCTCGCCGGAGTCCACCTCGCCACCGAAGCCGCCGGATCCTCGCCGGAGATGGCCGCCTCATCGGAGATCGAGTCCGGTCAGATCTGGACTGGGTGGGATTAGATCCACCACCTCGACGAACCAAACACCGTCCCCGTCTCGGATCCCTCCGTCCCGCACCGTCCCGTCCCGGGTTGACTTTTTCGCGAGGGTATATTTCCACTAAGTCCCCGGATCTGCATATTTTTCTAGCCCTGTTCATCGCATCATAACTGTGCATCCGTGGCTCCGTTTTGGGCGTGTAGCATATCAAAGTGTTCGTCCCGACGAGTACATCATTTCATCTCATTGCATCATTTCCATTTGAGCTCATCTTGATGCCCGAAATATTGTTGGAAGAGGGCTATGTGATGATAATTTCAGATCTGTTTTAGCAAATGCAATTTTGTCATTTTTGCCATGTTAATGTGTGCATGCTATGATCCTGAGCTCTACATGTATTTTGAAGAATGCCATGTCATCTTTACAGGGGTGTATGCCATGTACTTTTGTGATCTTTGTGGTGACTAGCACAAACATGCAAAGTAGCTTACTCAATGATGCTGATTTCAGGGACTTAGAATTTCACTAAGTCCTTGCCCTGTTATTATTTTTATGCCATATGTTCATGTTGTTTCCTAGTGATCCGTGCCTCTTTTGAGCATGATCAGTAAGGATGTTTTGTAGATAATGTTATGCTCTATCCGTCCATGTCTTTGTTTGCAATTATGGAGCACCCTAGTTTGAGTCAATCCAGCTGTACTTTTGCTATAAAATGTTCCTGGCAGATTGTTAGCATGTTTAGCGATTTTGCCGAGCTTGTTGTTGTTGATCCGTGCATGCTATGTTGTTGTTCTTGCCATGTATAGCTTCTATGCCATGTCTATTTTCTGGGTGTGTGCTTAGTTTGTCATGCAATGCCTCGTAGTGAGTGCATCTAGCTCGTAAACATGCCTACTCGTTATTTGTTTTGCCATGCTCCAGTTTTTCACTAAGTCTGAATCTGTTTATGTTTTTGCTATGTTCACATGCTTGCAATTGTATTTTCTGATCCCTTTTGGCTCATGGTCACTAAGGGACTTTTGTTATATGCTTTGAGTAGCTTCATTCCATGCCTTGCTTTGCCATGATATGTTCCTGTAGCATGTAGTTATCGTGCTCTAAACATTGCTTCCTGATGATAAATTCCTGACTTGCTGTTAATTTCACTAAGTCTGTAACCTGTTATCTTTTGCACTTTTGCCATGCTTGTTTGAACCTGTTATTGAGTGAATTAGCCGTAGCTCAGTGTTCACCTTTTGTCAAGCATCATGAGTGGATCCCTGCCATGTATTTTGTTGCTATGTTTGAGTGCAGTAGCTTAATTATCTTGTTGCATTTAGAGGGTCACTTGCTGATTATCGCAGACCGGTGCCATATTTGTTTTGCTTGTCATTTCCAAACCGTGCATCCGATTCCGGTGATCTTTATATCGATTTCGACCGAAATCAACTCCTCTTTCCAGTGGAAATCTTGGTTTTCCAAGTTTAGGCCAGGTTCAAGCATTCCTTTTCAAATCTTGCATATGCATCACATATCGCATCTCGCATAACATACCATGTTTGCATCATGTTGCTTGAGCATTGCACGTGGTTGATTGTGTCTCCCTTTGCTTGTTGTTCTTGCTTGGGTAGAGCCGGGAGATGAGTTCATGTTCGAGGAGCCCGTTGAGTTCGTTTACGAGGATCAAGCTTTTCGTCTTCTCGGAGAACTTTGCAGGCAAGATGACCATACCCTCGAATCACTTCTATATTTGCTTGCTAGATGCTCGCTCTTTGGCTATGCCTATGCTACGATACCTACCACTTGCTTATCATGCCTCCCATATTGTTAAGCCAAGCCTCTAAACCACCTTGTACTAGCAAACCGTTGTTTGGCTATGTTACCGCTTTGCTCAGCCCCTCTTATAGTGTTGCTAGTTGCAGGTGAAGATTGGAGTTTGTTCCATGTTGGAACATGGATATTTTGTTGGGATATCACAATATCTCTTATTTAATTAATGCATCTATATACTTGGTAAAGGGTGGAAGGCTCGGCCTTATGCTTGGTGTTTTGTTTCACTCTTGCCGCCCTAGTTTCCGTCATATCGGTGTTATGTTCCCGGATTTTGCGTTCCTTACACGGTTGGGTTATAATGGGAACCCCTTGACAGTTCGCCTTGAATAAAACTCCTCCAGCAATGCCTAACATTGGTTTTACCATTCGCCACCTAGCCTCTTTTTCCCTTGGGTTCCGCGGACTCAAGGGTCATCTTTATTTAAACCCTCCCGGGCCAGTGCTCCTCTGAGTGTTGGTCCAAACTAGAGCCCTGTGCAGCGCCCCCTAAGGGAAACTCGAGGTTTGGTTTTAGTTGTATGGAGCGCTCATCTGAGTGTGCCCTGAGAACGAGATATGTGTAGCTCCTATCGGGATTTGTCGGCACATTCGGGCGGTGTTGCTGGACTTGTTTTATCATTGTCGAGGATGTCTCGTAACCGGGATGCCGAGTCTGATCGGAATGTCTTGGGAGAAGGAATATCCTTCGTTGACCGTGAGAGCTTGTGATGGGCTAAGTTGGGACACCCCTGCAGGGATTTGAACTTTTGAAAGCCGTGCCCACAGTTATGGGCAGATGGGAATTTGTCAATGTCCGGTTGTAGATAACCTGAAGTTGATCTTAATTAAAATGCATCAACCACGTGTGTAACCGTGACGGTCTCTTTCCGGCGGAGTTCGGGAAGTGAACACGATGTTGGAGTAATGCTTGACGTAGGTTGTTCTAGGATCACTTCTTGATCATAGTTGTTCGACCGTGCATTTGCCTTCTCTTCTCGCTCTCTTTTGCGTCTATGTTAGCCACCAAATATGCTAGTCGCTTGCTGCAGCTCTACCTCATACCTTTTACCCTACCTATAAGCTTAAATAGTCTTGATCGCGAGGGTGTGAGATTGCTGAGTCCCCGTGACTCACAGATACTTCCAAAACCAGCTTGCAGGTGCCGAGGATACCGTGTAGATGACGCAACCGAGCTCAAGGAGGAGCTCGATGAAGATCGTGTTCGTTATGTTGTTCCGTTTCCAGTTGATCAGTAGTGGAGCCCAGTTGGGTCGATCGGGGATCTGTGTAGCATTAGGGGTAGTCTTCTTTTATTTTGGTTTCGTAGTCGGACCTTGAGTGTATTTGGATGATGTAATGCTTTATTCATGTATTTGTGTGAAGTGGCGATTGTAAGCCAACTATGTATCCTTTTTCCCTTATTCATTTACATGGGTTGTTGTGAAGATTACCTCCCTTGCGATATTGCTTTCAATGTGGTTATGCCTCTAAGTCGTGCTTCGACACGTGGGAGATATAGCCGCATCGAGGGCGTTACATTTAGCCCCTCCCTCACCGCCCCAACTCCCACCACCATTCTCCCTCCGTTCGAGCTTTCCCTCCGACGCGCATCGGCACCGACGAGCAGGTAAGAGGCGCATCTTCATCGGCCGGCGGTCCACGGCGTCGGCGCTCCTTCACCGACCAGCGTTGATCTTCCACGACCACCCCCCTCGTCCTCAAGCTACAGCCATGGCCTTTGTGAGTTCAATCCCCTTTCTCTCTGTTCCTTCTAGCTAGATCTGAGCTGTAGCTAGGGTTTGATCTAGATGCATGGTTGATTAGTGGTCTGATCTATGAGCTGATATGGTTGATTGCTATGTTGCGGTTGCAATTTGTGGCAGGGCTAGATGTTCAAGCATGTGGTAGGCTAGATTAGTAGTAGAGTTTGAAGTTGAACTTTGTGCTTGTGTTGAGTCATGCTTAGATCTGTGATTTATAGCTATTGGTTGTCCATTTGTAGAATGATGTTTGTTGTAGTTGTATGTTCCTGCTCATAGATTGTCCGGTCTGCTTGGTAGGGTAGCAATGAAGCATGTGCTTATTATGATAGTGATGAACCATGTACATGTATGCTTCTGCTTTCATGGATTGTCCGGTATGTTGTGTGCTATGCTTACTGTCAATGCGTGCTACGATTGTAGGACATGACCACGCAGACACAAGATCTTAGTCAGGCCCTTGTCTTGTCCGACAGTCAGTTTGCTCCATCGTTTGTCGAGGACTCGCAGCCTATGTCCCAGATGGCACCTAATTCAGAGGTGTTCGCCTCTGATTCCCTCTATGTGCCAGTAGTGCTCGTTGAGCCAACAACTGCTGATGTTGCTGCTGCCGCTGCACTCAAGCTAGCAGCAGCAAAGGCAAAGAAGGATGGTAGGTCGAACAACATGAAGTGGCAGCCGTTCATGTCCACGTTCATGCTGAACAAGATGCGTGAGCTCATCTCTAGTGGAGTTAGGACTGACAAGGCCTTCAAGGAGGTGCACTTGAACACCGTTGCAAAGCAGGTTTTCGAGTTTTGTGGGCAAGAGATGTCTGCCACCCAGGTGTACAACCACCTGAGGAAGTGGATAAGTGGATGGATCCAAGTGTCCAGGCTGAGAGACCTTAGCGGTGCCTCATGGGATGAGAACACTTGCTCCATAGTTCTGGAGGCAGAGCACTACGCCGGCCATGTCGCGGTTAGCTCACATCCCTTTTCCTTTTCATACTGTCCACCATTGCCTACTCCTAATCGCAACTAAAAACACTTGTGTTTCATTCTTAGGACCATCCAAGGGACGCTGAGTTCCTCAACACACCCATACAGAACTACAACCAGATGCAGCACATCTTCTCCTTCGGGCTGGCAACTGGGAAGCATGCCATGGGCTCGGGGGAGCCTCTTTGTTCTCCCATGCCAGACTTCCCTGGGACCCCGGACGTCGAGGTCCTCGATGGCCCTGACAAGCCCGCTGTGAAGCCCTTCGACAAGCCATTTGACCCCGTCCATGATAGGAAGAGGAAGAGAGGAGGCCTGATGGAGGAGGAGATCAATGTCTTCTGCAGCATGACTGAGGCGGTGAAGGAGGTGGCAACAACCATCAGGGAGTGCAAGCCCCTCGACGTCCACCCTGACCTGTATGGCGCTATCATGACCCAGGATGGCTTCAGCGATGAGGCTCTCATGGCAGCTCTCAGCCACCTGCTTGACAACAAGGCTCAGGGTGTTGGGTTCGTTGCCATGGCCGACGCTCACATGATGTTGTGGCTCAGGAGCTGGCTGGGCAAGCACTACTACTAGAGTAGTGTTGCCTGTGAGCGTGCATGATCCCCGACGGCGATGGCGGTGGCGACGACGACGACGATGACGACGTATATTTTGTGTAGCTAGGGCTCAAAAACTATTTCATGGTCTGTATATTTTGGTGAGGTGGTATATACTAACCCCTCACGCTGATGGTGAACTTGTGATGGTAGGACGACACCCTCTTTTGGATGTGGTGATAGGTTAACACCAAGGTAGTGCTAGGAAGAACTTGCTATGCCATATGATCATGCATGCTTTACTTCTCTTCTGCTCCATTGTTGTTTGTGTGCTACTTGTGTGCTCCATTGATTTGCTGCTTCAACTCTTGCTCTTGTGCATTGCTAGAGCAAGTGGTATGCCGTGTTCGTCGGTAAGGTCTCAGGGGTTTATAGTTCATGGGAAGAGGCCAGTGCACAAGTGGCATCTTATAGCAACAGCACCATAGAGGGTTCAAGACTAGGCAGGCAGCAGAACAAGCTTACTCCGACTGGATGCGAACGCACGGCAACAGTGTTGACAGTCGCAAGGTTGGAGGTGTCAACATGGATCGTCAGTTTGGGCTGAACCTGAAGAGCTTCATCATCTTCGCCCAATTCATCGCCATTGCTGTGTTGTGGCGTTGGTGTGCTAGGTGTGGGTAAGCTCACCAACTAGGGTGCAAGATAAGCACAACATGTACGCCGTATGCAACCAAACGACGTGTTTATGTGCCGCTCGAGTCAATGCAGGCAACCAAACAAAATGCACTTGGGTATTACCTAATGCAGGGACACTAGATGCAGGCAACCAAACAATTGACAGATGGCGTATTAGAGTCTGTTTTTGTTTAACCAGGTTGATTTGGAAAATGTATGCGATGCAGACCCTGTAGCAAACGGCAACAAAACACGCCCATAGACTTTGCATACAAGTGCATCTGGTATCTGTCTCTGCATCTTTCCTTTCTTTTCTGCTGTGCTCGTTGGAGTTGCATTCAGGGTTCGGGTTCAGGTCCTGGCAGTGCCTCAGCGACGTCGTTCCCAGGCTCTGCTTTCGCCGGTCGCCAGGCGCGCGATTTGGGCCACGCACCACTCACTGGCTTACCCCAGGCCAGGCAAGTCTGCGTTGATCCGACGCTGAGGGACGCCTCAGGCCAGGCAAGTCTGCGTTGATCCGACGCTGACCTGACCTGATTTCACCAATCGGGGACCTTCTTTTCAAACGCCTTGGCTGAATCGACCGCACCTGGGCGCCAGGGCCGCCGCCCGCCCCCGCCGAGCACCTCCGTCGCGCGGCACCTCGTCAAGTTTCGGCCGGGCAGGGCGCGTGCGCTGCCTCGCCGGCGACGACCGCCATGTAACCCCCCGCATCGCCCTTTTTCGCACCCCCGCTGCCTCCATCTGGCCGGTGTTCGTCGAGACTGACCTTGCTTCCCCTGCCCACCTCCTCGCAGGGCGTTCACGCGCCTGGAGCTGCGATGCCCCAGGGCGCTCGACCCCCGCCCGAGCTGGACCCTCGGCGAGGTCCTCACCGAGCTCGACGCACTCGAAGCCACCCGCCGCGCCGCGCCCCCCACGCCCCTCAAGCAGCAGCCGGAGTGGTATGTCGCATCTCCCTCGCAATTGTACGCTCGTTTTATTTGCCGATGAATTTGACTCTGCGTTTATTTTTTGGTCTATTTAGGGCTAGCGGTGGCAGCGCAAGGAAGAAGGCCTTTGTGATGCGGATTGAGGAGGAAGACGACACGGACGAGGAAGACGATAACGATAATGAGGATGCCCGGGCTCTTGTGACCGGAGCCAGGTTCTCATGTAATGATCTCGAATGCAGGTGAGAGCTTGATACTGCAATTTGGTTCCTGCAGTTGCATTTTTCTCATGAATTTTTTGTTTCATAGTTTGTCAATATCACCTGAAACGGACCGTCTGACATCTCCTAAGCTGAAGATGGCCTTTGGTCTTAGCGGCAACCTGCAAAGTATAATGGTACCATTGAGCCATTAACTATGCCTGCATCATTCTTTTCTTGTTTGCTATGCAGAATAATAGAAGTCTGCCTCGTGAGTGTATGTATGTTATGTGTTCTAAGGCTCAGTTTGACACTGAGGTGGATTATGATAAACTCATGGTGTTGAGCCGCCTTTGGAAATTGAGTGTTTGGTTACCTGCCTATCTTTCAATCATTCTATAACTTCTCATTGCAGAACACATTAGATGGAGTGTTAGAGGACAATCATTAGTCAACCGGATTTATCCACATTTAATTTTATTTACAAAGAAGAGCAATGAACTTTAGGGAATTCTTATCTGCAACAGCTTAAAAAATAAGCACATCACAGTTCATTTACCACATACTGAGCTAAGTTATCTCATTTATTTATTCCTAGCAGCTTTGAAGAATCAGGGGATGAATTAGATAGCGGTAGTACATCATACCACCTGATGGAGAAAAGGAGCCTAGAGAAAAGCATTCTGCTTGAGCTGGAACGCGATCATCATCTCAAAATTCAAGTGTGTACTGGAAATTCTACTCTGTTGTTCCTCTCTAATAAACACAGCATGCTAGTGATGTTTCCATGATTTTACCTTGATCTCTCAGTAGTAGAACACGTTGCATTTTTGTCATTTGTCGTCATTGCAGTTTAGGGTAACTGTTAGTTATACTGGGACGAATGTATTTTTTTTCTGCAAAGGTTTGTGTATTACAACTACCTTTTTAAGTGTTCCGGGCATGTGGGCACTTCACATCTTTTCGTCCATCTTACAGATTTAATATCTGGATGGAGCTTCTTGGTTCTGTTTAAGCTTACTGGACATGCTATGCTGACAATTGATGGAACACACCTCGAGATTTTGAACATAATTTACATAATGAGACATGAAAGTTCTGCACAATGAAGATTACGATCCAGGAACCAAAGAAAAAAGTTGTACGTACTGCAGGAACAAAAAAAAAGAAGAATGGTACTTCTGTTAGTTGGCAACTTGACATGAGAATTTTGAACACATGAAAGTTTAGCACAATGAATATTACGATCCAGGGAGTGAAATAACAGGGACCCCAAAGAAGTAAATTTCTTATTATTGCATCTGGGTAAATGTTGATTTGCCTATTCTACATACACTTATTGTCTTTTCTTTTGGGTGATTTTTTTTCGATCTTGGATTATAGCTGGATAGTGGAGAATAGATTTCTCCAGGATTTTAACAAAAATGTCATTTCTTAAGTTATGACACGTTTGATGTGATAATAGTACACAAGTATAAAGATGCATTGTAGTAGACATGTATTTCTGTGATGACACTTCACTTTGCTGATCGAACAATATTCATTATGCAACTTTATTGAATTTAATTATTTAAATATTTTTTGAACAGTGTCATTGTCTTGCTTTGACAACGATCTACTGTGGCACAGCCCTTATTTGCTACTTTAAATAGTTTTATTTTTCACTCATGCTGTTTAATCTTCAGGAGGAAGTTAGAAGTAAGTTATCTTCGTTGGAGGTATGCCACCAAAATGAAATCCAGAGAACAATCTCTGCATTTGCTCGACTTCAGAAATATGCAGAATCACGAAAAGAGATAGATAGAAGGCTAGATGTCCAATTCCAGAGAAAAATGTACGTACTTATATTTTTTTTATTTCTAGCGCCTCTAAAACTATATTGCAATTTTTTAGAATCACAGAAATTTTATATTTTACTGGATCTTTGGTTAGTAATACTTATTTAAGATGTAAGGGGAGTTCTCATACTAGTCCAGCATTAAGCTTCATATAGCATACTATCTTTAGTTACTGGTGACTTTTGGCACATAACAGTCTACTGCTAGTCTATAAGTTTAATTCTCTATTTGTTGTTTCTCCACCATACACAGTGTCCCTGATTATATTTTTTTGAAGTATGCTGTGTTGCGAGATCTTATGGGTTTCACCTCTAGCCTACCCCAACTTGTTTGGGACTAAAGGCTTTGTTGTTGTTGTTGTATGC
The DNA here is from genome assembly GCF_003073215.2 of Triticum urartu. Classification (NCBI taxonomy): domain Eukaryota; kingdom Viridiplantae; phylum Streptophyta; class Magnoliopsida; order Poales; family Poaceae; genus Triticum; species Triticum urartu. The sequence continues at coordinate 372,085,694 of NC_053027.1, read as the reverse complement.
TGCTTATGTGAGCAAGGAGTGATTTTTTATAGAAGTTTTAGGTTTCAATGTTCAAGTGCGAACTAATTTGCATAATGAGTTTGCCTTTTTCTTGCTTACAACTTGTTAGAGTACGTAATGGGCCTAATGGCCTGGGCTGGCGGTATAGCCCGTTAGTCTTAGGGTTAATTAGAGATAAGGGTCGCTTGCTTAGGGGTCAAGTAAGCCTTGCTTGAGAGTCAAGTAAACCTCTCTATATAAAGAGAGGAGATGTATCAATCTAATCAAGCAAGAATTAAGAAGGAAATTCCTTCCATCTTGCCCGGCCGTGGGCAAAAGGCCCCCGGCCGGCCCTCTCGGGCCCTCCTTCTAGCAGCGCCATAACAATTTGGTATCAGCTAGCTTCGGTTCGATCATGTCTTCACCGCCGCACAACCCGTCTCTTCCGCTGCCGGTCACCTCATCGCCTCCGGCGACCACCACGACCGTCGCCCCGCTCCTGCCCGCGCCGGGATCCTCCGTCGCGCCCGCCCCCGTCGTCCTCACCCCGGAGGAGGTGTCCGGGGCGCTGCGGGACCTAACACAGGCGGTCCAGGAGATCCGCCTGTTCTTGGCCGGGTCCTACGGGCCGCACCCGGCTGCGCCGCCCATCACCGCCACCGCGCCGCTGTGGCTGCCGTGGCAGCCGCCGCACCAGGCGGCCCCCGCCACGCTCGTCAGGCTGCTGCAGCAGCCGCTGCAGCTGCCATCCACCGCCCCGTCCTGGCTGTCGTGGCAGCCGCTGCACCAGGCGGCCTCCGCCGCGCTCGCCGGGCTGCTGCAGCAGCCGCTGCAGCTGCCATCCACCGCCACCACCGCCCCGTCCTGGCTGCCGTGACAGCCGCCGCACCAGGTGGCCTCCGCCGCGCTCACCGGGCCGCTGCAGCAGCTGCCATCCACCGCCACCACCGCCCCGCCCTGGCTGCAGTGGCAGCCACCGCTCCTGGCGACCTCCGCCGCGCCCGGCGCTCCGCCGCAGCAGCCGCTGCAACTGCAACAGCCATCGCCGGTCAGCTCCGGCCCCGCATCGACCGTGCCGACGGGAGTCCCGATCCACCAGATCAAGTTCCCGCCGTCGCCATCACCGCTTCCTCAGGGCGTCCCCATCCAGCAGATCAAGTTCCCGCCGTCGTCGTCACCGCTTCCAGCTTGGATCACAACCCGCCACGTGTCAGCGGCGGTGAGGCTGCAGGCTGCTGCACACGGCCTCCTAGCGCGTCGGCGTGTGCGGGAGTTGCGTGGTCTGCAGCTGCCGCTCCTCCCAGTTGCGTTTCGCTGCGCAAAGGACCTCGATCTTGTCCGCTGCATCAGGGATCTTGGGCATGCTGTTTTCCCCACGAACAGCGCCCTCAAAGTCTGCGACATCGGCGGTTGGGGAGGCGCACCCCTCCTCGCCATTCTCCATCGACAGCCCTCCACTCTTCTATGTGCGGTGCCGACCAACAGCCGTCCGGCGGGGAGAAGGCATGGTGTCACCGACAAGAGCGCACCGCGTAGCACCACTGCATTCCGCCGCCGGCCGCCGCGAGGGCGCCTCTGCTGGTCGCTCTTGCGACCACTTCCAGGTGGCCATACACATGCACTCCTTTTGTCCAGATGGTGTCCATGGGATCCAGGTGGCTGTACACGTGCACGTCCGACGTGCTGATGGTATCCACTTTTTGTTAAGAGGTCCAAAATAAATCATCTCAGTCCATTTCAGGTTGAGAGTAATAAAACAAGCCGAGATGTAAAAGGCTTGTTTTTAGGTGTTAGGTCTGTGTTGCGTCGAGTCATGGTTATAAGTTGGTTAGGCTGCAGCTCGAGGACAAGCTGCATGTCCAGGTGGGGTGTAGTGTTAGAATATGTAATGGGCCTAATGGCCCGGGCTGGCGGTATAGCCCGTTAGTCTTAGGGTTAATTAGAGATAAGGGTCGCTTGTTTAGGGGTCAAGTAAGCCTTGCTTGGGAGTCAAGTAAACCTCTCTATATAAAGAGAGGAGATGTATCAATCTAATCAAGCAAGAATTAAGAAGGAAATCCCTTTCATCTTGCCCGGCCGTGGGCAAAAGGCCCCCGGCCGGCCCTCTCGCGCCCTCCTTCTAGCAGCGCCATAACATGTTAGAGTACGTAATGGGCCTAATGGCCTGGGCTGGCGGTATAGCCCGTTAGTCTTAGGGTTAATTAGAGATAAGGGTCGCTTGCTTAGGGTCAAGTAAGCCTTGCTTGGGAGTCAAGTAAACCTCTCTATATAAAGAGAGGAGATGTATCAATCTAATCAAGCAAGAATTAAGAAGGAAATCCCTTCCATCTTGCCCGGCCGTGGGCAAAAGGCCCTCGGCCGGCCCTCTCGCGCCCTCCTTCTAGCAGCGCCATAACACAACTAGAGCTGTGTCATGCATAATAATATGAACATACTCCATGTTCGTATGCTTGTAATGTGGAATTTGGCCAAATGATGAGAGTATGGGACCTAGGTTCTTGACTCTTGAAAACAGTGTTTGGTTATGTAATCTATTTGCTTTGGTACCATATATCTATCTTAGCATCCCAAGAGATCTTCTATTGGGGACCTGATATGATGACATCTTTTGTACCGACTGTCTCTTTTTCTTTATCAAAATGTCATTTCCCTGCTTGTTTCAGGAGTGTGTATGTTCTGTTAAACTACAAATTATATGATTATATTAACTTTCTAGTTCTGTGCGTTATTGTTACAATATCTGACAATTGTACCATTTAAAGCCTAACATTCCAATTCATTCTTCTTAGTTTTATGTTTTTAAGAAAGATAACCTTTGGTCTTAGGGACACAATCTGCCAAGTATAATGTTACCATTGAGCCGTTAACTATGTGACTTCTGAGTCAGAGACTCACAACATCACATCATGTATGTTGTAACACTTTTAATCTATAATAATCTTCTGTTAGACTCACTATCATGTTACCTTACTGCTTCTTGTAGTGCAGAAGTACTCGATAAACACTTATCTATGGTCCAAAGGGATCATGAACAGAAATCCCAGATTGTGGAACGTAGAATAAGAGATGATGCAGCTGTTGAAGAAGCTAAACGAAGGGAGCAATCTATGAAGGAAGAAAAAATAAAACAGGAAAGGGCCAGACAAGAAGCAGAGGTTTGTTTGCCCAGATTTGTCGTTTGTCTGGTCTGTTTTTATACACATGATGTGGTATTTGAGGCCCTAGTACATTTCTGTAACATTTGGTGTGGAGTGAGTTGTTTTGTATCGATCAAACTAATATTTTGTTGGTTGTTATTACTTCTTTCCTCCAGTTATGTACTCTGATTTTTCCTAGGTTTTTAATTAACAGTTGTTATTTCAGGAAACATTTTTCTTCAGTTAACTTCTAGTCAGTTAAAATGTCCGTGCACTTAACCTGAAAAGTTCATGAATGATGATGCAGGCCAGGCAGAAGGCAACTGCAAAATTAGCAGCTGACGCACAGAAAGCAGCATATGAAGCTGCTCAAAAGGAAGCTGTAGAAAAGGAAGCTGCTAAATCGAGGGCAGAAGCAGTTTCCACATCTAGCCAAATTTCTCAGAAAAGTGTCGCCCATGCAACAATAATGGCAATCAGTACTGAAATCAAATCAGAATTACCAGGTGTGTTTCACTTCTATAGAACTGATTTGCAAAGTCAAAATTTTTACAGTTACCTCTAAACTCTTGTAGCTAAACTCCATATTTTATGTCGTTTTGTGCACTTAAAGTGGAGTTAACGCTTGCATAAGTTATTATAGTGGATTTTCTCAAACCGGGTCAATTCACACCCAATAATGTCTCCTTTTGGTTCATTTCAGAAGTTGTGTAATAAGTTGAAAAAATATTCATGAATCTTCATCCAGGCATAGCGTGTACACTTGCAAAAATTGATACGAACATAAAAAACTAGTACAGGGTAGAGTAGTTAATAGCATGCTATCCAAGGGTACAAAATTTGTTTCTCATGTGTATGCTGCATGGGGTCATATATTTCACCAAAAATTGCAGGTGTACACATATTAGCATGTTCAACACCATATGTTTTTAAAATTATTTCATAACCTTCTGAAGTAGGGGAAAAAGAGAGAATACAGGGTGTGAATCAACCTGGGTGGAGATACACTTTTTGCAGAAATTATTTCTTACATTCTTCAGAAATTGTCAATGTGACAGCTTGTATTATTAAAATACCAGCAATAACGGCGCAGTGCAATAACTTGCAAAATGCTCGTTCGGGACCCGTAACTTGGCTTGTGGGATCACGTAAGATCCATGTGGCGCCATGACGCTTATGCAGTGGACATAGCCATCCCACATGTGCGTGGACAGAGTCACAACTCATACGTGCGCCGGGCATGACGAGCCCACATATCTCCTATCCTCTATAGTTGTTGCAAGACCCCTGTTAGGAGCTAGGGTTCTGCCCGGTCTTGGCCGTAGGCAGTAGGGGAAGGAGGAGGCTGGGCGTGGCGATGAGCGGCCGCGCCGGTGGCTGGGCGCCGTCGCGGGAGAGGAGGATGGCGGCGGCAGCGCAAGAGGCAGGGGGCGGCTAGGGTTCCGGCTCCTCTGGGAGCCGGGCAATAGAGATAATCTTCTTATTGCTTAATTCCAAAAAGAGTCTTACAGCCTATATTTATAACCTAGATAACTTGCAGAAGAATTAACCTAAGATAACTTGCATAAGAATTAACCTAAGATAACTTGTGGGCTAAGATTGCCCTGTGGGCCTAGCTAAACCGGCCATAACACTTCTCCCCGCCTGCACAAACAGCTCGTCCTCGAGCTGTAAGGTGGGGAAGCGCTTGCGGAACTCCTGGAGGCGATCAACCAGCGTCAAACACCTTCTCGACAGCTGGGGCGGCCAGGTCGGCGGCGACGGTGTCCTCCGGAATGTAGTTTGCAACCTCCATGTAGAAGAGTCGCGGGCAGGCATGGCCGGGCGTGTAGGGCTCGTCGCAGTTGAAGCATAACCCTTGGCGACGACGCTCGAGCAGTTCGGCTGATGTGAGCCGGCGGAACTGCCGCGCCGCGGTCGCGACGAGGGGTGTCGCAGAAGCCTGCGCAGGCCGACCCTGCGCGGAATCCGGCCCGGGTAGCAACCCGGCGGTCCGGGACGGTGATTCCTGCTGGATGGCCACCGCGCGGCGCTCGAACGCGCGGGCGTAGTACATGGCCGTCTGAAGGTCTTGTGGCCCCTTCATCTCGACGTCCACGCGGATGTGGTCGGGAAGGCCGCCGACGAAGAGCTCCGCCCGCTGTAAGGCCGTCACACCAGGCACGTGGCATGCTAGTGCCTGGAAGCGGTCGGCGAAATCCTGCACCGTGGAGGTGAACGGTAGGCGGCCCAACTCGGCCAAGCGGCTCCTGCGTACCGGTGGTCCGAATCGAAGAAGACATAGCTCGCGGAAGCGATCCCACGGTGGCATGCCGCCCTCGTCCTGCTCGAGGGCGTAGTACCATGTCTGGGCGGCCCCGCGGAGATGGTAGGAAGCCAGCCAAGTGCGCTCCGACGCGGGCGTGCGCTGTCCACGGAAGAACTGGTCACACTGGTTGAGCCAGTTAAGCGGGTCGTCTGAACCGTCGTACGTGGCGAAGTCGATCTTTGCGAACCGGGGCGGCTGCTGGTGTGGCGCGCCCTGGCCCACTGCCTCGGCGGTACGGAGGGCTGATGACGGAGCTCGGTCCAGGGTGGAAGGGCCGGCGTAGTCCCCTGTGGCTCCCGACGCCTCAGGCTGCAATTGGAACCCTGACGGTGGCCGGGCCTCCGTGGAAGCTGACGGCGGCCCGTGGAGCCAGCCAGGAAGTGGCGACGGTGACGAAGGGAAACGGACCTCCTGGATCGGAAGGCCGCTCGGCGAGGACCGGCCCAGGCTAGGGTTGGGCGGGGGCGGTGGTGGAACCTGCACCGTTGCCGCCGGGAGGGATGGCGCGGTGAGGGACGGCGCGGGCGGCGGGGCCCAGGTCAGCCACTGCGGTCCCTGGGTGGTGGCGGGCGGCGCGGTTGGCACCGCGAACGGCGTCGGCCACTGCGGCCAAGGCGGCGTCGAAGCCGCCGGTGGGGAAAGCGCCGGGTAGCCGCCGGTACTGAGTACCATGGCAGCGCCTGCTGGCCCGCGGACGCGGCCGGATGAAGCGGTGGAGGCGGCCCGTACGGGCCCGCCAAGTAGAGGCGGATGCCCTGGACCGCGACGACCAGGTCGTTGAGCACGCCGGCCATGGCCTTCGGTGTGAACTGCGGCGGCGCTGGGGGAGGCGACGGCGGTGGTTGCTGGAGGGGGGTTTGTGGCTGGCCCTGGCCCGGCGTGGTGCCGGGTGCGGGGGAGATTGGCGCCGATAGGGAGGCCGTGGTGCCCGGCGACGCAGCGGCGGCGTTGGTGGAATTGGTGGCAGCGGCGGTGGGGGAGGCGTTGGGCAGCGGCGGCTGCGGTGGTGGCGGGTTTGGAGGCGGTGAAGACATGGTCGAAACCCGGGTACCTGATACCAAGGTGTTAGGAGCTAGGGTTCTGCCCGGTCTTGGCCGTAGGCAGTAGGGGAAGGAGGGGGCTGGGCGTGGCGATGAGCGGCCGCGCCGGCGGCTGGGCGCCGTCGCGGGAGAGGAGGATGGCGGCGGCAGCGCAAGAGGCAGGGGGCGGCTAGGGTTCCGGCTCCTCTGGGAGCCGGGCAATAGAGATAATCTTCTTATTGCTTAATTCCAAAAAGAGTCTTACAGCCTATATTTATAACCTAGATAACTTGCATAAGAATTAACCTAAGATAACTTGTGGGCTAAGATTGCCCAGTGGGCCTAGCTAAACCGGCCATAACAACCCCCCCCCCCCCCCGGCACGAACTTTAGTAACCTCGTAATCGCGTCCATGTATCCCCAATTGATTTGACGTACTCGAGGAGGCAGGAAGCAAGTGGGCACACAAAGGAAGAACCGGGTCCGGAATAATGATATACGGGATAGAGTTGGGGTAGCACCTATTCAAGAGAAGCTTGTCCAACATCGTCTGAGATGGTTTGGGCATATTCAGCGCAGGCCTTCAGAAGCTCCAGTGCATAGCGGACGGCTAAAGCGTGCTGATAGTGTCAAGAGAGGTCGGGGTAGACCGAACTTGACATGTGAGGAGTCTGTAAGGAGGGATCTGAAGGACTGGAGTATCACCAAAGAACTAGCCATGGACAGGGGTGCGTGGAAGCTAGCTATCCATGTGCCGGAACCATGAGTTGGTTGCGAGATCTTATGGGTTTCAGCTCTAGCCTACCCCAACTTGTTTGGGACTAAAGGCTTTGTTGTTGTTGTTGTTGTTGAGGCAGGAAGCGAGTGATACAATGGCGACTGCTCGGCAGCCCGCGATCTCTGGTGCATTTTATTTAAGTCAGGTTGTGGTTCAGGCATTGGTAGTAGTCCTTGTCGAAGTTCCCCGTCGTCAACGAAAGTGTACACTTTCACCACCCCTCCGCTTGCAGTCTGGGCTATCAACCAGCTTCCAATACAGTTTCATCCTCCTCCATCACTTGGCCGATGACGAGCCCATGGCAGCTCCAAATGACCTGTTTATGGAAGCAGCTGCTGCAGCTCCCAAGCTTCTGGCGAGGAATGGAGGCGACGAGGCACAAGGGAAGGACGATTGTGAGGTGTATTTTTTGAACTGTATGTGCCACGCAAGCCAAGTCCAGGGTGCCAAACAAGTGTTTTGTGAGATATTGGACTAAAGTGCCCCTCAAGCCAAGTTGTTGTACTGCGGGCATTATTTACTCTTAAAATTCTGTGTTGGATTTTGGGAACCATGCTAAGGATTGTCCAGTGCTTGCATGAAACAACATTGGTATTTGCACCTTCATGCACTCACAGTTTACCAATAATATTCTATTTCTATATCAAGTTTGCTATCTATCCAAACCGTTGGTTCCCAACTGCATTGTTAAGTGGGGTGAGGTGTTTTCCCTCATTTGAGGAAAAAAAATTATCTGCTGTAGCTTGATTTATTGGATTGTGTTTAATGAATTAATTAACTAAAATTTATTCCAGGAATAAAAATCTATGCTGATAGTTCTGCATTAGAAGCGGAATCACGGAGGCTCGCATTACATGACCAAGTGCCATCAAACATTTACCTCAGCAAGGTCTTATTCTCTGAAGGATCTTTGTCCTCAATTGCAATTTTGAACAACTTGCTGCAACTGCTTGATTTGCTAATTCTGATCTGTCAACCCTTTCTGGGTTTCTACTGTACCGCTATATGTCAGTCCCTGACCTATATTTAGTACGCTGCTTACCTGTATGGCTGTATTTGACTGATACCATGTTATATTGTGCAGGAGTATAGCCGATATGACCGACAAATTGGAAAGTCTATCAGTAAACTTATGCCAACTACCGACAGTGTCAAGTGAGTATACAACTAACAAATACTCCCTCCGTCCCAAAATAAGTGTCTTGACCTTATTACAACTTTGTACTAGAGTTAGTATAAAGTTGAGACACTTATTTTGGGATGGAGGGAGTACAATACTCCTTAAATGCCAGAGTTCAGTTCAGATAAGGACACTTAAAATACAAGAAAGCTACCATTGTGACAACCTGGAACTAACTTGACAAGGGCTGTTGGAAAATTGAAGAATCATCCACAATTCCACATTGATGCCATATTTTTAAGAAATGACAACCATAATACATGCAGTAAGGCATCAAGGTTAAAGTTACTAGACAATACCTCGCGTGTTGCTGCAGCAATCCTCTATTCTTAAATGCATAAATAAGTGCTAAATAAACTAAAACTAATGTAAAAGCATTTTGCATGAAGTTCCTAAGAAGACATGCATGAGTTGATGAGGTGGCGTGTTTTGCTTGAATATTAATGCCAAAAAAGTAACTTATGACTATGGAGAGGAAAATTAGATAGTGGGTTGCAACTATTTAGGAATAGAGGATTTCCAATGCTTTGGGGTCCTTCACAAATATTTTTGTATCACTTTGGATTAAAATAGTGGGAACAGCTGTCTCTTAGACTGACATGCAAACTTACTACCAGTAACTTGTTTCTTCAAGAAAAATGCTTGTTTCTGTTGTTGAGTGACAGAAAGAGGAATATCAAATGCAGTAACTAATTAGTTATTCATATACCCTAGTTAAATCAAGTGGTAATTCCTTTTTGTAAACAATCACAATGGTTCTAAATGAATGCCACATCGGAAGTGGTTCAATATGCTCTCACCAGAGGTGAAATGATTGCTATGCATAGAAAATTGAGGGACTGAATTGTGATATGTTCATTGGAAAGATAAAATATATATATATTGAAGTGATTCAATATGGTTTGGGAAATGAGAAGCGGGCTACATCACTGTTTTATATGCCACCAGAATAATCTGGCATTCCTTACTGTCATATTAGCAATTCAAGTTAATGTTTATCAGGCATAATCCATCATTAGCTTGCACCATTCAATTATTGCTCAAGTTGTGGATGCTTGCTTCTAAGCATCTGTTGCTGTCAATTTTACCACCATGCCTGCATGGTTGTCAGTTCTGATTTATTGTTCCCTTGTCTTCTTTCTTTCTTAATTGCTTGTGCATGATAAATACAAATACTAGTTAGTTTGTTCATACCTGTTGCTGGTTAGGTCAACATTTGGTATGAGTTCTTATTTAACTTGAATCCTTGCTTAATTGTTCCTTGCAGGGCCAGGGCTAGTGAGCTTATTAAAGCTTTAGATGGACAGGATTGTCCTCGTCCAATCGCTTGTCGTTTATTTGCAGACAAGGTAGCTACATGCCTACATTTATCTGCTATATTTTCTTTTTAGAAAACATCATGATATATGTCTGGCTTATCAAACCAGTCCACGGGCCTATAGAATGATCATGCATTCATGGTTATTGGCAGGATTGGTTCTATTTAAGTATCAGTAGAGTTACATATGTAAATGAAAACTTAAGCACTTGCTTTAGAAACATGAATCATTAGCAAATCATGGTTTTCTTGTTTATGTACTTTAGCTGGTGCATTGATGGTGACACCTTCTGTTTTGGGGAGAAACATGGTATTACTAATTGATTTGTTATATTTACATAGTCTTTATACTACAGTCTAGATGGTATGTTTTCTGTAGCTGCTGATATCTTGTTTTGAACATAGTTACGCACCCATGCATGAATTGAAACTAGCATTGTGGAAAGTTACGTGACTTCTACTCATATTGACCCATTTTCTCAATATTGTACACTTCAATAATTACGTGATATTACTTTACAGATGATTTCAATAGTCAAGAGTCGGAATCCGACGGACAAAACCTTTGGAAAATTGGCCTTTGCTTGTGGATATGTCATGCTACTAGTTACCAATCAGGTATCTTTTTCGCTTTGCAGAGTGTTACTGCTCATTAGTCATTACTGAGTCTGAGTGGATTGATCACTACAATTTGCTATTTTGTTGGTGTCATTTCAGTATATGTAACAGGCAACATGACTATATAATTAAGTAAATCTGAAAACTCTTAACTTTCTGAACAGATAATATGTGGATAATTCTTTCTTGCAGGTCTGGTACATGTAACATATCTTTGATATTCTGGTAGGCACAAGTGCACATGCTGCAGTTTTGTTTACCAGGACTTATTGTGAACTTGTGATAGTTAAAGTAGTCTTGGTGAAAATATAGTTTGCTTGCATGACATATCAGCTTGAATTGTGTGGAACTGAGGTCTGACAACAATTATTTTGTATTTAATTTATGCTAATTTAAATGGTCTCTGAGTAGCTCAGATACAGAAGTGCGACATGGTGTAACATACATATGCTGTCAATTTGTTTGTCTTAAAAGCAATTATGCATCCTCAGATTGCTATCAAGATGAAAATTTTCCTATTTCATATGGCTTCAGATGTGTGCAATCTTTGCTGCAGCTCTAGTATGATGATAATCAATCAGTTACAATTCTGTGTGTAATTCAGGTACCAGATGCAATGGATTATCTTCTGGCTGAGTTCAACAAAGTTTGCATGTACACAGTTCCAAAGCATCTCCATGCTTTAAATGTACGTCTTGATGTGACTGAACTTTTTAGCAGCGCTTTCTTATCTTCTTGCTTATATTTGAGGTGGTGAAAAAACAGAAGCCGTTATGTTTTTGGTGTTGCCATTTCTTGGAGGATGTGCCCAAAAGATACAATATTTCAAATCTCAGAGTTATATCTATGTTTAAACTGTGAATGCACCTGATTTTATGGTTTGGAAATGTGTACTATTTTGATATTTTTTGGCCCATATATTTGGCTTATATTTTTGGATTATCTCATCATCTGTAATTGCTTAGGCACAAGCACGAAACACAGATTACTTCAGGCTTATTGGCTACCAGGAAGAAGATGGAAAACTTCAGAGCACTGAGAAGTATTTGGTAAATGTTGTTGCATACGTCAAACTCTATGCTGCCATGATTCAGGTGTGTATAGTCCTTGTCTAGACATAATCAGTTTGGTAAAAACATCAATTAAGTCTGATTGAGATTTGGTAGTAAATATGCATTTTATGTTCTGCCCTTTCCGTAACAATAGGCTGTTTTCCTGTTAACTGCAATCCATTATTTTTAATTTCAGCACAGTGATAACAAGTTACGTTTTGCCATGGTTTGTGCAATGACAACATGATGAACCTTGACAAGTTATTATGTACTCCCTCCGTCCCAAAATTCTTGTCTTAGATTTGTCTAGATACGGATGTATCTAATACTAAAACGTGACTTGATACATCCGTATTTAGACAAATCTAAGACAAGAATTTTGGGATGGAGGCAGTACCATGTTGTATGCTATCACATTATATTTAAATAGAAGACTTGTGTTCAACAAACTGCTGTTTTTCAGTAGAGCAGAAATATGACCGCATAACTTTGTCTACAGACAGAAATCAAAGGTGTGCGGCATCCACATGGCTTAGCCGAGGGATGGAAATGGCTTGCAATGTTCCTCAATACTATCCCGGCGATCCCTGCCACTGCTTTTGCCCTTCATGCTTTCCTCAAGGTAGAGATCCGCATCAGGACTTGTGTGCCGTGTGTCTGACTATCTGTGTATGCAGACTTGTAGCTAACCAGGATTGTTCTTCTTTTAGGTCGCTGGTTTTGCGCTTCACAAGAAATATGGATCACAGTTCATGAAAATTCTAGATGTAATATCGCGGCACTTCATACCAGCTTTGAAAGCACAAGGTTCGAAAGTTCAGCCAGAGGCTATCAATAATCTACAGAATTATCTGAATGACAAAATTTATCTGGAGGAGCCAGAAGGGCAGTACCTTGCCCAGCAGCTGCTATCGAAAATGTTCTTGTGAAAATTAACATCAGATCGGCATGGAGAGCTATCAGCTATGATTAGCAGCAGTAGTTGCCAGTTGGTGCATCTATTTCGTCCGAGGGAGTAAGCTCCGTGGGTGTAACTTATGGAGAAGCCTAAAATTGTCTTGAAGATTATTTTGGATGGACTTCCACCATGTTACTCCCTCCAATCCAAATTACTTTTCGCTCAAATGGATGTATCTAGCCTGAAATATGTCTAAGATATGGATCGGAGGGAGTAGTAAATTAGGATAGAAGTGCCACTTGGTGGAGGTCATGCGATTTCTTGTGATGTATACTATGGGATGCAAACCTTATGTCAGTTTGAAGTCAACGTTGTTCTGAATATAATTCATCTGCGTTGATCAAATTATTGTTTGTAACATAAACACTTGATAAATCATATTAGATGTCATATATCTGCTTATGAATTATTGGTAGTCGTAGCACCAGGATGTTCAGTGCAGCTGTGCACGCCCTTTCCATGCATCTCTTTCAGGCCTCAGCATCAGTCCAGTTCTCCGGACCCCACAAGGTCTGCAGTTGCACTCTCCTTGGCCAATTGCAGAGCCGAGTATGAGATGGGGATAAAGCTACGGCTAAAAGCCTAAAACCTCCTGCCTGAGAGCAAGCCAAGAAAATGGCAGCACCACCTCTCAGCCTCGCACGCCGCGTCGCCGGCGCCTCCTCCCCTGCCGCCGCGGCGCATTCCTCCTCCTGTCCCCGTTACTTTCGTCCTCGCCTGCTCCCTTCAAAGGTACGCGGTTTTGTCTCCTGCGTTTTCCTGTGCTCTTTCTGTGCCCTGAGCTGCCGGTGGTTGTGTGCGTGCAGCGGTGGAGTGGGGTGGTGAAGATGGGGGCGGCAGTGGGAGGCGGGCAGGGGGGCGAGGAGGAGGAGACGAGGCAGGCCAAGGAGATGGCCGCTGCCAGGAGGCGGTGGGAGACGCTGGTGAGCTCACGCCTTTCTACTCTTCTCATTTCGTTTACACTACGCGTCTACAGTACCACCGGTTGTGCAAACCTCCTCTGAAGTTGCTTTCATCTCGGAATCACGGCGCTCTTAGCTTAAGCTTTGTCGTTTGAATTCGGCATCCATGTGTGTAATGCATGTATGAATCTCTAAATGATGAACTGCTGTTATTTGTATGGCTGTGGAATGCTCTGCTTGAAGATCAGGGAGCAGAAGATCAAGACCCTTACACCAAGGGAAGCTGGCTATACATTCAAACTCACGGACAAGGTCCTTCTGGATGTTAGGCCTTCAAATGAGCGTCAAAAGGTTGGTGGTAGGACTAACAACCATTTCTAGTGTTGGTTAATCGTCGATGCTCACATTTTCCTGTCCTTTGCTCGTATCGCAGGCCTGGGTGAAAGGTTCTACCTGGATTCCAGTATTCGATGTGGATACATCGTCTGATTTGAATGGCCTCAGCAAGAAAGCATTCAACTTTATGATTGGTATGCCAAATGGAGTTCTGGCTACATCGTTGGATCTGACTGTTGCTTGCACTACTGTCTTGAAGGCATTTGTTCAACTTTGTTCGCACTATTTCATTATAAAAGTTGCCATAGAAGGACCATAGCATGGAGTGATTCTTCAGAATAGACAATCCAGACTGGAGACTAATAAGCTAATAGTGCATCAAACACAGTTACGAGATATAAAACAGGCCTTTTCTTTCAACATAGATTGACTTATTTTCAACTCATACAATACCATCGTTTGTAGTATGTCAGCTCATATGGTACCACCATTTGCAGTTCTAGACTTCAAGTGTGACTAAACTCTCATCACTCTTGCATAATAGGTGGCTGGTGGAGTGGCAGCTCAACAATGTCATTCAATAAGTATGCTTGGCATTTGTTAAAACTTGGGCCTCTCATGAATTGTATTTTAAAACCAATTTGATTGACTGACTTTACAACAAATTCCTAGGAACTTTGTACAGCAGACCGAGGAGAAGTTCTCAAAAGATGCAGATATCATCCTAGTATGCCAGAAGGGACTGAGGTAATTGCTTGTTAGCTCACTTTCTAAGTTTCTGATGTTGGATTTGTACTGCTTATTAGCTCATTTTCTGACTTTCTGATGCTGGATTTGCACTGCATGACACACTGACAACACATACTCGTACCTTTCCACCTTGCTGGCCTTCATGGAAGTTAAATCATCTCATCATCCTATGTTCTTTATGGAGCACTGTTTTTTTATGCTGTATTTAGACTCACCATGTGACTAGAAAGGTCTCTACCGTTTCCTGGACACCGGCGCATACCACTTTTTAAACTTGAGCTTTGTGTGGCATGCTGCTCATACACACAAGATGCTATTTCAACTACCTAAATCTTGGACAAATGATTCTAAAAGAAATCTTGAACAAAATATCACTCTTTCAGTCATTGCACTCTAGTAATTTAAGGTTGCATCTGCCCATCGTATTGGTGCTACTGCTACATCTTGTAGCGTCCATCATAGAACATTTGCGATTCAACGTCCGGTGTGGGTTTTTGTCTGACAGTTTTGATATCCCCAAAAATGTTTGGCAGATCAATTGCTGCCGCAGAGCAACTTTACAATGCTGGCTTCAAAAATTTATTCTGGGTACAAGGAGGATTGGAAGCTGCTGAAGAGGAGGTAGGAGTAGGAGTCATCTTATGATCTTCTATTTTGGAGTTATATTAATTTCATGTTTTTTTTCTCTTTATAGGACTTTGAGCGGGAAGGTTCCCAGCCTTTCAAGCTTGCTGGTATTGGTGGGGTTTCTGAATTTTTTGGGTAAGTTCCAGGACCTCAACACCTATGATAATGTCAGTGTGACGGTGTTATTTTCCTCACCAAAATGTGTGCACCAAGGCCTTGTATTAAGGTTGAAGATTTTCCTGTGAGATACAAGCTACGAGCTTGCCACCAACCTAAGACCTGAGCGATCAGATTACAGTACACATGTAGATAAGCATGATACTGTGTTTTCTAATCATTCTGAGATGATCCAAATATGTTTCAGCATTCCACAAAAGCATTCAGCATCGTTAGTGAAATGACATCCACTAGGGTACTAATCCTGAATCTTTTTTGACAACTTGGTTTCAGCTGGACGGATCAGCAACGTGCACAGGCTGCAAAGGAAGGATGGGGATATCGGCTGCTCTTCACGGGCCGATTGGTAATTCGTTTTGAAAAATATGCATGTACTTAACTCTTGTCTGCAATGGAAAGATCTTTAAACATTCTTCTTCTTCCTCGAACCACACAGGTTGGAGCAATTGTGCTAGCAGATGCTCTGTTTGTGGGTGCCCAAAGTATTGGCCCTCTGCTTCAACAATTACAGCCTCATTAACTGATCGATTCCGAGGAAGATGCTGTGGTGTTCAAGCTAACTTGAAGGCATCATTTCGGGCGTTCATCTTGAGAGAGACCCAAAACAACTGCACGAGGACACAGTTAGGCCGTTCCTCATGCCTGCTATGATGACACACGGAGACGGAATGTTCTTTCCTAGAAGTATCTAGTTATGAATCTAGAGCCTCATTTCTGACTCGATGAATTACAGAAGCTCAGGCCGCACAGGATAATTATGATTTCGTGGAATTCTCCTGTTGAAAATTCTGTTCAGAAAATCTTGAGTCTCAAAATATCACATAAAAAATATCACATGTGTGGATATAAATCTCATTGTGTTAGTGACCCTGCCCAAGAAGGCCCACATGCCAGGATCGTCAAGACAGCCAGCGCCGCGCGCACAAGAGCAACCCACGCTACACCGGCCCAGAATGGGTGAACAAGGCCGGCCCGACCCGGAGCACTACTGAAGCCAGCGACCCCCTCCTCCTAGGGTATCCGGTGGATCACGGCAAACGGCACCCGGCGGCTACCAACTCCTGATCCGATCCCCTTTCTTCCTCCTCGCTAGAACCCTAGCTACCTCCTGAACTGTGTAATTGCTACCTAAATTTGTATCTGTGAGTGAGATTGCCCCCAAATACTTGAGCTACCTAGTGTGTCCCTTACATCTGGTATCAGTCGCCACCACCACCATTCCTATCGCGCGGTCTGGCGCAGTTCATCGAGACGCGACGTCTGCGTCACGCACGGCTGCAATTGGAGCACATGGATCCCGCGGTCAAAACCTACCTCGACAAGCTTACCTCCACGATGGAGGCCAACACCACGGCGCTCACGGCGGTCACCACCCGCCTCGACGATCTGGCGGCGTGGCGGCCCGATCTGGAGCGACGCGTGGCCGATCTGGGGGGACGCGGTCGCTGCGCTTCAGCAAGAGCGACCCGGCAACAACGACACCAACGGCGGGGGCACCCAGGCGCCAGCTCCCATGGCGCCACCGCCAGCGGCCCGTGGCACTCCTCTACGTGCAGCGGAGGGCGCGGCGGATGCTTCACGCGGGTCCGATGACCACGACGTGTTTCATCTGCAACGGGTGACGTCGGCGGTGTCATTCCAGACACCACCGCCGCTCCCGCCCAACGGTCAGATCGAGATCCCTTCTCCTAGTGCTTTACCATCACCGTTCGCGCATGCTAGTCAAATGCTGGCGGGGCTGGGTCAGGCGCATCCGTCGATAGCCTTTTCGCAGTTCTCGGGGGGAAATCCCAATCTGTGGAAGACTATGTGTGAACAATACATTAACATGTTCAGGATACATGACTCTTTTTTGGTTCCCATGGCCGCCCTGAATTTTTCGGGCTCGGCTGCTATATGGCTTCAGTCCATCCAGAAGAAACTAGGATCATTTACTTGGGAGTCCTTTGTCGCTCTGCTTTGTACTAGATTTAGGCGAGATAGACAACAAATGCTAATTCACCAGTTCTACACCATTAAGCAAACTACCTCAGTAGTTGATTTCATAGAGAAATTTGAGCTTATTACAAATCGTTTGAGTTCATATTCAGACGCGATTCACCCATTCTACTTTCTTACTTGTTTTGTGGAAGGGCTAAGACCGGATATCAGGGCAGTGGTCATGGTGCAACGACCACCGAACCTGGACACAACGTGCGCCCTGGCTCTGCTGCAGGAGGAGGTGGCAGACGGGGCGCACACGGAGCCATTCAGGCAATTAGCGGCGCGGCCGCCTGACCATACAGCACGATTGCCAACAGCGCTGCCCCTGCCTCCTCCACCAGGACGTGCCCCGCCACAGGCAGGGGCGACTGATCGGCGCGGTACGGATGCAGCAAGAGCAGAAGCAGCAAAAATCAAGACCCTCCAAGATTACCGAAGGGCACGAGAATTATGCTTCAAGTGCGGCGAGCGCTAGGGCCAAGAACACGTGTGCCCCACCTTGGTGCAGCTCCACGTCGCGGAGGAGCTGCTAGAGCCCTTCGGCATCGACGCGTCGGCAGAAATGCAGGACAAAACACCAGAAGAACCAGGACAAGCCATAGTCATGGCGATCTCGAGATCAGGAGCGATAGGAGGTGTGTCCCAGAAGGCGTTTCAACTTCGCGCTTGGATTCAGGGCCGAGAGGTGCTGATGTTGGTCGAATCAGGCAGCACCAACTCCTTCATCAACAAGCGTTTTGCCGAGGGAATCAAGGGCGTGCAGCCATTATCAAGGGCTTACAAGGTGCGCGTGGCGGACGGAGGGGAGCTGATATGTTCCTCACATGTGCCAGAATGCACATTGTGCTCCCAGGGGCACCAATTCTGTGACGCCCCCGATTCAATCATACACTAATCATACACGCAAACGTGTACGATCAAGATCAGGGACTCACGGGAAGATATCACAACACAACTCTACAAATAAAATAAGTCATACAAGCATCATATTACAAGCCAGGGGCCTCGAGGGCTCGAATACAAGAGCTTGATCATAGACGAGTCAGTGAAAGCAACAATATCTGAGTACAGACATAAGTTAAACAAGTCTGCCATAAAAAGGCTAGCACAAACAGGGATACATATCGAAAGAGGCGCATGCCTCCTGCCTGGGACCCTCCTAAACTACTCCTGGCCATCGTCAGCGGCCTACACATAGTAGTAGGCACCTCCAGCATAGTAGGAGTCGTCGTCGACGGTGGCGTGTGGCTCCTGGACTCCATCATCTGGTCGCAGCAATCGGGTATAGAAAGGGGGGAATGGAGAGCAAAGCAACCGTGAGTACTCATCCAAAGTACTCGCAAGCAAGGAGCTACACTATATATGCATGCATTGGTATCAAATGGAAAAGGGATAGCATATGTGGACTGAACTGCGGAATGCTGGAATAAGAGGGGGATAGCTAGTCCTATCGAAGACTACGCTTCTGGTAACCTCCATCTTGCAGCAGAAGAAGAGAGTAGATGGTAAGTTAACCAAGTATCATCGCATTGCATAATCCTACCCGATGATCCTCCCCTCGTCGCCCTGTGAGAGAGCGATCACCGGTTGTATCTGGCATTTGGAAGGGTGTGTTTTATTAAGTATCCGGTTCTAGTTGTCATAAGGTCAAGGTACAACTCCGGGTCGTCCTTTTACCGAGGGACACGGCTGATTAACTTCCCTGCAGAGGTGCACCACATTTCCCAACACGCTCGATCCCCTTTGGCCGGACACACTTTCCTGGGTCATGTCCGGCCTAGGAAGATCAACACGTCGCAGCCCTACCTAGGCACAACAGAGAGGTCAGCACGCCGGTCTAAATCCTATGGCGCAGGGGTCTGGGCCCATCGCCCATTGCACACCTGCACGTTGCGAGGGCGGCCGGAGAGCAGACCTAGCAACCTCCATTACAAAGGAAGTTGCGTTACGCGGTCCAACCCGGCGCGCGCCGCTCAGTCGCTGACGTCACGAAGGCTTCGGCTCATACCACGACGTCGAGTGCCCATAACTATTCCCGCGTAGTTGGTTAGTGCGTATACGCCAGTGGCCAGACTCAGATCAAATACCAAGATCTCGTTTAGCGTGTTATTTGGAAATAACCGCGGACGCCGACCAGGGCCAGGCCCACCTCTCTCCTAGGTGGTCTCAACCTGCCATGTCGCTCCGCCACAGTGTAACCGTCGGGGGCCTTCGGGAACCCAGACCCACCTCTACCGGGATGGAGCCACCTGTCCCTTCAGCCCCCAACATCGAAATCACTCGCGGGTACTCAACGAGCCGACCCGACTTTAGTCACCACCTGTATAGTATGTATATATGTATGTATATACCCGTGATCACCTCCCGAGTGATCACGGCCCGATAGTATAGCATGGCAGACGGACTAGAATGTAGGGCTATTGATGAAGTACTAGCAACCTATACTAAGCATGTAGGATTGCAGGTAAGGTATCAACAGTTGTAGCAATAATGACAGGCTATGCAACAGAATAGGATTAACGTAAAGCAGTAACATGCTACACTACTCTAATGCAAGCAGTAGAGAAGAATAGGCGATATCTGGTGATCAAGGGGGGGGCTTGCCTGATTGCTCCGGCAAGAGAGAGGGGTCGCCAACACCGTAGTCGTACTGGGTAGCAGCAGCGTCGGTCTCGGTGTCTAGCGACAGAAGAGGGGGAAGAAACAATAAATATTAAGCAAACAGATGTATAGCGATGCATGACATGACAAGTATTGGTGCTAGGGATGCCCTAACGCGGTATGAGGTGGTACCGGTCAACGGGGGAAACATCCGGGAAATATCCCCGGTGTTTCGCGTTTTCGGACAGATAAACCGAAGGGGGAAAGTTGCGTGTTCGCTATGCTAGGGCTGCGTGGCGGACGAACGGGCTGTGTATCCGGATTCGTCTCGTCGTTCTGAGCAACTTTCATGTAGAAAGTATTTTCATCTGAGGTATGGTTTATTTTATATGATTTTCTAAGGTTTTAAAACATTTTTAGAATTTATTTAATTAATTTAATTCAACATTATCCAGAATAGTGCAGGCTGACGTTAGCATGACGTCAGCAATCAACAGGGGTGTTGACTGGTCAACCTGACCAGTGGGTCCCACTGGTCAGTGACACATTTTAATTATTCAATTTTAATTAACCTAATTAGAATTAATTAGGTGTGTGCCCCACTATTATTGACTGATTAATTAATTAACTAACAGTTTAATTAGTTTAGTTAATTGATTAGTTTAATTAATCAAAATTAATTAAGTTAATTAATTCTTTAATTTAATTTAATTAATCAATTGTTTTTATTTACTTTTTATTTTTAAATTCTTTTTTTAACAAAAACGTTCTGGGGCCGTGGGGCCCCCGTGTCATAGGGTCAGGGGCACAAGCGGGCACGGGCACGCGGGGGAGCACCCGACAGGGCGCGCGGGCGACCAAGGCAGCGGTGAGCCGGGGCACGCGCTCGCTGGAGGCAGCGACTGGCGCGACAGTAGGGGGGTTCCACGGCGCGGCCGTGGCGAAGCAGTGGAGCGCAGGGGACGGCGTGGGCACGGGTGCGCGAACGGGTGCGGGCGCCCGACAGGGGCGAGCCCGGGCGCGGCGTCGCCCGAGCGGGAGCGAGGCGACTGCGGGGCGCGGCCGGCGAATGGCGTCAGGGGCGGCAGCGAGAGCCGCGGTCGACGGCGGGCGCGAGAGACGCACGAGGGCGCGGTGAGCGCGGCGACGCAGGCGAGGCAGCAGCGGGGCTGCGGGAGGCGGACACGGCGAGGGCGCCAGGCGGGGCAGCGGGAGCAGTGGGGCGTCGGGGCGGTGCGCGGATGGGCGCCGGCGCCGAAGGTGGCCGGAGAAGCACGGGGCCAGCAGAGCGGAGTGAGGTGCGGGACAGCACGTGCAGGCAGACGGAGGCGACGACGCCGGCGGGCACAGGCGGCCAGCGGGCGAGACGAAGCAGCGGGCAACGGCGTGCGGGTGAGCTAGCGGGGCGCGCGGCGTCGGGACGAGGTGTGCGGCGACAGGGGAAGGAGGAGAAGGAAGGGGATGGCGGCTCACAGAGGCCGTAGGGTTCGAGGCAACGGGGGGCGAGGAGGTTGTCGGGGACGTCGGCATTGACGGAGAGGACGGCGTCAATGGTGTCCGTCGATGGGTCGCGGGGGGACGAGCGGCGCGGTCGATCCCGCAAGGGAGAGGCGCGGGAGGTCCGACAATGGTAGAGGGCACCGGGGCGCCGGCGAGGTACGACGGGGTGGTGCGTGGCATCGGCTTCGGCGGGGTCGGGGGTGCGGTTGCCCCGATCCCGATCTAGACGGGGGAGGAAGGAGAGGAGCGAGGCGTGGGGGAAAGTGGGATGGGCCGATCTAGGTCACAAGGGAGTGGGAGGTTAAGGGGGGGTCGCCGGCTGGGCTGGCCTTGCTAGCCCAGTGGCTGGCTGGGTCACGGCCCAGAGGGATGGGGTCTTCTCCTTTCATTTGTTTTGGTTCGCTCTTTTTTTTCCATTTTTTTCTTTTATTTCTAAAATGGTTATAGTTTTATAAAATACACAAATGGTTCCTAAATTAGTATTATTATATTTACTACTTCCACATCAATTTGGGTAACTAAATAAAATAGTTTCGTAATTATTTATTATTTAAAGGTATTTAAATAATAGTTTTTACTATTGCTTTATTATCATTTGAATATTTAAACATTTTATTAAAGTGTGGGTTCTCCATTATAATTACCTATGCATTATTTGGCTCACTCCGAACATTTTAGTTTTAATATTTGAAAACTTTTATTGTTTGCTTAATTTTGAATTTGAATTTGAATGGGTTTCGAACTAACACGAGATTAGCAATAGTAACCGAGGTGACGTGGCATCGTTAGCGCGGGATTACTGTAGCCTAATTATCCGGGCGTCACAATTCTCCTCAACTATAAGAAATCTCGTCCCGAGATTTAAGAGGTAGAGTAAGGGGGAAAGGTCTGGTTACGAAATTATAACAAATCTTCCCGGTCTTGGTTGCTCTTATCGAAGAGGTTGATCCATTATGTTGATGTCTTCATTTCTCTTCTTCAGGTCATCATGATGAAGTCGGCATCCTTTCTTCAGGAACTCCATCGTACTTACGGAAGAATAAAGGGTGGGTATTCCAGAAGAACGGACCTCTGCAAGGTTGACTATCTGGTCAATAACATCGGGGAAGGTGGCGGAAAGTAACTCTCGAATTGAAACTTCAGAAGATATCAAGAGTGAAGTAAGGAGGTATCATGGGAAGTTTCAAGCAGGTAGGCAATCGTCCGTTGCCTGAAACAAAGTGTGAAAGGGGTCCAGAGCAACGAGAATAAGTATTGCTTGTGTTACCAAAATAGATCACTAGGAAGGTGGTCCGTGAATTACATACGAGGCCACGCACGAGGAACAACCTTGCGAACAGGGGGTGTATAGGAGAGTCAGGTTTCGATCATGTGGAACTAGGGGTTATGGGCCCACCATGTGGGCTAATAGTAGGAAGAGGGGTGACGTCTTGCACGATCATGTAAGCAAGGCATGTCAGAGTATAGCTTGTCATTTATGTCGGCAACAACATCGGTACCAAGGGCGAGGGATGAAGAGAACCATTATCCTGCTCGTTGAACGAGGTGGACCAATAGGCAAAGTTCTTGTCCATCGGTGGCTACCGGAATGTCATCAACAATAGTAACAGGGTCTTGCTGACAGAATTGTACAACGAGGTGTTTACATAAGCAGGAAAATATTACTGCTTAGATCATATAGATCACAAGAAAGGTTAAACAAAACAATGAAAAGTAAAATGTGATCATCAGATTAAATAGAACAATGGAAAGGAAAAGGGTGTTGATACACATATTCCAGGGGTATATCCTCTACAAGGACAAGCAGAACATGATATCCATGACAGGATATAACGTAGAAAACTCTTTAGGTAGGGAAGAGAAATTTCATGACATTACCCATACAATGGTGTTTGGATAATTGAGTAGGAATCATTTAGCATTGGGCTTCAAATGTTCTTGTTAAAAAAATCGAAGTACCACAGACATGCTTCGAGATAGCATTGACATGGTCTTCAAGCAAAGGTTGGACTTGGATATACAAAGGATTCATCAGGAACAACTTATAGAATAAGTCTTACAATTTCCTCATGGAAGAATGGTTAACCTTGCTAAAATGGAAACTATAACAATAGGTCCTCCGGCCAAGTGTACTAGGATGACATCACCTTACTGGGCCATGTAAGGACCAATGTTATGACTCTTGGAAAAATGTCTAACCATCATATCTGACCGAGATTTAGATCTGATCGGTGTCAAAATACCTCAGACTCGGGATGCCTGAGAGGAAAAGGTGTGATACAAATTGACGAGATGACATTGTAAAATTCTCGAGAAATGAACTATGGAAGTGGGTTCCGAAACAAGAGTTCATCATTAAAACAAGGAGAGGGTGAGGAGGTAGCTGATGAATTTAGCGACAATTCATCGAGATTTCCAAAAGGTGTACGAAATAAGGGCTAAGGTAGCATGATCAATGTTAGTATGGTGATTTGATAATCAATACACAAAGAATGAACAAGCAATAGGGTTGCTAGGAGTACAAAACCTAAGCAGCATCGTTCACTTGTTGGTATCCCAGTTAGAATCAACATGGGGACCAAGAAGGAATGGTGATGGTGAGAAGTATCACTATACCCAGAATTCTTAAGGGGTGGAGCAATTCTTGCAACATCCCTCACATAAAAGATGGTATCAAGGTAGATCATAATACAAACTAGATAGCAAGGAAAACAAGATACAACACAAAACGTGAACAAGTTTGTGTTGGGGGGAAGGCAAGAATGTTGTCGATGATAACTATGACGCCCCCGATTTAATCGTACACTAATCATGCACGCAAACGTGTACGATCAAGATCAGGGACTCACGGGAAGATATCACAACACAACTCTACAAATAAAAGAAGTCATACAAGCATCATATTACAAGCCAGGGGCCTCGAAGGCTCGAATACAAGAGCTCGATCATAGACGAGTCAGCGGAAGCAACAATATCTGAGTACAGACATAAGTTAAACAAGTTTGCCTTAAGAAGGCTAGCACAAACTGGGATACAGATCGAAAGAGGCGCAGGCCTCCTGCCTGGGATCCTCCTAACTACTCCTGGTCGTCGTCAGCGGGCAACACGTAGTAGTAGGCACCTCCGGTGTAGTAGGAGTCGTCGTCGACGGTGGCGTCTAGCTCCTGGGCTCCAGCATCTGGTTGCGACAATCAGGTAGAAGGGATAGACAGAAAAGAAGGAGAAAGCAACCGTGAGTACTCATCCAAAGTACTCGCAAGCAAGGAGCTACACTACATATGTATGCATTGGTATCAACTGGAATAAGGCTATTATATGTGGACTGGACTGCAGAAAGCCGGAATAAGAGGGGGATAGCTAGTCCTTTCGAAGACTACGCTTCTGGCAGCCTCCGTCTTGCAGCATGTAGAAGAGAGTAGACTGAAGTCCTCCAAGTAGCATCGCATAGCATAATCCTAACCGATGATCCTCCCCTCGTCGCCTTGTGAGAGAGCGATCACCGGTTGTATCTGGCACTTGGAAGGGTGTGTTTTATTAAGTATCCGGTTCTAGATTGTCATAAGGTCAAGGTACAACTCCAAGTCGTCCTGTTACCGAAGATCACGGCTATTCGAATAGATTAACTTCCCTGCAGGGGTGCACCACATTCCCCAACACGCTCGATCCCATTTGGCCGGACACACTTTCCTGGGTCATGCCCGGCCTCGGAAGATCAACACGTCGCAGCCCCACCTAGGCACAACAGAGAGGTCAGCACGCCGGTCTAAACCTAAGCGCACAGGGGTCTGGGCCCATCGCCTAGCACACCTGCACGTTGCGAACGCGGCCGGAAGCAGAACTAGCCCCCTTAATACAAGAGCGTTCCAGTCCAATCCAGCGTGCGCCGCTCCGTTGCTGACGTCACGAAGGCTTCGGCTGATACCACGACATCGAGTGCCCATAACTGTCCCCGCGTAGATGGTTAGTGCGTATAGGCTAGTAGCCAGACTCAGATCAAATACCAAGATCTCGTTAAACGTGTTAAGTATCTGCGAACGCCGACCAGGGCCAGGCCCACCTCTCCCCTAGGTGGTCTCAACCTGCCCTTTTGCTCCGCCTCAAAGTAACAGTCGGGGGCCGTCGGGGTCCCAGGCCCACCTCTACCGGGATGGAGCCACCTGCCCCTTCAGCCCCCATCTCCGAACAGTATCACAGGTAATGTAACTGTGTAAAGTATATTGTATATGCCCGTGATCACCTCCCGAAGTGATCACGGCCCAGTAGTATAGCATGGCAGACGGACAAGAGTGTAGGGCCACTGATGGAACACTAGCATCCTATACTAAGCAGTAGGATAGCAGGTAATGGTAACAACAGTAGTAGCAAGGACAGGCTATGCATCAGGATAGGAATAACGGAAAGCAGTAAACATGCTACACTACTCTAATGCAAGCAGTATAGAGAAGAGTAGGCGATATCTGGTGATCAAAGGGGGGGGCTTGCCTGGTTGCTCTGGCAAGAGAGAGGTGGTCGTCAACACCGTAGTCGTACTGGGTAGCAGCGGCGTCGGTCTCGGTGTCTAGCGAGAGAAGAGGGGGAAGAAACAATAAATATAATGCAAACAAAAGCATGACGATGCATGACATGACAAAGCGTGATGCTAGGTGTGCCCTAACGCGGTACGAGGTGGTACCGGTGAAGGGGGGAAACATCCGGGAAAGTATATCCCGGTGTTTCGCGTTTTCGGACAGATGAACCGGAGGGGGAAAGTTGCAGTGTTCGATAGCTAGGGTGCGTGGCGGACGAACGGGCTGCGTATCCAGGTTCGTCTCGCCGTTCTGAGCAACTTTCACGTACAAAGTTTTCCATCCGAGCTACGGTTTATTTTATATTAATTTTCAAAGTTTTTAATTCAATTTTAGAATTAACATAATTAATTTAATTTAGTAAATGTCATTATGATGTCAGCATGAGGTCAGCATGATGTCATGAGTCAACCAGTCAGTTGACTTAGTCAAACTGACAGGCGGGGTCCCACTGTCATAGGCACAATATCCTAATTAACCTAATAATTAGTTTAATTAGTTAATTAGGTTAACTAGTGTTTAATTAGCTTAATTAAACATGATTAATTAAGTTAATTGTATATTTAATTAATTAATTAATATTTTTCTTTGTTTTTGTTTTTGTTTTTCGTTCTAATATCCCTGGGGGGTGGACCCCAGCTGTCAAAGGGCCAGAGGCCATAGCGGGCGCGGGCACAGCCGTTACGGGCGCTGGCGCCGGGTTGTCAGGACCTGGCCGCGCGCGGGCTGGCCGACGGCCACGACAGAGCAGCCGCAGCCAGCCAGAGCGGTTCAGCGGGGGGAGGGGCCGGCCACCAAGTGCGGGGTGTGGTGTGGGGCGCCTGAGGGCGCAGCGCAGCGGCAAGCAGGCGCAGGGGCGGAGCCGAGGCCACGGGCTCCGGTGGGAGCACGCACGGGAGGCGATGGCGGGCGCGACGGAGCGCATGGCCGAGGAAGTGTGACGACGAACGAAGCAGGGGGGCTGCGGGGCGAGGCCGCGGCGGAGGGGCGCTGGGGGTCGGCATCGTCGGCTGGGGCGCGTCCACAGGGGCGGCCGAGGACGCGGCGAGGGCGTCGCGAGGGAACAACAGGGAAGGCTCGCGGGGCTCACTGTGGGCGTAGGGACGGGGCACGGGGCGCGAGGCGGAGACGGAGACGTCGTCGGCGTGGAAGCAGACCAGTGAGGGAGGTCCGGCGAGGCAAGCTCCGGGCGCGGGGCGGCGTCGGGCGACCTCCTCCTCTCGATCCCGATCCAATCGGGGGGAGAGGGAGGGGGAGATATTTTCGAGGGAGTGGGTGTCGGTGGCGGAGTGGGTCTCATCGGGTGGGGGGATAAGGAGAGGGAGTGGGCCGGCCTGTAGGTTGGGCCGGGTGGGCCGGTCGGGCGGCCTGGTGGGTTGGCCCAGTTGGGCCATGGCCCCAGGGGGGTTTCTTTTCTTTTTTTTTCTTTTGTATTTTCTTTTCTGTTTTATTTCTAGTTTCTTTTAATCTTTAGTTTTTACAAAAATCACCACTAGTACCTAAAGTAGTATTTATAAACAAACTGCTGTCACATCAATTCTTAACCCATAATAAAATATTTTTAATATTTTATAAAATCCAATATGTATTTGTTTAATTGTTTTCACTACTGTTTTAATTAGTTTAGAGCCCTTAAACATTTTATCAAGGTTTGGTTTCTCCATCGTATTTACACCTGATTTATCTGACCCACCTTGAACATT
This sequence comes from Triticum urartu, assembly GCF_003073215.2. Lineage (NCBI taxonomy): Eukaryota > Viridiplantae > Streptophyta > Magnoliopsida > Poales > Poaceae > Triticum > Triticum urartu. The sequence goes on along the minus strand of NC_053027.1, from coordinate 372,058,203 downwards.
TTGGTTTCATTGTTTGAAAACTTTTATTATTTGCCTTTAATTGAATTTGAATTTGAATCGGTTCGAACTAACACGAGATTAGCGATAGTAATCGAAGTGACGTGGCATCATTAGCAGAGAATTACTGTAGCTTAATTATCCGGACGTCACAATTCTCCTCTACAAGAAATCTCGTCCCGAGATTTAAGAGGGGAGTAAGGGGGAAAGTTCTTGTTACGATATTCTAACGGATCTTCTCGAAGAAGTTAATCCCTTTCGTTGATGTCTTCAATTCTTTATTCCAATGCATCATGATAAACTTGTCATCATTTCTTCGGGAACTCCATCGTACTTACGAAAGGATAAGGGGCAGCTCAGCTATGTCAGAATGCTTTTGAGGGAAACAATCTGGGGTTAACCCATGAATGAGTATAAGATTATCTCTCAAGCTGAACGTATGAAATACATCGAGAGTAAGGTACGAAGGTACAATAAGAGGTTCCAAGCGGATAGATAGTTGCTCGAAGTCTGAACCAGAGTGAGAAAGGGGTTCAGAGTAACGAGAGTAAGTCTTGCGTCCGATACCAGAATTGATCACTAGGAATGTGGCTCGCAAATTACATACGAAACGAAGCGCAAGGGATAACTTCGAAACAGGGATGTACAGGAGAGTCAGGTTCCGATCCTGTGGAACTGTGGGTTATGGGTCCACCATGTGGGTTAAAAGTAGAAGGAGCGGTGACATCTTGCTCGGTCATGACGGCAAGGCATGTCAAAAGGGTAGCCTATCAATTATGTTGGCAACAACGTTGGTACCAAGGGCGAGGGGCGAAGAGAACTATCTTCCTGCTCGTTGAACGAGGCGGACCAATAGGCAAGGTTCTCGTCCATCGGTGGTTACCAGAATGTCAACAACAATAGTAACAGGGTCTTACTGACAGAGTTGTACACTGAGGTGCGTATAAAAGCGGTGACATATTACTGCTTAGATCATATAAACCTCAAGAAGGCTAAACAGAACAATGGAAAGGAAAATGTGATTATTAGGTTAAACAGATCAATGGGAAGGAAAATGTGTTTAAACACATATTTCAGGGGTATATCCTTCCCAAGAACAAGCAGAGCATGATATCCATGATAGGATATAATTGTAGAAAACCATTTTGGTAACAGGAGAGAAATTTCATGACATTACCCAAACAACGGTGTTAGGATAATTGATGAAGAAAATGCAGCATTGTGCTTCAATTGTTCCTTTTGAAGATCGGAGTACCACATACATGCTTCGAGATAACATTGACAAGGTCTTTAAGCAAAGGTCAAGCTTTGGATACACAAAGGATCCATCAGGAACAACTCATAGAATAAGTTTTACAATTTCCTCATGGAAGAATGGATAACCTTGCTGAAGAGGAAACTATAACACTAGGTCCTCTGGTCAGGCGTGCTAGGCATGACATCACCTTACCGGGTCATATGAGGATCAATGTTATAATTCTTGAAAATATGTTCCAACCATCATATCTGACCGAGATTCAGATCTAATTGGTGTCAGGATACCTCAGAATTAGGGTGCCTGAGAAGAAAAGATGAGACACAAATTGACGAGATGATTTGCAAGATTCTCGGGAAATGAACTATGGAAGCAAGTTCCGAATCATGAGTTCATCATTTAAGCCAAGGAGAGGATGAGGAGGTGGTTGATGGACTCAGTGATAATTCAACGATGGTATCCCAAAAGATGGGTCTCCACAGTTATGTGGATAAGGAGATAACATTTGTCGAATCAAATGATATAGTGAAATATACTCGAGGAGAACATACACAATTAAACATTGGTTGAAAGGTCCACCCGAAATATGGGTTTAGGTAGCATGATCAAAGTTAGAATGGTGATTCGACAACCAATGGTCTAAGAATGAAATATCGACCATTAACTTCAAAGCAAAAGGGTTGCTAGAACTTTTGAACTCGTGGCCAAGGAATGAACGGATATGGCAAGAAGTATCACCTATATCAAGAATTCTTAAGAGGTGGTGAAATTCTCACAACATTCTTGACATAAAAGATGGTAATACTCCAAGGTAAAGGAGAACAAATGCTGGATAGCAAGGATCTCAAGGTATAACACAAAACACGAACAAGTTTGTGTTGAACGGAAGGAAATCGAGTGGTCGATGATAACACAAATCATCGAGGGCAAGGATGGTATTTCTCATCAGGAATTCAATTGATATCCTTGAGGAGCTCGAAATGTTGATGATGATCATGACAATTTCTGTCGAGAGGTTTCTTGGAGATGTAATCGGTCGGTGATGACATCAAGTCAAACGAATGATGAAGCGAAAGGTTATTGGAACCATGGGTACGACACAAACTTGAAATCAAGTTTGTAGTTTGAGGTGAAACAATAAGACAAGGAAGATCGACGTAAGCTTAGCCCATCGTCAAAATTGTGCTTCGGAAAGAAGGACCAGGTAGCACAGTTAAAATTTGGCACGATTATGATATAGCCGAGTAGGCTCGGAATGACGTGATCGAGTTCAGACTCGTAAGTAATGAAGGTTACCAAGAGTTGTTGAATCGTAGTGCGGACTCAATTCAGTTGTCGGTGTCCTTGAGGGGTTCTAACAACTGAGAACCCGTTGGAAAAATGGGATCGGCAAGAATATTAGTTGATGAAGAACTCATAAGAAGTTATGTATTCCGTGGTATCCTCGAGATACCAGGGGGTAATACTCGACGACAGATCAAAGTAGAGGTTGGACTGGGGTATTGCTCTGCAGAAGACAAGTGCTTAAACTTGCACGAGAAACGGTACCTAAAAAGAACATGGTCGAAACCACGATTGCAAAAGGCCAGATCCCAGATATAATATGAACTTATACCAAGGGAGTAATTGATTTAAGAGAAGCTTTAATGATAAGATCTACATCGTGTCCATGGGCATGAACACAAAGTTCAAGGTCGACTCCCACTTCTTCAATGCATAACCTTACATTTACCTCCCCTTTTCGAAGTTGTAGTGTTGAAAAGTTATCTGACGAAGCGTCAGCAGGGTATAACCCGCATAAATTTCGAGGTCGCACAAATTAAGGAAGGCATAGGTTCAACCCGTCAGGGTCTCATGGAAACATATACCACAAGCTTTGAGAGTAAATATTACCAGCTCAAAAGCAGAGCATGGTTGGCAAAAGGAGAGGATACAAATTACCAAAGGCATTATGTATCGGAGAAAGAACTCGCAAGGTGATTAATTATGAAGGACATCGTCGGATAATAATCCAACAGCGGATATGGTGATCCACAATGGAGCTGATGTGAGTATCGATACCCAATCAGAGGAAGAAAGAATGCAAATGCATCGTTTTACAGAACATCTGAATAATTCAACGTTTAAATAACAAAGGAATTATGATTTTCAAATCAAGGGATCAGGAGCAAACGCTCCGATCAAGGACGGACAAGTTGAATAGACTTAGGGGTACAATCGATGGCAATCTGATTGGCCGAGGACCAGCTCACGTTTTAAATGACATCTGAGCCGGAAGGATGAATTCTATGATCTGAGTGAGGATTGCGAGCATTCGCAACATATTGAATCAATGGACTCAAAATGATATTGACAAAGGTTGCCAATAAGATTACTATACTTATGGGATTAACCATAATGCAAGCAAGCAAGAATTTCAGGATCAATAGGTTGCTCAGGATTTTCGGAAGACCGAATGGTATTTCGAAGAATTTTGTGAACTGCATGAATATCTGGGGATGAGCGGATACTCGATAAATGCGAGAAATTATCCATAGTGGTATGCATGTGGCAAAGAACTGCAAGGCAGTAGGCACAAAGTATTCTCGGGGTATCTTATAATAACAAGATCGACTGGGAATAAAAGTAAGCACGACAGGTCTAAATACTTATCCATAGGGATATTTCGGTGGTAGGGAATTGCAAAAGCAATGGCATAAGGTTTCAGGAGAACATCGGAGAGTATTATCAGAATCTTCTGTTGAAGCAGTCGATCATCTGTAATGAAGGGCTCTCCGGGAGAAAGTGATAACGAGATCCTAATGTTAGATTTAGCAAAATTCATTTAACCCGAATAGAAGAGAGTTCAGAGTCCCAAAGTAAGGATCAAGGAGTAAAAGATCCTAATACCACCCAGATGGCGACGTGGGCCCGTAAGGCACACAGCCATGTTAGTAAAAGTTTTAGTAATGTCTAGACTCAACTTCGGCCAAGGAGTGTGGAAGGGGGATTCCTACAGGCAGTCGGCTCTGATACCAACTTGTGACGCCCCCGATTTAATCGTACACTAATCATACACGCAAACGTGTACGATCAAGATCAGGGACTCACGGGAAGATATCACAACACAACTCTACAAATAAAAGAAGTCATACAAGCATCATATTACAAGCCAGGGGCCTCGAAGGCTCGAATACAAGAGCTCGATCATAGACGAGTCAGCGGAAGCAACAATATCTGAGTACAGACATAAGTTAAACAAGTTTGCCTTAGGAAGGCTAGCACAAACTGGGATACAGATCGAAAGAGGCACAGGCCTCCTGCCTGGGATCCTCCTAACTACTCCTGGTCGTTGTCAGCGGGCAGCACGTAGTAGTAGGCACCTCCGGTGTAGTAGGAGTCGTCGTCGACGGTGGCGTCTGGCTCCTGGGCTCCAGCATCTGGTTGCGACAATCAGGTAGAAGGGATAGACGGAAAAGAAGGAGAAAGCAACCGTGAGTACTCATCCAAAGTACTCGCAAGCAAGGAGCTACACTACATATGTATGCATTGGTATCAACTGGAATAAGGCTATTATATGTGGACTGGACTGCAGAAAGCCGGAATAAGAGGGGGATAGCTAGTCCTTTCGAAGACTACGCTTCTGGCAGCCTCCGTCTTGCAGCATGTAGAAGAGAGTAGACTGAAGTCCTCCAAGTAGCATCGTATAGCATAATCCTAACCGATGATCCTCCCCTCGTCGCCCTGTGAGAGAGCGATCACCGGTTGTATCTGGCACTTGGAAGGGTGTGTTTTATTAAGTATCCGGTTCTAGATTGTCATAAGGTCAAGGTACAACTCCAAGTCGTCCTGTTACCGAAGATCACGGCTATTCGAATAGATTAACTTCCCTGCAGGGGTGCACCACATTCCCCAACACGCTTGATCCCATTTGGCCGGACACACTTTCCTGGGTCATGCCCGGCCGCGGAAGATCAACACGTCGCAGCCCCACCTAGGCACAACAGAGAGGTCAGCACGCCGGTCTAAACCTAAGCGCACAGGGGTCTGGGCCCATCGCCCATAGCACACCTGCACGTTGTGAACGCGGCCGGAAGCAGAACTAGCCCCCTTAATACAAGAGCAGGCTTACGTTCCAATCCACCGCGCGCCGCTCAGTCGCTGACGTCACGAAGGCTTCGGCTGATACCACGACGCCGGGATACCCATAACTACTCCCACGTAGATGGTTAGTGCGTATAGACCAAATGGCCAGACTCAGATCAAATACCCAGATCTCGTTAAGCATGTTAAGTATCCGCGAACGTCGACCAGGGCCAGGCCACCTCTCTCCTAGGTGGTCTCAACCTGCCCTGCCGCTCCGCCTCAAAGTAACAGTCGGGGGCCGTCGGGAACCTAGGCCCACCACTACCTGGATGGAGCCACCTGCCCCTTCAGCCCCCATCTCCGAACAGTATCATAAGTAAAGTAACAGTGTAAAGTATATAGTATATGCCCGTGATCACCTCCCGAAGTGATCACGGCCCAGTAGTATAGCATGGCAGACGAACAAGAGTGTAGGGCCACTGATGGAACACTAGCATCCTATACTAAGCAGTAGGATAGCAGGTAATGGTAACAACAGTAGTAGCAAGGATAGGCTATGCATCAGGATAGGAATAACGAAAAGCAGTAACATGCTACACTACTCTAATGCAAGCAGTATAGAGAAGCGTAGACGATATCTGGTGATCAAAGGGGGGGGGGCTTGCCTGGTTGCTCTGGCAAGAGAGAGTGGTCGTCAACACCGTAGTCGTACTGGGTAGCAGCGGCGTCGGTCTCGGTGTCTAGCGAGAGAAGAGGGGGAAGAAACAATAAATATAATGCAAACAAGTGCATGACGATGCATGACATGACAAAGCGTGATGCTAGGTGTGCCCTAACGCGGTACGAGGTGGCACCGGTGAAGGGGGAAAACATTCGGAAAAGTATTCCCGGTGTTTCGCGTTTTCGGACAGATGAAACGGAGGGGGAAAGTTGCGTGTTCGCTATGCTAGGGATGCGTGGCGGACGAACGGGCTGCGCATCCGGGTTTGTCACGTCGTTCTGAGCAACTTTCATGTACAAAGTTTTTCCATCCGAGCTACGGTTTATTTTATATTAATTTTCAAAGTTTTTAATTCAATTTTAGAATTAACATAATTAATTTAATTTAGTAAATGTCATTATGATGTCAGCATGAGGTCAGCGTGATGTCATCAGTCAACCAGTCAGTTGACTTAGTCAAACTGACAGGCGGGTCCCACTGTCATAGGCACAATATCCTAATTAACCTAATAATTAGTTTAATTAGTTAATTAGGTTAACTAGTGTTTAATTAGCTTAATTAAACATGATTAATTAAGTTAATTGTATATTTAATTAATTAATTAATATTTTTCTTTGTTTTTGTTTTTGTTTTTCGTTCTAATATCCCTGGGGGGTGGACCCCAGCTGTCAAAGGGCCAGAGGCCATAGCGGGCGCGGGCACAGCCGTTACGGGCGCTGGCGCCGGGTTGTCAGGACCTGGCCGTGCGCGGGCTGGCCGACGGCCACGACAGAGCAGCCGCAGCCGGCCAGAGCGGTTCAGCGGGGGGAGGGGCCGGCCGCCAAGTGCGGGGTGTGGTGTGGGGCGCCTGAGGGCGCAGCGCAGCGGCAAGCAGGCGCAGGGACGGAGCCGAGGCCACGGGCTCCGGTGGGAGCGTGCACGGGAGGCGATGGCGGGCGCGACGGAGCGCATGGCCGAGGAAGTGCGACGACGAACGAAGCAGGGGGGCTGCGGGGCGAGGCCGCGGCGGAGGGGCGCTGGGGGTCGGCATCGTCGGCTGTGGCCGCGGCCGTGTGCAGAGGAGGCGGGGGTATAGGCTGCGGCAGGGCCGTGGTGCTCGATGGAGGGCGCCGGTGAGCGGGTGGCCTAGCGCGGACGCGGCCAGTGCGGCGAGGCGTGGAGCGGGAGCAGCACGGGCGGTGGCGAGTGGGCGAGATGGCCGTGGTGGGTGCAGGACGGCGCCGGTGACCGCAGCAGCGGAGGCGGGGGAGCAGCACTAGGGGCGCGGGCGCGCGGCCGAGCCCCGTAGCGAGCAGCGGCGGCGAGCAGGGGGGTGGTCGGCGGCGAGCGGAGGGAGCAGGCGCGCGCGGGGCCGTGGAGGCGCACGGGCCGGTCGGGATCGAGGCGCGGGCGCGTCCACAGGGGCGGCCGAGGATGCGGCGAGGGCGTCGCGAGGGAACAACAGGGGAGGCTCGCGGGGCTCACTGTGGGCGTAGGGACGGGGCAACGGGGCGCGGGGCGGAGACGGAGACGTCGTCGGCGTGGAAGCAGACCAGTGAGGGAGGTCCGGCGAGGCAAGCTCCGGGCGCGGGGCGGCGTCGGGCGACCTCCTCCTCTCGATCCCGATCCAATCGGGGGGAGAGGGAGGGGGAGATATTTTCGGGGGAGTGGGTGTCGGTGGCGGAGTGGGTCTCATCGGGTGGGGGGATAAGGAGAGGGAGTGGGCCGGCCTGTAGGTTGGGCCGGGTGGGCCGGTCGGGCGGCCTGGTGGGTTGGCCCAGTTGGGCCATGGCCCCAGGGGGGTTTCTTTTCTTTTTTTCTTTTGTATTTTCTTTTCTGTTTTATTTCTAGTTTCTTTTAATCTTTAGTTTTTACAAAAATCACCACTGGTACCTAAAGTAGTATTTATAAACAAACTGCTGTCACATCAATCTTAACCCATAATAAAATATTTTTAATATTTTATAAAATCCAATAGGTATTTGTTTAATTGTTTTCACTACTGTTTTAATTAGTTTAGAGCCCTTAAACATTTTATCAAGGTTTGGTTTCTCCATCGTATTTACACCTGATTTATCTGACCCACCTTGAACATTTTGGTTTCATTGTTTGAAAACTTTTATTATTTGCCTTTAATTGAATTTGAATTTGAATCGGTTTCGAACTAACACGAGATTAGCGATAGTAATCGAAGTGACATGGCATCATTAGCAGAGAATTACTCTAGCTTAATTATCCGGGCGTCACAATAACATGAATCATCGAGGGGGAAGGATGGTATTTCCCATCATGAATTGGATTGATATCTTGGAAAATCTCAAAATGTTGATGATGATTATGACACAAATGTCGAGAGATTACATGAAGATGTAATCGACTAGCGACGACATCAAGCAAAAGGAATGGTGAAGCAAAAGACTACTGGAACCACGGATACGACACAAACTCAGAATCAAGCTTGTTGTTCAAGGCAATATGATAAGATGAGGACGGTGGACGTAAGCTTAGCTCATCATCAAAAATTGTGCTCCAGGAAGAAGGACAAGGTAGCACAGTTAAAATTTAGCACGATAAGGATATAGCCAATCAGGCTAGGAATGACTTGAAGGATTATTAAACTCATAAGCAACGAAAAATTACTTAAGAGTTACAGAATCGGAGTGCGGAATAGATTCACTTATTGGTGTTCTCGAGTGACAAACAACCAAGCACCCGTGAAGTGACAATGAAAGGGAAAGGTAGTATTTCATCAAAAAATTCATAAGATGTAGTGCAATGGCATGATATCCTCGAGATACCAGGGGTAATACTCGAAGGTAGATCATAATAGAGGTTGGGCAGGCATATTGATCTGTAGAAGACAAGTGCTTTAACTTGTCTGAGAAATGGGATCAAGGAAGAACAATCATGGTCGGAACCATGGTTGAAAAGGATTAAACATAGATACAAGACGAATTTATAACAAGGGGATTATTATCATTTACAAGAAGCTTCGATGATAAGTTCCACATCGGGTCCATGGGCATGAACGCAAAGGCTCAAGGTCGACTCCCACTTCTTCAATGCATAACTTTTCATTTTACTTCCCGCTTTTGATGAGGATGTAGTGTAGAAATTTTATCTAGCCAAATACCAGAAGAGTATGACTCATGAAAACTTTCGAGTTCACACATATTAAGGAAGGCATAGGTTCAACCCGTCAGGGTATCGTGGAAACATATACCACAAGCTTCAATCGTAAATACCACCAGCTCGAAAACAGAGCATGGTTAAGAAAACAGAGGATACAATTTACCAGAGACTTTATATATCCGTGGAAAGGCTCACAAGCTTATTGAATATGAAGGATGTTGTCGGTTAAATTTCCGTCAAAGGGTCTGGTGGTCCACAAGACATCTGATGTGAGCATCGGTACTCAACTAGAGGAAGAAAGAATGCAAGGAGATCAGATTATAGAAGCAACTAACTAGCTCAAAGCTCAAATGTAGAGGAATTATGAATTCCAAGACAAGGGATCAGAAGCAGAGCTCTGATTAGGGATGGATAAATTGAATAGCCTTAGGGGTACAATCGATGGCAATTTGATTGGTCGAGATCCAGCTCATGTTTTAAATGACGTCTGAGCTGGAAGGACGAAATGGAGGATCTGATTAAGGATTGCGATCATTCGCAACATATTGAATGAACGTACTCAAAATGATAATGACAAAGGATGCCAATAAGATTACCAGACTTATGGGATTAATCATAATGCAAGCAAGCAAGAATTTCAAGAGCAATAGGTTGTTGAGGATTTTCAGAGATCGATTGGTATTTCGAAGACTTTTATGAAAAACATGTATCCACTAGGGATGAGCGGATACTTGATAAGTGCGAGAAATTATTCATAGGGGTATTCAGGTTGCAAAGAACTGCAAGGGCAGTGGGCACAAGGTATTTTCGGAACAATAGAGAGAATTTCGGGGTATCTTGTAATAACAAGATTAACTGGGAATAAAAGTAAGGATGATAGGTGTAGGTATTTATCCATAGGGATATTTCGGTGGTAGGGGATGGCAAAAGCAACGGGCACAAAGTCTTGAGAGAACAACGGAGAGTATCTTCGGAATCCTTCGGTACATCAGGCGATCATCTGTAACAAGGGGCTCTTCGGGTGGATGTGATCACGAGACCCTAATGTTAGAGTTAGTAAAAACCATTTCACCCGAATAGAAGAGAGATCAGAATCCCAGAGTAAAGATCGAGGAGTAAAAGATCCTAATACCACCCAATGGCGACGTGAGCCCGTAAGACACACAGCCATGTTAGTAAAAGTTTTTCATTGACTAGACTCGACTTCGGCCAATGAGTGTGGAAGGGGAATTCCTACAGGCAGTCGGCTCTGATACCAACTTGTGACGCCCCCGATTCAATCATACACTAATCATACACGCAAACATGTACGATCAAGATCAGGGACTCACGCAGGAACACGGAGAACACGAAGAGAGCAACAGGAACCCGCATGAACCCTAACGGATCTACAAGGAAAAGAGGGGAAGTTTACCGCAGCGGTCGAGGTAGCGGTGATGCGTCGTGCTTTTCTGATGCAACCAGGTCGATGCAGCGGCCAACGGAGAGGTAGAGGCAGAGCTCGATGACGACGGCGGCACTCGGGTGCAGGGGCGTCGCAAGGAGGAAGAAGAAGCGAAGGAGACGAAGGGGGAAAAGAGAACGGCCCTTGGTCCTATTTATAAGGTGAACCGATAAGCGACAAGTGCGTGAATCGAGGAGCTTAAAATGAATAGTTAATAAGGATGTCGCCTTGATGGTTGGATATTCATTAATGAAGGGTATCTTCGGCTTCAACGAATAGATGATGTCATGGCGGTTTACTACGGATCTAAAGGATGACATCACGGTGGTTTACCAGATCCATACAAAGGTGTCGGGGCAAGAATTTTTCTAAGTATTGAAGATTGACATGAACAAGTTCAAATCATATGGGGCCTAATGTTGGGGATATGACTACTGGAGGTAAACCGACTAGGAGTGGCCGGGTTAACTCCATGAATATAGAAGCCCATAAAGACGTGAGGATGGTGGCGCTTTACGAAGGCCCAAGGCCTAAAGGCAGGTTAAGGCATGTAGATATAAACTGACTCTTTCATGTAACTTGTATTGTAAGTTAGAAGGGATAGAGACTGAGCCGGACACATTTATGATCCGGCCTCGAGACTCTGTAAACCGGCGAGCGTCAACCTATGTATATAAAGGGATGACCCGGCAGCGGTTTAGGGACAACAGACAACAACTCGAGAGCCAGGCAAAGCGGATTTGCTTCATGGTCATCGAAACCCTAGTAATACCAACACAACTAGACGTAGGCTTTTACCTTCATCGAAGGGGCCGAACTAGTATAAAAACCCCTCGTATTCGTTGTCCGGTTTAACCCCTTTAAGCTAACCCATAGCGATGGCTCCACGAATAAGTCCTTTCACGAGGACATCTGCCATGACAAACCCATGGCCCAGAGGGATGGGGTATTCTCCTTTCATTTGTTTTGGTTCGCCCTTTTCTTTTTATTTATTTTCCCTTTTTGTTTTCTTTTATTTCTAAAACGGTTATAGTTTTATAAAATACACAAATGGTTCCTAAATTAGTATTACTATATTTACTACTGCCACATCAATTTGGGTAACTAAATAAAATAGTTTCGTAATTATTTATTATTTAAAGGTATTTAAATAATAGTTTTTACTATTGCTTTATTACCATTTGAATATTTAAATTTTTTATTAAAGTGTGGTTTCTCCATTATAATTACCTATGCATTATTTGGCTCACTCCAAACATTTTAGTTTTAACATTTGAAAACTTTTATTGTTTGTTTAATTTTGAATTTGGATGGGTTTCGAACTAACATGAGATTAGCAATAGTAATCGAGGTGACGTGGCATCGTTTGCGCGGGATTACTGTAGCCTAATTATCCGGGCGTCACAAGTTCTCCACCAACATGAAGTCGCTCGACCTCGACATCTATGACGTCATTTTGGGCATGGATTGGCTCGAAGAGCACAGTCCTATGACGGTCGATTGGCGTGCCAAGCTCATCCAGATCCCATCGGCAGAAGGCTTGATGAGCCTACGCGGCCAGGATGAATCGTCATCAACCTGCATCGTCATCAACGCTCTACAACTACACGGCTTGTGCAACAAAGGAGCCATCTCTCACATCGCTCATGTGTACGCGCTGACAGGCGAAGATGGGGCTGTGATGCCACCACCTCCCTGTATCCAACAGGTCGACGACGACTTTGAAGATCTGTTCCATGAGCCAGTCGGTCTGCCACCTCGGCGCGCCTGTGACCACCGCATTCCGTTGATTCCTGGAGCACAACCATTCAGCATTAGACCATATCGTCACAAGCCGGACCATAAGGATGAAATCGAGGCACAAGTTGCAGAGCTCCTCCGCACATGCATCATTCGACGTAGTACCGGTCCTTTCTCATCCCCAGTCATCCTAGTCAAGAAAAAAGACGGGACGTGGAGGCTCTGCGTCGATGATAACCCACAAGTATAGGGGATCGCAACAGCTTTCGAGGGTAGAGTATTCAACCCGAATTTATTGATTCGACACAAGGGGAGTCAAAGAATATTCTTAAGTATTAGCAGCTGAGTTGCCAATTCAACCACACCTGGAAACTTAGTATCTGCAGCAAGGTATTTAGTAGCAAAGTAATATGATAGTAGTGGTAGCGGTGGTAAAAGGTAATGGTAGCAAAACTAATATGATAGTGGTGGTAACGGTAACAAAAGAGTAACGAAAGCAAAGTAATGTTTTTGTATTTTGTAGTGATTGTAACAATAGCAACGGGAAAGTAAATAAGCGTAAACCAGTATATGGAAAGCTCGTAGGCATCGGATCAGTAATGGATAATTATGTCGGATGTGGTTCATCATGTAAACAGTCATAACATAGGGTGACACAGAACTAGCTCCAGTTCATTGATATAATGTAGGCATGTATCCGAATATAGTCATACGTGCTTATGGAAAAGAACTTGCATTACATCTTTTGTCCTACCCTCCCGTGGTAGCGGGCCCTAATTGAAACTAAGGGATATTAAGGCCTCCTTTTAATAGAGAAGCGGAACAAAGCATTAGCACATAGTGAATACATGAACTCCTCAAACTACGGTCATCACCGGTAAGTATCCCGATTATTGTCACTTCGGGGTTAACGGATCATAACACATAATAGGTGACTATAGACTTGCAACATAGGATCAAGAACACTCATATATTGATGAAAACATAATAGGTTCAGATCTGAAATCATGGCACTCGGGCCCTAGTGACAAGCATTAAGCATAGCAAAGTCATAGCAACATCAATCTCAGAACATAGTGGACACTAGGGATCAAATCCTAACAAAACTAACTCGATTACATGATAGATACCATCCAACCCATCACCGTCCAGCAAGCCTATGATGGAATTACTCACACACGGCGGTGAGCAACATGAAATTGGTGATGGAGGATGGTTGATGATGACGACGGCGACGAATCCCCCTCTCCGGAGCCCCGAACAGACTCCAGATCAGCCCTCCCGAGAGGTTTTAGGGCTTGGTGGCGGCTCCGTATCGTAAAACGCGATGATTTCTTCTCTCTTATTTTTTTCTCCCTCAAAGCAGATATATATAGTTGGAGTTGGAGTCGGGAGGTCTCCAGGGGGCCCATGAGGTAGGGGGCGCGTCCTAGGGGGGCGCGCCCCCCACCCTCGTGGACAGGGTGTGGGCCCCCTGGTCTTCATCTTTGGCGAGGATTTTTTATTATTTATTGTAAGATATTCCGTGGAGTTTCAGGTCATTCCAAGAACTTTTGTTTTCTGCACATAAAACAACATCATGGCAATTCTGCTGAAAACAGCGTCAGTCCGGGTTAGTTCCATTCAAATCATACAAGTTAGAGTCCAAAACAAGGGCAAAAGTGTTTGGAAAAGTAGATACGATGGAGACGTATCAACTCCCTCAAGCTTAAACCCTTGCTTGTCCTCAAGCAATTCAGTTGACAAACTGAAAGAAATAAAGAAAATCTTTTACAAACTTTGTTTGCTCTTGTTGTTATGAATATGTCAAGCTATCATTCAAGTTTTCAGCAAAGATTATAACTAACCATATTTGCAATGATTCTCAGGTCTCATGATTACCCATATCAATAGGATAATCAACTAGCAAGCCATAATAATAAATCTCTGATGACAACACTTTCTCAAAACAATCATAATATGATATAACAAGATGGTATCTCGCTAGCCCTTTCTGAGACCGCAAAACATAAATGTAGAGCATCTTTAAAGATCAAGGACTGACTAGACATTGTAATTCATGGTAAAAGAGATCCAATCATAGTCACACCCAATATAAATTAACAGTGATGAATGCAAATGACAGCTGCGCTCTCCAGCTAGCGCTTTTAATAAGAGGGTGATGACTCAACATAAAAGTAAATAGATAGGCCCTTCGCAGAGGGAAGCAGGGATTTGTAGAGGTGCCCAGAGCTCGGTTTTGAAACAAAGGTGAATAATATTTTGAGAGGTATACTTTCATTGTCAACATAACAACCAAGAGATGGCGATATCTTCCATGCTACACACATTATAGGCGGTTCCCAAACAGAATGGTAAAGTTTATACTCCCCCTCCACCAACAAACATCAATCCATGGCTTGCTCGAAACAACGAGTGCCTCCAACTAACAACAGTCCTAGGGGGAGTTTTTTTTGCAATTATTTTGATTTAGTTTACATAAAGCATAGGACTGGGCATCCTGGTGACCAGCCATTTTCTCGTGAGTGAGGAGCGGAGTCCACTCCTCTTGAGAATAACCCGCCTAGCGTGGAAGATATAGACAACCCTAGTTGATACATGAGATATTCGAGCATACAAAACAGGATGATTATTTGAAGGTTTAGAGTTTGGCACATACAAATTTACTTGGAACGGCAGGTAGATACCGCATATAGGAAGGTATAGTGGACTCATCTGGAATAACTTTGGGGTTTAAGGGATTGGATGCAAAGAAGTATTCCCGCTTAGTACAGGTGAAGGCTAGCAAAAGACTGGAAAACGACCAACTAGAGAGCGACAACAGCCATGTACATGCATTAAAATTAATAAACATTGGATGCAAGCATGAGTAGGATATAATCCACCATGAACATAAATATCGTGAAGGCTATGTTGATTTGTTTCAACTACATGCGTGAACATGTGCCAAGTCAAGTCACTTAAATCATTCAGAGGAGGATACCACCCCATCATACCACATCATAACCATCTCAATAGCATGTTGGCATGCAAGACAAACCATTATAACTCATAGCTAATCAAGCATGGCACAAGCAACTATGATCTCTAATTTTCATTGCAAACATGTTTATTCATAACAAGCTGAATCAAGAACGATGAACTCATCATATTTACAAAAACAAAAGAGGTCGAGTTCATACCAGTTTTTCTCATCTCAGTCAGTCCATCATATATCATCATAATTGCCTTTCACTTGCATGACCGAACGATGTGAATAATAATAAGAGTGCACGTGCATTGGGCTAAGCTGGAATATGCGAGCATTCAATAAACAGGAGAAGACAAAGCAATATGGGCTCTTGGTTAAATCAACAATAAAGCATATAAGAGTTACTTCAACAATTTAATCATGGTCTTCTCCTACTGACCCCCAAAGAAAAGAAAAGAAATAAAACCATTTACACAGGAAAGCTCCCAACAAGCAAAAGAAGAACGTGAAATATTTTTGGGTTTTCTTTTTAATTATTACTACAGCAAGAAAAGTAAACTAACTAAAAGCTACAACTATTTTTTTTTGGTTTTTCTTAAGGTTAATTAAACACACAAGAAGAAAGCATAAAAAGGAAAATAAACTAGCATGGATGATACAATGAAAAAGTATGAACACCAACATATAGCAATGAGTGTGTGAGCATAAATGTAATGTCGGTGAGAAATACGTACTCCCCCAAGCTTAGGCTTTTGGCCTAAGTTGGTCTATGGCCACGGCTGGCCTGGCTGATATCCATAATAATAGTTGTTGGGGTCGTATTGTGATGAAGAAGACTCTGACTGCCATTGGCTGACAGTCATCTCCGGATCCCAAGAATAAACAAACTGTCGTGGAGGCTCCTCTTGTGGTTCCGGTTCCGGGGCTGGTGCAGGGTTCCGGTAGGCATGAATAGCCGCCAATGGAACAAGGTACGTGCCTACAGTCAAATCAAACAAAGAAGGAGCAGGCAAGGTAATAGTCTCAGGATGATGTTTATTAAAGAACAATTGATATTTAAGCTCTCCTTCCCTATTCTTAACAATAAAATCATGTGCTACCATGCTTTTATAATCTAAATAAACACGAGGCAGCACCTTTTCTTCCTTCTCATAATGCCTAATAGGTATGTTAAAATGTGCAGCGAGGCGTGAAGCATAAATGCCTCCAAAGATGGGACCCTTAGTACGGTTCATACTTAACTATCTAGCAATAATGCCGCCCATACTAAAAGAGTTATCACCGTATAAACCGTGGTGAAAAATAATAATATCAGGGATACTTAGGTTTCCACAGTTTTCGCGACCAATTAAGCAACGACTAGCAAATAATGCAAAAAAGTGTAAAACAGGAAAATGTATGCTAGTGATTCGTGCATCGGAAACCTTCCTTGTTTCCCCTACAGTGATAGTGTCAATAAATCCCTCCACATCATCACGATGTGGTTCTTCTGTCTTGCCCCCAAAAGGGACTAAACAAATCCGACAGAAATCATAAAGTGACATCTCCTTATGCTCATCATATAAATGAAACTGCACCGTAGGTGGTGAGTTCCTAGAATGAAAATGAAAGTTTTGCACAAAGGTATTTGTGAGTAAGAGATACTGATCGCATTGGTCATGGAGGAAAGTGGTGAGGCCTGCATTATGAGCCAATTCATGAAAATCTTCATAAATCCCGGCTGCTCTCAAGAAATCCTCGGTAGGTCATTCACACGCCCGAACCTCCGCGGTGCGTGGCAAATTATACTTAGGCTTCGGTGCCTTTTCCTTCGAGCTTTGGCTCGATGAGCCCCTCAATAATATCTTCATCATTTTTTGAAAAATTCTGAAATTTTTAGTAACTTCAAAATAGAAGTAAACCAAACTCAATAATATTGATAGCAACCACTCCTACAAGTGCCTAGGGCCTATATCATGCATCAAAACTACTTTTGACCATATAAATTTGACATGCAAGCTCAAGAACAGGGTCACCTAAGCAGCAAAAATTTGCAATGAATAAAGCATTAGAACAAAAACTAATTAGACCGATGGAGGAGTCACATACCAAGGAACAATCTCCCCAAGCAGTTTTGTGAGAGGTGGTTTGAGCAAGGAGATCGAAAATGGCAGCAAAGAGGGCTGGAACTCGTGCTTGAGTTGGTTTTTCGTGTTTGTGGGAGGAAGAAGAAGAGGATGGATGCAGGAATAAGTGGAGGAGGGCCACCGTGGGCCCACGAGGCAGGGGGGGCGCGCCCTAGAGGGGTGGGCGCGCCCTCCACCCTCGTGGCAAGGTGGTTGGCCTCCCTGGTGTATTCTCTGTTCCATAAATCCTCAAATATTCTAGAAAAAATCATATTTAATTTTCAGGGCATTTGGAGAACTTTTATTTTCGACGTATTTTTATATTGCACGGATAATCAGATAACGGATAGACAAATATTTATTTTTATTTTATTTCAACTAAATAACAGAAAGTATAGAGAGGGTACAGAAGGTTGTGCTTCTAGTTTCATCCATGTCATGCTCATCAAAAGGAATCCACTAACAAGGTTGATCAAGTCTTGTTAACAAACTCATTCTGATTAACATGAAACCGGAGAAATTTCGAATAACACTAGGTTACCTCAACGGGGATATGCACATCCCCAATAATAAGTATATCATATTTCTTCTTGACAGTAGGAAGAGGAAATTCAAAACCTCCAAATATAATCGATGGAATTTTTTCGATAGAATTGATACTATGAACTTGAGGTTGTTTCCTCGAAAAGTGTACCGTATGCTCATTGCCATTAACATGAAAAATGACATTGCCTTTGTTGCAATCAATAACAGCCCCTGCAGTATTAAGAAAAGGTCTTCCAAGAATAATAGACATGCTATCGTCCTCGGGAATATCAAGAATAACAAAGTCCGTTAAAATAGTAACGTTTGCAACCACAACAGGCACATCCTCACAAATACCGATAGGTATAACAGTTGATTTATCAGCCATTTGCAAAGATATTTCAGTAGGTGTCAACTTATTCAAGTCAAGTCTACGATATAAAGAGAGAGACATAACACTAACACCGGCTCCAAGATCACATAAAGCAGTTTTAACATAGTTTCTTTTAATGGAGCATCGTATAGTAGGTACTCCTGGATCTCCAAGTTTCTTTGGTATTCCACCCTTAAAAGTATAATTAGCAAGCATAGTGGAAATTTCAGCTTCTGGTATCTTTCTTTTATTTGAAACAATATCTTTCATGTACTTAGCATAAGGATTCATTTTGAGCATATCAGTCAATCACATACGTAAAAAGATAGGTCTAATCATTTTAGCAAAGCGCTCAAAATCCTCATCATCCTTTTTCTTGGATGGTTTGGGAGGAAAAGGCATGGGTTCTGAACCCAAGGTTCTCTTTCTTTACCATGTTTCCTAGCAACAAAGTCTTTCTTATCATAACTTTGATTCTTTGATTGTGGGTTATCAAGATCATCAGCAGGTTCAATTTCTACATCATTATCATTACTAGGTTGAGCATCATCATGAACATTATCAATAGCTTTATCACTAGTTTCAGGTTCATTACCAGGTTGTGTTTCAGCATCACACATAGATATATCATTTGGATTATCAGGTGGTTCATGAAGGAAATATGCCCTAGAGGCAATAATAAAGTTATTATTTATTTCCTTATATCATGATAAATGTTTATTATTCATGCTAGAATTGTATTAACCGAAAACATAATACATGTGTGAATACATAGACAAACATAGTGTCACTAGTATGTCTCTACTTGACTAGCTCGTTGATCGAAGATGGTTAGGTTTCCTAGCCATAGACATGAGTTTTCATTTGATTAACGGGATCACATCATTAGGAGAATGATGTGATTGACTTGACCCATTTCGTTAGCTTAGGACTTGATCGTTTAGTTTGTTGCTATTGCTTTCTTCATGACTTATACATGTTCCTATGACTATGAGATTATGCAACTCTCGTTTACCGAAGGAACACTTTGTGTGCTACCAAACATCACAACGTAACTGGGTGATTATAAAGGTGCTCTACAGGTGTCTCCGAAGGTACTTGTTGGGTTGGCGTATTTCGAGATTAGGATTTGTCGCTCCGATTGTCGGAGAGGTATCTCTGGGCCCTCTCGGTAATGCACATCACATAAGCCTTGCAAGCATTGCAACTAATAAGTTAGCTGCGGGATGATGTATTACGGAACGAGTAAAGAGACTTGCTGGTAATGAGATTAAACTAGGTATTGAGATACCGACGATCAAATCTCGGGCAAGTAACATACCAATGACAAAGGGAACAAACGTATGTTGTTATGCGGTCTAACCGATAAAGATCTTTGTAGAATATGTAGGAGCCAATATGAGCATCCAGGTTCCGCTATTGGTTATTGACCGGAGACGTGTCTCGGTCATGTCTACATTGTTCTCGAACCCGTAGGGTCCGCATGCTTAATGTTACGATGACAGTTTCATTATGAGTTTATATATTTTGATGTACCGAAGGTTGTTCGGAGTCCCGGATGTGATCACAGACTTGACGAGGAGTCTCGAAATGGTCGAGACATAAAGATCGATATATTGGACGACTGTATTTGGACACCGGAAAGGTTCCGGGTGAGATTGGGACAATACCGGATCACCGGGAGGTTATCGGAACCCCCCGGGAGGTATATGGGCCTTATTGGGCCTTAGTGGAAAGGAGGGGAAAGGAGCAAGGGAGGGGGCACGCCCCCCCCCAAGCCCAATCCGAATTGGGAGGGGGGCCGGCCCCCCTTTCGTTCCTCCCTCCTTCCTCTTCCTTCCCTCTCCTACTCCTAATAGGAAAAAGGGGAGTCCTACTCCCTGTGGGAGTTGGACTCCCCCCTAAGGCGCGCCACCCTCCTTGGCCGGCCCCTCCTCCACTCCTTTATATACGGGGGCAGGAGGGCACCCCATAGACACAACAATTGATCATTGATCTCTTAGCCGTGTGCGGTGCCCCCCTCCACTATAATCCTCGATAATATTGTAGTGGTGCTTAGGCGAAGCCCTACGACTGTAAAACATCAAGATCGTCACCACGCCGTCGTGCTGACGGAACTCATCCCCGACACTTTGCTGGATCAGAATCCGGGGATCATCATCGAGCTGAACGTGTGCTAGAACTCGGAGGTGCCATAGTTTCGGTGCTTGATCGGTCGGGCCGTGAAGACGTACGACTACATCAACCGCGTTGTGCTAACGCTTCCGCTTCCGGTCTACGAGGGTACGTAGACAACACTCTCCCCTCTCGTTGCTATGCATCACCATGATCTTGCGTGTGCGTAGGAATTCTTTTGAAATTACTACGTTCCCCAACAGTGGCATCCGAGCCTAGGTTTTATGCGTTGATGTTATGCACGAGTAGAACACAAGTGAGTTGTGGGCGATATAAGTCATACTACTTACCAGCATGTCATTTGGTTCGACGGTATTGTTGGATGAAGCGGCCCGGACCGACATTACGCGTACGCTTATGCGAGACTGGTTCTACCGACGTGCTTTGCACACAGGTGGCTGGCGGGTGTCAGTTTCTCCAACTTTAGTTGAACCGAGTGTGGCTACGCCCGGTCCTTGCGAAGGTTAAAACAGCACCAACTTGACAAACTATCGTTGTGGTTTTGATGCGTAGGTAAGAACGGTTCTTGCTAAGCCCGTAGCAGCCACGTAAAACTTGCAACAACAAAGTAGAGGACGTCTAACTTGTTTTTGCAGGGCATGTTGTGATGTGATATGGTCAAGACATGATGCTAAATTTTATTGTATGAGATGATCATGTTTTGTAACTGAGTTATCAGCAACTGGCAGGAGCCATAGTGTTGTCGCTTTATTGTATGCAATGCAATTGCGCTGTAATGCTTTACTTTATCACTAAGCGGTAGCGATAGTCGTGGAAGCATAAGATTGGCGAGACGACAACGATGCTACGATGGTGATCAAGGTGTTGCGCCGGTGACGATGGTGATCATGACGGTGCTTCGAAGATGGAGATCACAAGCACAAGATGATGATGGCCATATCATATCACTTATATTGATTGCATGTGATGTTTATCTTTTATGCATCTTATCTTGCTTTGATTGACGGTAGCATTATAAGATGATCCCTCACTAAATTATCAAAGTATAAGTGTTCTCCCTAAGTATGCACCGTTGCGAAAGTTCTTCGTGCTGAGACACCACGTGATGATCGGGTGTGATAGGCTCTACGTTCAAATCCAATGGGTGCAAAACAGTTGCACACACGGAATACTCAGGTTTAACTTGACGAGCCTAGCATATAACAGATATGGCCTCGGAACACGGAGACCGAAAGGTCAAGCGTGAATCATATAGTAGATATGATCAACATATTGATGTTCACCATTGATACTACTCCATCTCACGTGATGATCGGACATGGTTTAGTTGATTTGGATCATGTGATCACTTAGAGGATTAGAGGGATATCTTTCTAAGTGGGAGTTCTTAAGTAATACGATTAATTGAACTTAAATTTATCATGAACTTAGTACCTGATAGTATCTTGCTTGTCTATGTTTGATTGTAGATAGATGGCTCGTGTTGTTGTTCCGTTGAATTTTAATGCGTTCCTTGAGAAAGCAAAGTTGAAAGATGATGGTAGCAATTACACGGACTGGGTCCGTAACTTGAGGATTATCCTCATTGCTGCACAGAAGAATTACGTCCTGGAAGCACCGCTAAGTGCCAAGCCTGCTGCAAGAGCAACACCAGATGTTATGAACGTCTGGCAGAGCAAAGCTGATGACTACTCGATAGTTCAGTGTGCCATGCTTTACGGCTTAGAACCGGGTCTTCAACGACGTTTTGAACGTCATGGAGCATATGAGATGTTCCAGAAGTTGAAGTTAATATTTCAAGCAAATGCCCGGATTGAGAGATATGAAGTCTCCAATAAGTTCTATAGCTGCAAGATGGAGGAGAATAGTTCTGTCAGTGAACATATACTCAAAATGTCTGGGTATCATAATCACTTGACTCAACTGGGGGTTAATCTTCCTGTTGATAGTGTCATTGACAGAGTTCTTCAATCACTGCCACCAAGCTACAAAAGCTTCGTGATGAACTATAATATGCAAGGGATGAATAAGACTATTCCTGAGCTCTTCGCAATGCTAAAAGCCGCGGAGGTAGAAATCAAAAAGGAGCATCAGGTGTTGATGGTCAATAAGACCACTAGTTTCAAGAAAAAGGGCAAAGGGAAGAAGAAAGGGAACTTCAAGAAGAACAGCAAACAAGTTGCTGCTCAGGAGAAGAAACCCAAGTCTAGACCTAAGCCTGAAACTGAGTGCTTCTACTGCAAGCAGACTGGTCACTGGAAGCGGAACTGCCCCAAGTATTTGGCGGATAAGAAGGATGGCAAAGTGAACAAAGGTATATGTGATATACATGTTATTGACGTGTACCTTACTAATGCTCGCAGTAGCACCTGGGTATTTGATACTGGTTCTGTTGCTAACATTTGCAACTCGAAACAGGGGCTACGGATCAAGCGAAGATTGGCTAAGGACGAGGTGACGATGTGCGTGGGAAATGGTTCCAGAGTCGATGTGATCGCGGTCGGCACACTACCTCTACATCTACCTTCGGGATTAGTATTAGACCTAAATAATTGTTATTTGGTGCCAGCGTTGAGCATGAACATTATATCTGGATCTTGTTTGATGCGAGACGGTTATTCATTTAAATCAGAGAATAATGGTTGTTCTATTTATATGAGTAATATCTTTTATGGTCATGCACCCTTAAAGAGTGGTCTATTTTTGATGAATCTCGATAGTAGTGATACACATATTCATAATGTTGAAATCAAAAGATGCAGAGTTGATAATGATAGTGCAACTTATTTGTGGCACTGCCGTTTAGGTCATATCGGTATAAAGCGCATGAAGAAACTCCATACTAATGGACTTTTGGAACCACTTGATTATGAATCACTTGGTACTTGCGAACCGTGCCTCATGGGTAAGATGACTAAAACGCCGTTCTCTGGTACTATGGAGAGAGCAAAGGATTTGTTGGAAATCATACATACAGATGTATGTGGTCCAATGAATGTTGAGGCTCGTGGCGGATATCGTTATTTTCTCACCTTCGCAAATGATTTAAGCAGATATGGGTATATCTACTTAATGAAACATAAGTCTGAAACATTTGAGAAGTTCAAAGAATTTCAGAGTGAAGTTGAAAATAATCGTAACAAGAAAATAAAGTTTCTACGATCTGATCGTGGAGGAGAATATTTGAGTTACGAGTTTGGTCTACATTTGAAACAATGCAGAATAGTTTCGCAACTCACGCCATCCGGAACACCACAGTGTAATGGTGTGTCCGAACGTCGTAATCGTACTTTATTAGATATGGTGCGATCTATGATGTCTCTTACTGATTTACCGTTATCATTTTGGGGTTATGCTTTAGAGACGGCTGCATTCACGTTAAATAGGACACCATCGAAATCCGTTGAGACGACGCCTTATGAACTGTGGTTTGGCAAGAAACCAAAGTTGTCGTTTCTAAACATTTGGGGCTGCGATGCTTATGTGAAAAAACTTCAACATGATAATCTCGAACCCAAATCGGAGAAATGTGTCTTCATAGGATACCCAAAGGAGACTGTTGGGTACATCTTCTATCACAGACCCGAAGGCAAGACTTTTGTTGCTAAATTCGGAGTTTTTCTAGAGAAGGAGTTTCTCTCGAAAGAAGTGAGTGGGAGAAAAGTAGAACTTGATGAGGTAACTGTACCTACTCCCTTATTGGAAAGCAGTACATCACAGAAACCGGTTTCTGTGACACCTACACCAATTAGTGAGGAAGCTAATGATAATGATCATGAAACTTCAGATCAATTTACTACCGAACCTCGTAGATCAACCAGAGTAAGATCCGCACCAGAGTGGTATGGTAATCCTGTTCTGAAAGTCATGCTACTAGATCATGATGAACCTACGAACTATGAAGAAGCGATGGTGAGCCCATATTCCGCAAAATGGCTAGAAGCCATGAAATCTGAGATGGGATCCATGTATGAGAACAAAGTGTGGACTTTGGTTGACTTGCCCGTTGATCGGCAAGCAATTGATTATAAATGGATCTTCAAGAAGAAGACTGACGCTGATGGTAATGTTACTGTCTATAAAGCTCAACTTGTTGCAAAAGGTTTTGGACAAGTTCAAGGGATTGACTACGATGAGACCTTCTCACCCGTAGCGATGCTTAAGTCTGTCTGAATCATGTTAGCAATTGCCGCATTTTATGATTATGAAATTTGGCAAATGGATGTCAAAACTGCATTCCTGAATGGATTTCTGGAAGAAGAGTTGTATATGATGCAACCAGAAGGTTTTGTCGATCCAAAGGGAACTAACAAAGTGTGCAAGCTCCAGCGATCCATTTATGGACTGGTGCAAGCCTCTCGGAGTTGGAATAAACGCTTTGATAGTGTGATCAAAGCATTTGGTTTTATACAGACTTTTGGAGAAGTCTGTATTTACAAGAAAGTGAGTGGGAGCTCTGTAGCATTTCTGATATTATATGTGGATGACATATTATTGATTGGAAATAATATAGAATTTCTGGATAGCATAAAGGGATACTTGAATAAGAGTTTTTCAATGAAAGACCTCGGTGAAGCTGCTTACATATTGGGCATTAAGATCTATAGAGATAGATCAAGACGCTTAATTGGACTTTCACAAAGCACATACCTTGACAAGGTTTTGAAGAAGTTCAAAATGGATCAAGCAAAGAAAGGGTTCTTGCCTGTGTTACAAGGTGTGAAATTGAGTAAGACTCAATGTCCGACCACCGCAGAAGATAGAGAGAAAATGCAAGATGTTCCCTATGCTTCAGCCATAGGCTCTATCATGTATGCAATGATGTGTACCAGACCTGATGTGTGCCTTGCTATAAGTCTAGCAGGGAGGTACCAAAATAATCCAGGAGTGGATCACTGGACAGCGGTCAAGAACATCCTAAAATACCTGAAAAGGACTAAGGATATGTTTCTCGTATATGGAGGTGACAAAGAGCTCATCATAAATGGTTACGTTGATGCAAGCTTTGACACTGATCCGGACGATTCTAAATCGCAAACCGGATACGTGTTTACATTGAACGGTGGAGCTGTCAGTTGGTGCAGTTCTAAACAAAGCATCATGGCGGGATCTACATGTGAAGCGGAGTACATGGCTACTTCGGAAGCAGCAAATGAAGGAGTCTGGATGAAGGAGTTCATATCCGATCTAGGTGTCATACCTAGTGCATCGGGTCCAATGAAAATCTTTTGTGACAATACTGGAGCAATTGCCTTGGCAAAGGAATCCAGATTTCACAAGAGAACCAAACACATCAAGAGACACTTCAACTCCATCCATGATCAAGTCAAGGAGGGAGACATAGAGATTTGCAAAATACATACGGGTCTGAATGTGGCAGACCTGTTGACTAAGCCTCTTCCACGAGCAAAACATGATCAGCACCAAGACTCCATGGGTGTTAGAATCATTACAATGTAATCTAGATTATTGACTCTAGTGCAAGTGGGAGACTGAAGGAAATATGCCCTAGAGGCAATAATAAAGTTGTTATTTGTATTTCCTTATATCATGATAAATGTTTATTATTAATCATGTACGGAGCATATTTCCAACAAAAACCAGATAGATCAGCTTCTCCGGGTCTCTTGATGCCTCTACCAATTCCTCGCGAGTCTTGGGATCTCATTACCATGGATTTCGTGGACCGGCTGCCGCAATCGGGGCAATTCAACTGCCTGCTGGTGGTCGTGGATAAGCGCACGCGATTTGCCCATTTTCTTCCTCTGGCGCACCCTTATACTGCTGCCAAGGTGGCTGTTCTGTATATGCAGCAGTTATACAAGCTGCATGGATTCCCTGGAGCCATTGTGTCTGACCGAGACCCGTTGTTTACCAGCCACTTTTGGCAAGAGTTGTTCAAGTATGCCGGAACGGAGATGTGCATGAGCACGGCAAATCACCCACAAACGGATGGCCAGACGGAGAGAGTCAACCAGTGCATCGAGACCTCCCCGAGGTGTTTCGTTCAAGCATGTCCCAAAAATGGAGCTTTTGGATTCCGTTGGCACAGTTCTGGTATAATTCCTCGTACCACTCCGCAATAGGCACGACTCCTTTCAAGGCGATGTTCGGGTGAGAGCCTAGGCACTGGGGAATCACATCAACCACTTCCTATACGGTACCTGCACTGTAGTCCTGGCTTGAAGAGCGCAAGGTGATGCAAGGAGTAATCCAACAGCAACTCCATCGAGCCCGTCAACTCATGAAGGATCAAGCAGATAAGAAACGCAGTTCAAGGTGGGTGACCAAGTCTTCCTCAAGCTGCAGCCGTACATCCAATCTTCGGTTGCCCCCCGCGCAAACCACAAGCTCTCCTACAAGTTCTACAGACTGTTTCCCATCATCGCCAAGGTCAGACGTCGCTTACGAGCTCAAGCTGCCACCTCAAGCTGCGGTGCATCCCGTGTTCCACATCTCGCAGCTCCGGCAAGCACTCCTACCGGGCATCACTGCATCGTCGACACTGCCATCGACGGAGGAGGACCTCGCCGTACCCACGGTCGTCATGAGTTCAAGATGGCGCAAGAAGAATGGAGAAATGAAGGAGCAAGTTCAAGTGCAGTGGTCGACTCCGACGATCGGCACCATCTGGGAGGACAAGGAGGCATTGCACACGCGCTTCCCGCACGCGGAGGCTTGGGGACAAGCCTCTTTTGAAGGAGAAGGGAGTATTAGCGACCCCGCCCAAGAATGTTCTTTCCTAGAAGTATCTAGTTATGAATCTAGAGCCTCATTTCTGACTCAATGAATTACAGAAGTTCAGACCGCACAAGATAATTATGATTTTGTGGAATTCTCCTGTTGAAAATTCTGTTCAGAAAATCTTGAGTCTTAAAATATCACATAAAAAATATTACATGTGTGGATATAAATCTCGTTGTGTGGAGAAGATATTTCTGTCTCTTGCTGGCGTTTTTTTTTGGATGACGGAGTCTCTTGCTGGCGGTTGGTTGTATTGGGGAATCCGATAAGAGGCCTCATCCGATGGGTTTGGCTCACCTGCAGGGTTCCCAGCAGGAATTACCGTGCAGGGCCAATATACGAGAGCCACGTGTCCTTGTGGACCCGCCGCTTGAATTAAATTAGAATTATTTTGTTTCTTCTTTACTGCTCCGGTCTTTCTCACCCCTATAACGATTGCTGGCGCTGATGGTTCTTGCTCGTCGGACTATGACGCCACTGCCAGTCAAGGATTACAACTGCTCATTTTATTTCTTTTGCTCGTCACTACGAAGAGCCCTTCGCCGCAGGCGTCTTTATGCGTCATCTCTGTTATCACTTGGCCCATGCCGCTGGCCGCCTGGGATCCCTTCTCCCACCGCGCCTCACCGTCGTTCGAGCACGTTCCCACCGTCTAGCCCTTAGGCACGGCCACAAATGTTTTCTTTGTTGATGCATATTGGATTTGTTTTTTTGAAGGTCACCCGGGGGGGGGGGGGCAAAGCCCCCCACCTGAATTTTCATTTTCTTATTGAACAACAGCTAGGAGGGCAAGGATTTCGTACATGCGGTTTTTACGAAGTATCCCGGTTGTGTGTGTGTAGGTCACCGTCTCATGTTGGATTTGTGAGGTCAATTAACACCTCCCCGTCAAATTAATTGAGCCAAAGCAATCTAAATGAGGAGATTAAGAAGCCGCCATTTTTTGTCTATTGGAGCATCGCCATGTTAATCTCCCGTTCCTGCGAGATTCAGTCTAAGTGATGGATGTCTATCATAACAAGCAAACATAATGATTTAACCACGGAGTGGATACATGAATGCCAATGGATGGATCTCTCTGGGTTTCACTTTCACCACGCTAGCCACAGCAGAAGCGCGGCCATGTCCCGGTGCCCCTGCTGCTCGCCGCTCCCTCTCTGCAGTCTGAACCAACAAAAATCAGTTCATTGTTCCATCCGTTCTGTCGATCGGTACCAAATTAAAAGAGGTTAAGTTTTGAGTGAAACATTACCGGATCGTTGGCGGAGAGTGCAGGGCCGGATACATCCTTGACGGTGGAGGGTGTGGCTCGAGTGCGACGGGGCGCGGGCAGGCTGAGCGGCTCCGGCGCCGGCACGGGACGCGGGCGTCTTCTTCTTGCCACTCTGCTTGTGCTTGTGCTTGTTCTTGGACGGGGCCACGGAGGGGGCATCGCCATGGGAGGCAGCACGGCGGGAAGGACCGGAGCAGCATGACGACCTCGATGGGCCAGTGGTGTCACAGTCCGACGAGCAAGAACTATCAGCACCGACAATCGTTCTGGGGGTGAGAAAGACCGGAGGAGTAAAGAAGAAACAAAATAATTCTAATTTAATTCAAGCTACGGGTCGACAAGGACAAGTGGCTCTCGTATATTGGCCCTGCACGGTAATTCCTGCTGGAAACCCCGCAGGTGAGCCGAACCCTCATCCGATAATATGCCCTGGGAATTTAGGTGCCGAATATTCCTTTTCATAACCCAACTCCAACTCGGGTTAGAAAACCAAACCGGGGAGTTTCGGTGCCGGATATTCGTTTCCGTAACTCAACCAGGGTTAGAAGCCCGAACCGCAGCTATATGTTCCCAATTCCTCCACAGAGTGCGTTCTGGAAGGTAGTCACAGAGCGATGGGCCATCGTATCCTCTGGCCCACATGTCATGCTCACGAGACTACGAGACTGTACTGCTTCCTCACGTGGGTTTAATAAACACGCAACCAATTGCAGAGGACGAGCGTGAGGCTCATGGTTTTGGCCTTCAATTGTTTGGTCCACCAAACCAAGACGGAAGGAAACAGTGATGTCTCAAAAAGAAAAAAAGATGGAAGGAAACAGCACAAGGATCGATCCATCTGACATCTGGGCCAACCTGGATTTGGTCCCACGCGTCACTCGGAGTGGACGGATAGCTTGGTAGCGAAACTGCGTGCACGAATCCGATCGGCAAAAAGAATCCGATCGGCAAAAGCACACCGCGACGGAGGAACGAGCGGTCCACGCCCCTAGCGAGGGACGCGTCTACCTCACCCACCAATTCTCCTACCCGCGCCTCTGACGATACATCGCGGACGTGTGGGCCAGGTGGCTGCTCTGGCCCGCAAACCAGACCTGGCCCGAAACCGTCAGTGGCACAGCCTGTAGGCGTGTTGCCCCCGCGCCCGTCACCGCGAGCCACCTAATCTCTTTCCTCTCTTGCCATAAACTGCGGGTGCTAGGGTTAGAGACGCACGGAATTCGTTCCTGCGCACCGGAAGACCAAACCAATTGGCACCGCCGCCTTCGTCTTGAGAGCTTCGTTCGGTAGCGATGGAGTGCCTTGCCGAGATGCCGCATGCGCCGCTCGACCGCCGCCCGCGCAAGCGGCAGCGCCTTGGCTGGGATGTCGGCCCCGAGATCCCTCAGGTATAACCCCGATCCGGACGCGGTTCTTTTCCTCTTACCCTGCAGATCTGCAGGGTAGTAGCTTGTTTGTGTTGATTAGTAGTTGCTGTGATTTCGATTTCAATCGTTTCGATAGGTAGCGCATGCAGATCTCCCTAAGTAGAGCCTGGTTTCTACTTAGATTGGAGTGCTTTTGCTAATCTGGCCATGCACTTTTCTTCTGTTTTCGGATTAGGGCCTGGGTTGGCCGAAGTATCCTTTAATTTTTGCCCGTGTAAAATTAATATATTTTAGGTATAATATTCCCCAGTTTTTCAATATTTGGCACGCCCTTTGGATCCGTTTATGAGGGTTTGCATACTATCCGATCAAAAAGCAAATGATGATCCAGTATGTTGTTTGCACTTGATTTATGTCGGCCTGTTATTGTAAATTATAATCTGTAGTGCTTAAGTAGGTCATAAGTAATAGATTGTTTCCTGAAGATTTGATATGACTAAGTCTAACGCAATCAGATTCCTCTAGTTTTGTTCTTGCTGCAGATATTTTGTAGCAATTGTAAAATATTTTACAGTCTCTGAACATAATTTATCTCCTGAATTTGGTTGTTGCAAAATGGAATTTCTTTTACAAACTTTATGCATAATCTTTTATAATTGTCTTCTGGTGCAGCTAAAAAAACTGTGTGGGGAAGAAGTCGCAAATGTAATTAGTGCTATGACAATGGGGCTATCTTCTGGTGGTATTGTTTCCTCTCAGGAGACCCAAGGGCTTTTTCGTTTTGTGACGCCTCCTCTGAGAGAAGATGACAAGGATGGACATTATGTTTTTGCTGTGGGAGACAACCTGACATCACGCTGTAATTACCTTCTCACAAGTTTGTTTGTTTATTTCTGAACTGAGTGGCGTTTTACATATCTTTGTTCTTATGGTTTGTATCTATGTCTGCAGATAGGATTAATGCAAAAATGGGTGAAGGTCAGTTTTGGACAGCCGCCTTTACATCTGTTGATGTGTCAGAATTCTCAAGGCGTTTCTTGCGCACTGCTATTGTTGACGTTGGCAGGATGTGCTCATAATTGATTACGTGTTTGCAAATACATCAGGTACCTTTGGTCAGGTGTTGGAATGTTGGGACAGGGAACGGAAAGAAATGGTTGCTATTAAGATCATCAGAGGAATTAAGAAGTACAGGGATGCTGCAATGATAGAAATTGGCATGCT
Organism: Triticum urartu; assembly: GCF_003073215.2. Taxonomy (NCBI): domain Eukaryota; kingdom Viridiplantae; phylum Streptophyta; class Magnoliopsida; order Poales; family Poaceae; genus Triticum; species Triticum urartu. Next base: position 372,027,152 of record NC_053027.1, on the reverse strand, counting down.
CGAGCAGCTTTGTAAATATGAAAAAAGCAGATCCAGGTGAGTCCTCAGTTTTACTTTCACAATTCCTGCCGTGTATATTTTATTCCTGTGTGTGATTTACTTTGTTAAGATTGCCTGTATATAAGCTGGTCTATTTTGCAGTTGTGTTCAAATTCGGAACTGGTTTGACTATCGTAACCATATCTGTATTGTAAGTACATCATTAGATTATGGCAGAGTTATCAACTAACCACAAGAGATAACCCTGAGCTTAAACATTGGTGAATTTGAATGAATGGTGGGCAGGTCTGTGAGAAGCTTGGGCCAAGCTTATATGATTTTCTGCGGAAAAACAGTTACCGCTCATTCCCAGTTGCCATAGTTCGGGAGGTTGCCAAACAACTGTTGGAATGTCTAGCATGTGTGTGCACACTTCCGCCACCCCTTGTACCTGCAGTAGTATGCTATTGTAGATCATTATTCCATTATTTTAGGGTGTCATCTGTTGATGACTGTTTTTAATTATTTGATCATGATCGCTAGGATTATCTAACGTGCTTTTGTCAAATATTTATCTTCTCTGTAATGTGTGTTGCAGTTATGCATGATTTGCGCCTCATTCACACTGATTTAAAGCCCGAGAACATTCTTCTTGTTTCTCCGGAGTACATTAAAGTTCCTGATTACAAAGTATACTTTATTCTTTTACTAACTTGACCTTGCAGTTATAAATTATTCAACTTAGATTATTGTGTATGCTGTTTGTGCTAATTCTTTGCTAATAACTGCTAGGTTTCATCCCGTTCACCGAAGGAGGGATCCTACTACAAGCGTGTGCCCAAGTCCAGTTCAATAAAGGTTATTGATTTTGGCAGCACAACATATGACCAGCAGGACCAGACCTATGTCGTTTCTACTAGGCATTATCGTGCTCCGGAAGTTATCCTGGGTATCTTTCTCGCCCAGTGCAAAGGCTCTTCCCTTCAGCTAGATTTTGGGGTTGTAAGTTATTTATATTTGCCATGGTGGATGTTGTTCAGGACTTGGATGGAGTTACCCATGTGATATCTGGAGCGTTGGGTGTATACTAGTTGAACTCTGCACGGTATGTCATTGGGGCTTACTGTCATCTGTCATCAAATCACAAGGATAGAGTTTTTGAGTTACCAGAGGTACTGCAGGGAGAGGCGCTGTTTCAAACCCATGAAAATTTGGAGCATCTTGCTATGATGGAGAGGGTGCTTGGGCCGTTGCCATATCACATGCTCAAGAAGGCCGAGTATGTTGCTGTCCTTGATCCATACCAGTGTCGTAAGCTTTCAGCCATGCAAGAGAATTACTCAAACTATGTGTTTTGTTGTTCCTTTTATGTAGTCGACATGGTGAGAAATATGTGAGGAAGGGCCGTTTAAACTGGCCTGAAGGATGTGCTTCACGGGAAAGCATGAAAGCTGTCATGAAGCTGCCTCGGCTTCAGGTATTATCCATATCCTGTTGTCCCCATTCAAATTGTGACCATTTTTAGATTTGTTTGGCTTATGAATCGAACTGATTTTGTGCAAGCAGAATCTGGTGATGCAAAACGTAGAACATTCTGCTGGGGACTTCATCAATCTTTTGCAAGGGCTGCTGAGTTATGATCCAGCAAGCCGCCTAACGGCCCAAGAGGCCCTTGAGCATCCATTCTTGACGGAGCTGAGTGAGCGAAGAAGATGATGTGCCCAAGATCCTAGCATCTGCCATGTCGCTAACTTATAACTTGTATGTTTGAGCCGTGACTTCCATTTGTCGTGTTCATGGAATGTCAGAGATTCCATTCTCTCTTCCATGGAATGGAAGAAATAATTAAATTAGATAGGATTTAACAGTAGCTTTCTCATTGCATTACGTGCTTGTGTAACCTGCTCGTTATCTGTACATAGACTTCTGTGTATGTAATCAAGATGAGATTCTCTCGATGAATATATTTTGAGAGAGAATTCCTTATTTGGCCCTACCTTAAAATTTGGTGATCCATTCTTGACGGAGCTGAGTGAGCGAAGAAGATGATGTGCCCAAGATCCTAGCATCTGCCATGTTGCTAACTTATAACTTGTATGTTTGAGCCGTGTCTTCCATTTGTCGTGTTCATGGAATGTCAGAGATTCCATTCTCTCTTCCATGGAATGGAAGAAATAATTAAATTAGATAGGATTTAACAGTAGCTTTCTCATTGCATTACGTGCTTGTGTAACCTGCTCGTTATCTGTACATATGTTGACTTACGTGTATGCAATCAAGATGAGATTCTCTTGATGAATATATTTGAATATATTTTAAGAGAGAATTCCTTATTTGGCCCTATCTTAAAATTTGATTCCCTTTTTGGCCCTGGTAAACAATTTCTTCCTGTTTTGACACGCACACTTTATTTTGTTCCCTTTATAACATTTTTGTCAGTTTTGATAACTAACACCGTTAAATGCAACATGAAAAGTCCATTTTACCCTTGATGTATTTTGTGACCAAAATTATGAGCTGGAAGTCAAAAGCAATGGCGACGTGGGCGCGTGGGCAGAATGCATCAGTGCCTTGGATTTGCAACGAAATTATATTACAAGATTGTTCTGAGAAACCATATTAATAAGAACCAGTACACTAATTAACATGTACGAGCAGTACGGACATGCACAACAATCTCACGGTTTCTCTCTTCACGCACAGCGTATAGTAGAGATCCATCTCTCAATTTCTCTATTTGCACACAACACACACATCACATCACACACACACAAAGAGCACACACTAGACCATGGAAAGCAGGCAGCCACGGCGACCCAGCTAGCACGCCCCTGTCACCAACGGACCTTCGGTGTAATAACCCTGATTTTTAAGGATATTTATTTTAAGTTGTTGAGTTTAGTTAGATAATTAAATTTGTATTATTTGTTTAAATAAATAATTAAGCAAATAATATATGCTACACCAAGATTAGTGCATGGATAATGGGAAGTTGTACACGAGTGGAGGAAATTCTCCGAAGCTAAGCAGTACGCATGCCAATATAGAGAGAACTTGTGAGAAGAGAAGAATAGATGTGGAGTTTTTCCTCTGGCTCATGTCGGTCTGACTCAGCAGTAGTACAAAGTAAGTACAAGTACAGATTAATCATGAAGTAGCTAGCTAGCTATGTGGCCTGATATTTATGGGATGTACATGCATGTGCTGGCAACACTCTAGAAATACTTAGGACATTCAAATGGCTACGTGGAGACTTTGTATGGTGGCCACAGGTTTGTTTGGCCTTTGCACTAGTGAGAGGGGCAGCAACTGGAGGGTCTCGGGACGTGACATCTGGTGCCGCGACTTGGGCCTGCACAGCGCCGTCTCGACCGTCCATCACTACTTGCCGCGCCCTCCTTCATGCCTCGCGTCACAACTAGATTTTTCTGTTTTTTTTCCAATGTGGTAAAGCAGGGGTAAATAAGACATTTCAAGTCTCATTTGACGGTGTTAACAGCAAAAAGTGACAGAAGTGAATAAAATGAATTTATGATGTCAAAAAGGGAAAAATGAAATTTCTAGAGCCAAATAGAAAACCAGATTTTAAGAAAGGGCCAAATAAGAAATTCTTTCATATTTTGATGGCAACACAATAAATTTGTTGGAAATTCTTTAAGTCGTTAAGCATTTGTGTTTTGAATAAAATTGGCCAATTCAAATAAAACTATGTATCGACAACAATGAAATACGAGCGGGAGCCAAGGTGTACGGACACCTCTGTACTAGTCCAATGGCATTGTGGTCCAAACTATACTTATTACAAATGAAAATACTCCCTCCCTCCCAAAACAAGGGAGAGACTCAACTTTGTACTAACTGACTAAGGACTTACATTATGTAGGCCAAAAGCAGTGCTAAATTCACCTTTTACATATTTGGCACCAGTGCCCTACTTTGCCAGGGCATCGATGCCTCTATGCCTTTATTTTCCGGTGCCACATTCCTTAAGGGCATGTACAATGGGGGAATTGAGGCATTAGGTCTGATTTGTAATCCCTCAATGCAATATCGTGAGGCCACTACTTCCTTAGGCCCCTCTCTTTCTCTTCAAACCATCCCTTCTCAACTCCTATCTGTTCTCATCTGTATGCGCATCTTTTTCTTCCAATCTTGCCAATCCTACCCAAATCAATGAAAATCCTCCTTAAAAAATCTCACCAAATCAAATGCTATGAGACCAGCATCAGCCGCGATCCTGAGCCCGCGCCGCCGGGCTTGACTCATTTATCCATCTCGCGGTGCCGGCCATGGCGACCCTGAGCTCGCACCTTCCGCCCTGGCTGCGCCACCGTGCTCAAGTTGGCGACTATGGCATCGAGGTAAACCTCGCTCACCCCATGGTCGCGACCTAGAGCTCATACTTCTACGTTTGGCCTGTCTGGGAGCTTTCTCCTTTTCCCATTCTCTTACCTTTTCTTGCTTTTGGTTTGGAGAAGCCGCCTGCTCTGCAAGATCCCGTTGTGCTCTGCAAGCTATCGCTTTAGTGCCGCGTTGGCATTCGAGCCTAGCTGGCTTGCAGGGCATCACCTCTGAGGCTAACCATTGGCCATGCCCTGAGGCAATAAAGTAAGCTCGTCACACTGTACTTTCTCAAGCGAAGCAACAACCGGAGACACAGGCTTGGGCTGATCTATTACTACTTTATACGTATGTGGGGTCAAGCTGGAGTCGATGCCAAATCCTCTACCCTGTATGAGGGGTGCTAAATTTCTCTCATTTGGCATGGATATGTACGTGGGATACTTTTCAGAACTTTAGCATCGATCACATAGTGGAGGGCTAAGGGACTCAACTTTATACTAACCATCTCTAGCAGACTCTTTATATCCCGCCAAAACAGACATATTATACACTTTCGATCTTTAAATCTTTAAGGGGTGCGGTAAAAGGGACTCAATTTTGTACTAACTTATCCCTGCTTAGAGCATCTCTAGAAGACTCCTTATATCCCTCTGAAACAGACATATTATACACCATGCAGTGCGGTAAAAAGCTCCTCTCGATCTGCAAAAACACAGTTTCCACATCCGTTTCTATAGTGCCTTTTATTGGAAGAACGCAGTTGGCAGGAGCCCAACTGCCACGGAAACATCTCCATGACCCCTCCCCGGCTGCCGCCCGTCCCGGCTAGCTACGGCGACGGAAGCTAGCTCCTGGATCGATTTGACGGGAGCTAGCTAGCTTACTCCTGAAGTAGCTACGGCGACTACTCCTGGATCGATTCGACGCCGTTTTGGGTGCCGGCGGCTCCGTATTTGGCTGCTTCGTGCGCCGTCCGCTGGCTTCGTAGGAGCGAGCTAGCTGACCGTGGCGACGTGAGGAAAAATGTAAGCGAATATTCGATTTTACAGTTTAAGTTTGAGGGGTCTGTTTGGCCGCAGCTCAAACCGATCCTTAAAACACGTTTTCCGAAAACCGTGTTTTCAATTTCACGGTTTAAGCGGTCTGCTAGAGACGCTCTAACGTTTTATACTGGTTGTTGATGATTCATCTGCAGCGGTGGCTCTTCCTGTCACTCTCATGGCATGTAAATAAGTAACTGTCGACAGGTCAAATGCCTTATCTTACGTTCTGATTGATGAAGCCAAGTGAAGCAAATAATGCAGCCTTGTAACCTTTGGTTATGGCTAAGAGTCACGTGACCTATGTATGCCTCGGACCTCTTGTTGTATTGCAATGGCTTTTAACTGCCGTGTCAATGTCGGCATGTTTTTGCTGTCAACAAATTCAACATGGAGAAACATATGGAAATCCGTTAAGCTTTTTGGCTGCAGTCCGTTGCACAATAAAATTAACAATAGTTTTTTTGGAATAAAATTTGCAACAGCTAGGTGAACACTTTGTAAGCTAATTGCAGCTGTAGACAAGAAGGAAAGCTGACTGCACTAGAAATGCTCTCCCTCGTAGTCGGCTGCCACTCAGGACGCGACGCTCAGTCTGCCAAAATGTCTGGATGGATATGGACAGAAATGTCGACGGTGATGCATGTACTGGACTGAGGACGAGCTAATAGTTCTTGTTTGGAACGCAAGCACATAGAACAAAAAATCTAGAATTTTTCAATAATTAGCTCAGTTAATGACTCCTGCCGCAGCTTAATTTGCAGTCGCCGCATCTCGCTTTTCCGGACCCTTTGGAGACCCTCTAGAGCAGCCAGACAGCTCCGGCCGGAGAAGACAAAATAAATAGAAACTAGTACTAGTTGATGATCTGACTTTCGATCGTAATTAGGTTAATCAAATGGGTGCCCCGGCTCCTCGACCGCAAGAGGGATGGCAGCTCCAGCTCATGGTCAGCGCTCTCGACGTGCCTACATATACATGTAAACCCATCCGTACTCCTACATCTCTCCCATCCATCAAACCGCCGCAACCTTCTCTGACCGAGCAGCTGCGAGCTCCAGCCCAAGTTCCAAGCTAGAATCGCGGCGATGGCACGGTCGGAGCTGGTCATGGCGTTGCTGGTGGTGGTCCTCGCCGCCGGCTGCTGCGCGTCGGCGGGCGCCGTGGCGTACCTCTCCAAGCTGCCTGTGTCCCTCGACGTCACCGCATCCCCCAGTCCCGGCCAAGGTACGTTCGCCGTATATGCATCTCACGCCTCACGGATTGGCGTTAACAAGACATAGAGCGGAAACAAGGATCTTCTTAACGCTAACGACCAACATAACTGATCCTTGACCAGTTCTTCACGCCGGCGAGGACGTGATCACGGTGACTTGGGCCCTGAACGCGAGCCAGCCGGCCGGCAAGGACGCCGACTACAAGAACGTGAAGGTGAGCCTCTGCTACGCGCCGGTGAGCCAGAAGGAGCGCGAGTGGCGCAAGACCCACGACGACCTCAAGAAGGACAAGACCTGCCAGTTCAAGGTCACCCAGCAGGCCTACCCCGGCACCGGCAAGGTCGAGTACCGCGTCGCCCTCGACATCCCCACCGCCACCTACTACGTGCGTGCCTACGCGCTCGACGCCTCCGGCACGCAGGTCGCCTACGGCCAGACCGCGCCCGCCGCCGCCTTCAACGTCGTCAGCATCACCGGCGTCACCACCTCCATCAAGGTCGCCGCCGGCGTCTTCTCCGCCTTCTCCGTCGCGTCGCTCGCCTTCTTCTTCTTCATTGAGAAACGCAAGAAGAACAACTAAACTCGGAAGTCGGAACCGTGGCAAAGTGTTCGTCTTCGTCCGTGCGCGATTTCTTCCTGTCCTTCGCAACCTACGCATAATTGTACGGAAAAATGTACTGTACTGTACTATATGTAAGAGATTGTTTGATGTTCCCTTTTTCTTATCCGGAGACTCTCGTATATAATTGGTTATGTTGTAATACAACCGATGGGCATGTGTAGGAACGAAAACGTACGAGTTCTTCATATTTGTTTTCATATTTTATTTTATGGTAGAAATGAGATTGGGTACAAAAACCCTGAAAACAAATACATAAACAAAGAGCTAGTTGTTAGTTCTTTTCAAAAGATTTGCCAGTTTTATTTATTAAGAGAGGAGTTTTAACAGATATCCGGAAGAAGAAAGTCAACTCTCGCGGTATTACATTACATAAATGGCTAACGCCCAAAGACGGGCCTACTCCTTGATCCTATCAATAACAATGGTCGCAATGGCGGCGGTATGCCTAAAAATTCTTGTGTTGCGCTCACTCCAAAGCTCCCAGCAAACAAGCATGAGCAAGGAGGCGAGGGCCTTCCTTGAGGGCCCCCTGTCTAGGACAATCATGAAGCACAAGTCCTTGACCGAGACCTCATGCCGCCAATCCGTGATAATGTCATTGTTGAGACCGATCCACGAAGCCACATCCACCCAAACATGTTCAGAAAATCTGCAATGGAATAGAAGGTGAGGCACGGATTCATTAACTTGCTTGCAGAGTGGGCAAAGGCCATAATTGGGCTAGCCCTGTTGTTCCAGCCGGTCAGCCATCCAGACCCAGTTTTGGATAATTAGGCAAGCGAAGAACTTACACTTTGGGGGTGTGCAAGCCTTCTAGAAGAACATGGGCATATTGTTTTTGAGATTCCCCTCAAATTGTGCCATGTAGTCCAAAGAAACTGAGTACTCGCCACTCGAAGTGAGCTTCCAACAGATAGTGTAACGACCACCCGCGACGAGATTGATCTCAGACACCTTTTCCCAAAGGAGTAAAAACTCCTGGATGTGCGCCAAGGAAAGGTCGTAATGGGTGTCAATTTTTGGCTGATCCAAAAGTTGTTCAGGAGAGCTTTGTGGACCATGCTCATCTTCTTCTTGGAGATGTTAAAGATTTTGGGTGCAATGTCATTAGGCCTGACCCCATCTAGCCACGAGGAGTTCTAGAAACTAGCCTTGCATCCGCCCCCATGCAAACAGTTGCATGGCATCCCACTGCTTGGGAGGGTTTGCCCCTTCATACGAAAGCCAATGGAGGTGAAGGGAGGTAGCGAACTTCTCAACTTGAGCACGATGAGTCCAAATTATTTGATGATTTTGATAGTTATTTTGCGCCTACATGGTAGGCTTTGTGGGATTTTACCGCATTCATGCACCTATTTTTGTCAGTATTCCACAGGTAATGCCTTTTGGAAAAAATAACATATTATGGAAGGAATCCCAAGAAATGTTAGTGAAATCACGTATTTAATGTGATAATAATCTACCATAAAAGAATGGAAGCAAAGCAGCCAAAGGAGTAGTTTCCACAGCGTTTCCAGAGCCAAAGACGACGTTCCATACGAGCGCATACGCTCATATGGGCGGTCGTATGAGTTGCCAGCGTCGCCGCCTCGTCCACTATTTTCACCCCATGGAATCGGATCGGGGATCAGACGCGAGGAGAAACCCGAAACTCATCCAAAAGGTAGAACCCTAGACTCCGAAGATCATGTGGAGGAGGGTTTGGCAAGGAGGAGATCGCCATCTTCACCACCAAGCACAAGGGGGCTACAACATGATCACCACAATCATCATCATCATCTCCACTGTCGTCATCATCATCATCATCATCATCATCCACATCCTTATTGTTGTAATATCAAGTACCCCGATGGATCATCTTGTGTGTTACTTTTGTGACTCCTTCATGTTTACCATCACCACCCTTATGATGTTTGCTGTCTCCATGTGTGTTGGGGATATAACTCCGAGGTATGTGTTGGGAAACGTAGCATGCAATTTGAAAAAAATTCCTACGCTCACGCAAGATCTATCTAGGAGATGCATAGCAACGAGAGGGGGAGAGTGTGTCCACGTACCCTCGTAGACCGAAAGTGGAAGCGTTTGACAACGCGGTTGATGTAGTCGAACTTCTTCTCGTTCTGACCGATCAAGCACCGAATGTACGACACCTCCGAGTTCTGCACATGTTCAACTCAATGACGTCCCTCAAACTCTTGATCCAGCAAAGTGTCGAGGGAGAGTTTCGTCAACACGACGGCGTGGTGATGGTGATGGTGAAGTGATCTGCGTAGGGCTTCACCTCAGCACTATGACAATATGACCGGAGGCGTAAACTATAAAGGTAGGCGCTGCACACGGTTAACAGATGTTTGTGTGTCCTCCAGGCGCCCCTCCCCACATATATATAGGTTGGAGGGGGGAAGAGGCAGCTAGGGGGGCGCCCAAGTAGGCCGAATCCTACTTGGGCTCCCACCCCAATTCGGCCCCTTCCTTGTTTTGGCACTAGGAGAAGGAAGGAGGAGGTGCCCCCCTTTCCTTTCTGCCTTGAGAAGGGGAAGCAAAGAGGGGCTTACCCTCCTCCCTTGCCTTCCGTAGGGCTGGCAGTCCTGGTGGAGGGGCGCACCAGCCCCCTGTGGGCTGGTATGTCCCTCCCTAGGCCCATTAATCCCATATAGCTTGCCGGGAGTTGCCCAGAACCCCTTCCGGTGACCCGATACGTACCCGGTACCCCCGGAACACTTCCGGTGTTCAAATACTATCGTCCTATATATGAATCTTTACCTCTCGACCATTTCGAGACTCCTTGTCATGTCTGTGATCTCATCTGGGACTCCAAACAACATTCAGTCACCAAATCACATAACTCATATAATACAAATCGTCATCGAACATTAAGCGTGCGGACCCTACGGGTTCAAGAACTATGTAGACATAACCGAGACACCTCTCCGATAAATAACCAACAAGGGAACCTGGATGCTCATATTGGTTCCTACATATTCTACGAAGATCTTGATCAGTCAAACCGTAATGACAACATACGTTATTCCCTTTGTCATCGGTATGTTACTTGCCCGAGATTCGATCGTCGGTATCTTCATACCTAGTTCGATCTCGTTACCGGCAAGTCTCTTTACTCGTTCCGTAATGCATCATTCTGCAACTAACTCATTAGTCACAATTCTTGCAAGGCTTATTATGATGTGTATTACCGAGAGGGCCCAGAGATACCTCTCCGATACTCGGAGTGACAAATCCTAATCTCGATCTATGCCAACCCAACAAACGTCTTTGGAGATACCTGTAGAGCATACTTATAATCACCCAGTTACGTTGTGACATTTGATAGCACACAAGGTATTCCTCCGGTATTCGAGAGTTGTATAATCTCATAGTCGAAGGAATATGTATTTGACATGAAGAAAGCAATAGCAATAAAACTTAACGATCAACATGCTAAGCTAACGAATGGGTCTTGTCCATCACATCATTCTCCTAATGATGTGATCCCGTTCATCAAATGACAACACATGTCTATGGCTAGGAAACATAACCATCTTTGATTAACAAGCTAGTCTAGTAGAGGCTCACTGAGTTTTGTCTATGTATTCACACATGTATCAAGTTTCCGGTTAATACAATTCTAGCATTAATAATAAACATTTATCATGATATAAGGAAATACAAATAACAACTTTATTATTGCCTCTAGGGCATATTTCCTTCAGTCTCCCACTTGCACTAGAGTCAATAATCTAGATTACATTGTAATGATTCTAACACCCATGGAGTCTTGGTGCTGATCATGTTTTGCTCGTGGAAGAGGCTTAGTCAACAGGTCTGCCACATTCAGACCCGTATGTATTTTGCAAATCTCTATGTCTCCCTCCTTGACTTGATCATGGATGGAGTTGAAGTGTCTCTTGATGTGTTTGGTTCTCTTGTGAAATCTGGATTCCTTTGCCAAGGCAATTGCTCCAGTATTGTCACAAAAGATTTTCATTGGACCCGATGCACTAGGTATTACACCTAGATCAGATATGAACCCCTTCATCCAGACTCCTTCATTCGCTGATTCCGAAGCAGCTATGTACTCTGTTTCACATGTAGATCCCACCATGACGCTTTGCTTGGAACTTCACCAACCGAAAGCTCCACCATTCAATAGAAATATGTATCCGGTTTGTGACTTAGAGTCATCCGGATCAGTGGCAAAGCTAGCATCGACGTAACCATTTACGACGAGCTCTTTGTCACTTAGGGAGTCCTGGATTAGGGGGTGTCCGGATAGCCGGACTATACCTTCAGCCGGACTCCTGGACTATGAAGATACAAGATTGAAGACTCCGTCCCGTGTCCGGAAGGGACTTTCCTTGGCGTGGAAGGCAAGCTTGGTGATACGGATATGAAGATCTCCTACCATTGTAACCGACTTTGTGTAACCCTAACCCTATCCGGTGTCTATATAAACCGGAGGGTTTTAGTCCGTAGGACAACATAGACATCAACAATCATACCATAGGCTAGCTTCTAGGGTTTAGCCTCTTTGATCTCGTGGTAGATCTACTCTTGTACTACCCATATCATCAATATTAATCAAGCAGGACGTAGGGTTTTACCTCCATCGAGAGGGCCCGAACCTGGGTAAAACTTCGTGTCCCTTGCCTCATGTTACCATCCAGCCTAGACGCACAGTTCGGGACCCCCTACCCGAGATCCGCCGGTTTTGACACCGACATTGGTGCTTTCATTGAGAGTTCCTCTGTGTCGTCGCCGTCAGGCTTGATGGCTCCCACGATCATTGATAGTGATGCAGTCCAGGGTGAAAACTTGTCTCCCTGGACAGATCTCTGTCTGCGGCGGCTTTGCACTGCGAGCCAATTTGCTTGGCCATCTGGAGCAGATCGAAAGCTACGCCCCTGGCCGTCAGGTCAGATTTGGAAGTTTAAACTACATGGCTAACATCCGCGGGGACTTGATCTTCGCCGGATTCGAGCCACTGCCGAGCGCGCCGCACTGCCACGACGAGCATGATCTAGCTCTGCCGCCTAACAGTGCCCTGAAGGACGCACCCGCATCGGCTGCGACCCTTCATTCGGAGCCAACCGCGCCGATCGAGGATGGGTGGTTGGACGCCGCCTCGGGGGCTGCGATCCTAACGGCGATCGAGCCGAACACCAGCCCCGCACTCCGCGAGACTCATGATTCCAAGGAGTCGGACTCCTCTCCGGACTCCGAACCATTCGCGCCTCTGCCAATCGAATCCGATTGGGTGCCGATCATGGAGTTTACTGCCACAGACATCTTTCAGCACTCACCCTTTGGCGATATTATAAAATCACTAAAGTCTCTCTCTTTATCAGAAGATCCCTGGCCGGACTACGGTCAGCGAGATTGGGATGCGGACGATGAAGAAATTCAAAGCTCACCCACCACCCACTTTGTAGCCACTGTCGACGATTTAACCGACATGCTCGACTTCGACTCCGAAGACATCGACGGTATGGACGCCGATGAAGGAGACGACGAAGAACCAACGCCTACTGGGCCCTGGAACGCCACCTCATCATATGACGTATACATGGTGGACGCACCAAAAGATGATGACGAGGAGCGGAAGGACGAACCGAAGGCTTGTTCCCTCGAAAAGCAGTCAAAGCGGCGACGCAAGCGCCGCCCCAAATCCCGCCTCGACAGGAATAGCAATCACACAGACCCAGCGCTGGAGCAGGGCGAACCGCTGCCGGACAACGGCAATCCGGATAATCAAACCAAACAAACAAATCCTACCAAGGATAATGGTCCGGACGACATAACGCCGGACAAACACTCGAAGCAGCAGACTGCCCGTAAAAGGCTGGTTACCACCGCGAGGAGCCTGAAAAAGCAGAAACAAAGGCTCAAGGCTGCGCAAGACACACTCCAATTCAGATGGAGTAAAATACTCAGCACTGTAGCAAGGTACGACGACAATCGCCCCTCCAAGAGCTACCCAAAGTGGAAGCTGCTACCCGAATTCGATGAGGAGGCCTCAGAACCCCCACAACCAAATATCAAAGCAGCCACCTAGTCGGATAGACGACCCCTCTACCAACACAGAGCGACATACAACGCCGCTCACAATACAATACGCGACCCATGCGAGGGCTCGCACCCAAAGGACGGCGCAACCAGATCCATCTATGGACCACGCAAGCGCGCCCCAGCATACAATGCAACACAACAAACATCCGAACAACGCGGTACACCCAGCTACAGGGTTGCCGCACACCCCCTATGTTTCACCGATGAGGCACTGGACCACGAATTTCCAGAGGGATTCAAGCCCGTAAACATAGAGGCATACGACGGAACAACAGACCCTGGGGTCTGGATTGAGGACTACATCCTTCACTTCCATATGGCTCGAGGAGATGATCTCCACGCCATCAAGTACCTACCCCACAAGCTCAAAGGGCCAGCTCGTCACTGGCTCAAAGGCCTCCCCGAAAGCTCCATTGGAAGTTGGGAAGAGCTCGAAGACGCCTTTCAAGCAAATTTTCAAGGGACTTATGTCCGACCTCCGGATGCGGACGATTTGAGTCATATAACCCAACAGCCTAGAGAGTCAGCCCGAAAGCTTTGGAACAAGTTTCTTACTAAAAAGAACCGGATTGTCGACTGTCCGGACGCCGAAGCCTTGGCAACTTTCAAGCATAGCGTCCGTGACGAATGGCTCGCCAGACACCTCGGCCAAAATAAGCCGAGAACGATGGCCGCATTAACGAACCTCATGACCCGCTTTTGCGCGGGTGAGGACAGCTGGCTAGCCAGATGCAGCACCAGCGACCCCAGTACATATGAAGTTAGAGATGGAAACGGGAAATCACGACGCAACAGCAATAACAAACGCCGGAATAAAGAAGACAACACGAAGGGCACGATAGTAAATGCCGGATTCAAAAGCTCTCGGCCAGGTCCAAAGCCGCCCCCTAAAGGCACCAGGGATGAACTGTCCAGCCTCAACAAAATTCTGGACCAAGTATGCCAGATCCATAGTACCCCTGGTAAACCTGCTAATCATACCCACAGAGAATGTTGGGTCTTCAAGCAATCTGGCAAGCTCAACGCCGTACACAAGGGGGAGGATATACCAACTGAAGACGAGGACGAGCCCCCCAAGCAAGACACAGGGGAACAAAAGCAATTTCCACCAGAAGTCAAAACAGTAAACGTGTTACACGCAATCAAGGGAAAAAACAATGCGGCACTCCCAGGAAAGTATACCCAAGTGCCTATCTCTACGAAGTCCTGCCACTGGTCATCTCAACCGATCACTTTCGACCATCGCGATTACTCAGCAAGTATCCGATGCGCAGGATAGACTGCCCTGGTATTAGACCCAGTAATTGGCGGATATCACTTCACAAGGGTCTTGATGGACGGCGGCAGTAGCCTAAACCTAATATATCAGGATACAATCCGCGGGATGGGGCTAGACCCAACAAAAATTCGCCATAGCAATACTACCTTTAAAGGAGTAACGCCAAGCCCAGGGGCTCGTTGTACAGGCTCCCTTCTACTACAAGTTACATTCGGCTCCCCCGATAACTTCCGTCGCGAGCATTTAACTTTCCACATCGCTCCATTTCAAAGTGGCCATCAAGCACTGCTCGGACGCCTCCCTCATACTCAAGATGCAATACCACACTACGCCTCCCTCATACTCAAGATGCCCGGTCCACGTGGCATCATTATAGTGCACGGAAATATCAAGCGATCTCTGCGCGCCGAAGAGAGTGAGTCTGCCTTGGCCGCCGCACACTAAAAGGTGCCCGGACAAACAAAAGCATCCAATAGGTCGTCAAGACCTCAGATACTACTAATCAAGTCCGGCGCCGCTATTTATACGGAAATAGTGGTCACACCACTATTTGTCAATACAAGGGGCTCAACACGCGCAGACAAGTGGCAATTTCTTATCATCTTGAATTATACATGGTTTCTTTAAAAACTATCCTTTTGCACGACAACTTTTTCACTTAACTTCCTCTCTTTTACAGACGATCATCGTGCTACACCCGTCCAGGATACGGCACAACGGAGACACAGGCGCAGACGTGCAGCAGGGACCCGCTTCAAGGATTCTTTTTAGATTAAGACCCTGCGTAAACCTTTTTTTTACTGTCGCTTGTTGATACATATCCACCGTTGAGAAGGATGCTGACGTCTTGGCATGTGGCTACGCCAGACAATGCACGTACCTGGACACACGGGGCTTCTTACAAAGGCCACTATTTAGGCCCGGTTTATACCACAAAGACCGAATACCTTAGGGAGTGTTCGGCGTCGCGAGTTTGACCCTATATGCATCAGCTCCGAATCATTGTCTTTGGTCAAATGTTGGGTTTGCCCGGCTCCTGTGTTTTGGTGCCTTACGTTCCGCCTTGCCGGCTAAGGTAGCACCAGGAGAACTACTGCGATTGTGCCCTGGTTCATTCGGACGAGCACCTCAGTAGAGAAAGCCGAAAACTGACTGTCATGATATAGCGTGAGACTGGTCAACCACTCGATGACCTGTGGGAATGTTAGAATTCCTCCGCCTTAACAAAGGGCCGTTTCCCGGCCAGGCATGTACGCACCCCGAGATCGGGAGAGTGTGGAGCCACCAGGGGCTATCTGGTAGCCCCACTGTCAAACTCCTATGGCTAAGTGAAAGTGCTAAAACATTATAGTCCGGTTGCCCCGCTCGCTGCGCTATCACCTCCTTAATAGGACCAAGACGTTGGGTTAAGTGTGAATGCGTGTTTTTGCGAGCACCTCCGCATTATATGCGTGAGGGTTGAAGCCAACGGCTGCAATCTTTCAGGTTATACACATGTATACATAAACGGCCGCCCAGGAGGCACCATATTACTTTCAGGCAAAAGTATAAAAATAGCCTTATAAAAATTTATAAAAGCATTTCGCTTACAGTGAGATTACATATCACTCAAACATAATATTTTTTGAGCACTGGGTCTCTATCAAACGGGCACCCTCAAGAACTTCTTCAAAGTAGTGCTCGGCAGCTTTTCGACTTATAGCCGAATCCCGCACCGCGACATTGGTAGCATCCATCTCCGCCCAACATGCCTTAACACGGGCAAAGGCCATCCGTGCGCCCTCTATGCACGCCGACCTCTTCATCGCATTAATGCGCGGCACCACGTCAAGGAACTGCTGCACCAAGCTGAAATAGCTATTCGGTTTTGACCTTTCCGGCCATAGCTGATCCACAACAGACCTCATGGAGAGTCCGGACAACCTGTTTAGTTCGGCCCATTCAGCTAATTGGTCAGTCAATGAAAGTGGACGCTCGGGAGAATGGAATTGTCTCCAAAACAGCTGGTCTACTCCACGGTCTGTCTGACCCTGGAAGTACTTGGCCGCATCGGCAGCGCTCGCCCCCAAATCCATATACACATCCTCCAAACTCCACAGCCGATCCAGAGGGGCATACCGTGGATCTCCGAATTTCCTCCGCAACATAAAGGATTTCCCAGCTACAATATCCCCGGCTTCCCGCAGCTCCTCATTCTTTGCCCTCATAGCAGAGCGAAGATCCTTTTTTGTCGCAGCAGCCTTTTCAAGGTCCGATGCCTTTGCTTGGTTTTCTTTTTCAAGAACCCGACAACGGTCGGCGGCGGCTTTTAATTCTATAGCCATCTTGGCCATCTTGTCTCGGGTCTCGCCATGCGCGGCCTTCTTGGCTTGCAACTCTTCGGCCGCCTTCACAACAGCCGCATTACCCAACCTCGCTTGTTCCTTGGCTCGGGCAAGTTCTGCCCGCAAGGCTTCAACAGCGGCAGCTTCATCTGCAGTCACAACATATTAAAGATACTGACATCATGCTGCTCTTCCTATTGTGGCGTTTACCAGATAATGACACTTACCCTGTGCCTCGTCAAGCCTTTTGTTAACAAGCTCGATGTCGGCGTCTGCCGCATCCAACTGCCGTTCTAAATGGGCAAACTCGCTAGTCCGGCTAGCCACAGGAGCTTCCATCACCTGCACATAGAGGCAGTATGGTTATTACCTGGGAATATGATCCTCTGTTCATCGTCGTTTCCGATGACAACTAGAGTCTCAGGGGCTACTATCTACACAGGGCACACCTAGCATGTGCAGGACTATCATACATTCTTTTACGTACCTCAAAGCCTGTCAGTAGACTCATAAAAGCTTCATGCAATCTGCTTTCGGCGGACGATATTCTCTCCATCACCATATTCATCAGCACACGGTGTTCATCTGAGATGGCCACTCGCCCCACCAACTCCCTCAGAACATCCGATCGCACACTAGACGGTGCCAGACTCTTTTGTCTGCTCTCTTCGGGAGCTGGACACTGGGAGCTTCGGGGGTCAATGGGATTATCTTCTGGCCTCACCGGACTCGGAGAGGCCCTCCGCGATGACACTTCAGGGTCGCCCGCTTCCGGAGCGGAGGAGTCCGGAGGAGGCGTTTCGCTCTCCATCATCTCTGGAAGAAGATCCCCCGAAGACGAGCTCATTTGAGAGGGGCTAAGGCCCGAACTACAAAAATATATGCGGTGGTTATCTTCTCAGAAGAAAAAGATGGCATATCTGTACTATTAAAGTATTTCGGGTCACTTACGACTCGCGGGAGAATTGATCCCCTCGCGGACTTTGTGCGGTAACGGCGCCCCCCAAGGTAGGACCCTCTGTGGGAGACTTCTTCTCCCGTTTGGAAGCTTCGGCTTCCAAATCCCCGGGCGCAGTCCTTTTCCTCTTCTGGTCGTCTTCCTTCATGGAAATGCTCGCTCCCTCGGCTAGAATGGGCAGTGTTGGGGGCCCGCGTCCGCCCGCATTATCCTCCACAGTATCTTCCTTCAAGGGCTCCGGCCAAGGTGCGATCTGGAGCATCTTTTCCAATACCGGATTTTCCAAACCCTCAGGGAGGGGGGCCGAACACCGAATCAACTTCGCCTTTGTTAGCCAGTCCCGGTCAAAAAGCAAACTCTCAGAAATAACTTCGTAACAAAGGAGAGATAGTATGTTCGGCCGGAAGATGCCTTACCTGTTCGGCGGCACGGTTACTACTCAGGCCCACGTCCTCGGAGATTTCCGGACACTCCACCTGAGGTCCGAAGAATGACTTGTACATCTCCTTGTGCGTCAAGCCGAGAAAATTTTGAATGACACGCGGTCCCTCGGGATTGAACTCCCATAGGCGAACAGGCCGGCGTTTGCAAGGCTGGACTTGATGAACCAGCATAACTTGTATTACCGCAACCAAACTGAAATCTCCATTGAAGAGATCTCGAATGCGGCTTTGTAGTATAGGCACGTCCTTGGCTGGCCCCCAGCTCAGACCTCTGCTGATCCATGACATCAGTTATGGTGGAGGGCCCGAGCGGAAAACAGGGGTGGCCGCCCATTTGGCACTTCTAGGAGCCGTGATGTAGAACCACTCCTGTTGCCACAATTCAGACACCTCTGGGATGGAACCTTTGGGCCACGGAGCTCCCGTCATCTTGCATATTGAGGCACCTCCACACGCTGCATGTTGCCCCTCGATCATCTTCGGCTTCACTTCAAAGGTCTTGAGCCAGAGGCCAAAGTGAGGGGTAACCCGGAGGAAGGCCTCGCACACGACAATAAATGTCGTGATATGAAGAAAAGAGTCCGGAGCTAGATCATGGAAGTCTAGCCCGTAATAAAACATCAGACCCCTGACGAAAGGATCCAGAGCAAGACCTAGACCTCGGAGGAAGTGGGAGACGAACACGACGTTCTCGTTGGGTTAGGGGGTTGGAACGGCCTTCCCTCGGGGAGGCAGCCGATGCAAAATCTCGGCGGTCAGATATCTGGCCTCCCTCAACTTTTTGATGTCTTCTTCCGTGACGGAGGAAGGCACCCATTGGCCTTGAAGGCTAGATCCGGACATGACTGAAGGTTCGGAGCACCTGACCTGAACTTCGGGCGTTTGAGCTTGAGGTGGGGGAAGGATTCGATTGAGCACGGGAGGGAAAAATAAAAGCCTTGTCCCCTCTAGAAAGAGGGTGAATATCAAGCGTCCTCTCCGTGTCTGCTTGGACTTGCCTATAATCTAGGAGTCCTAGAAGCGGTTGGGTTACCCACGCCCGTATTGATGAGAATCTCGGGATAAGGGGACACGACCTCTGCTTTAACAAGACGTGCCAAGGAAACCGCCTGGCATAACGCGCTGAGGTGGGATAATAAAACGACTCGGATAAAGGCTTGGCCGTGGTGTGTCACGCTACGGAATACGTCAGCAGATTAGATTGGTGTAAATATTATTCTCTCTATGGCAATATGTGGAAACTTATTTTGCAGAGCCGGACACTATCTTTGTGTTCAAAATCTTCTATGAAGTACTTGGAGGAGGAACCCGCCTTGCAATGCCGAAGACAATCTGCACGCCGGACTCGTCGTCATTGAAGCCTGGTTCAGGGGCTACTGATGGAGTCCTGGATTAGGGGGTGTCCGGATAGCCGGACTATACCTTCAGCCGGACTCCTGGACTATGAAGATACAAGATTGAAGACTCCGTCCCGTGTCCGGAAGGGACTTCCCTTGGCGTGGAAGGCAAGCTTGGTGATACGGATATGAAGATCTCCTACCATTGTAACCGACTTTGTGTAACCCTAACCCTATCCGGTGTCTATATAATCCGGAGGGTTTTAGTCTGTAGGACAACATAGACATCAACAATCATACCATAGGCTAGCTTCTAGGGTTTAGCCTCCTCGATCTCGTGGTAGATCTACTCTTGTACTACCCATATCATCAATATTAATCAAGCAGGACATAGGGTTTTACCTCCATCGAGAGGGCCCGAACCTGGGTAAAACTTCGTGTCCCTTGCCTCCTGTTACCATCCAGCCTAGACGCACAGTTCGGGACCCCCTACCCGAGATCCGCCGGTTTTGACACCGACAGTCACCTTCATAAACGAGAAACATATCCTTAGTCCTTTTCAAGTACTTTAGGATGTTCTTGACAGCTGTCTAGTGATCCACTCCTGGATTACTTTGGTATCTCCCTGCTAGACTTATAACAAGGCACACATAAGGTCTTGTACACAACATAACATACATAATAGAACCTATGGCTGAGGCATAGGGAATGACTTTACATTTTCTCTCTATCTGTTGCAGTGGTCAGGCATTTGGTCTAACTCAACTTCACACCTTGTAACATAGGCAAGAACCCTTTATTTTACTGATCCATTTTGAACTTATTCAAAACTTTATCAAGGTATGTGCTTTGTGAAAGTCTAGTTAAGCGTCTTGATCTATCTCTCTAGATCTTGATGCCTAATATATAAGCAGCTTCACCGAGGTCTTTCATTGAAAAACTCTTATTCAAGTATCCTTTTATGATATCCAGAAATTCTATATCATTTCCAATCAACAATATGTCATCCACATACAATATTAGAAATGCTACAGAGCTCCCACTCACTCTCTTGTAAATACATGCTTCTCCGAAAGTCTGTATAAAACCATATGCTTTGATCACACTATCAAAGCGTATATTCCAACTCCGAGATGCTTGCACTAGTCCATAAATGGATTGCTGGAGCTTGCACACTTTGTTAACACCTTTAGGATCGACAAAACATTCTGGTTGCATCATATACAACTCTTCTTAGAGAAATCCATTAAGGAATGCAGTTTTGATGTCCATTTGCCAGATTTCATAATCATAAAATGCGGCAATTGCTAACATGATTCAGACAGACTTAAGCATCGCTACGGGTGAGAAAGACTCATCGTAGTCAACTCCTTCAACTTGTTGAAAACCCTCTGCATGAAGTCGAGCTTTGTAGGCAGTAACATTACCATTAGTGCCAGTCTCGTCTTGAAGATCCTTTTATTATCTATGGCTTTCCGGTCATCGCGCAAGTCAACCAAAGTCCATACTTTGTTCTCATACATGAATCCCATCTTAGATTTCATGGCCTCAAACCATTTTAAGGAATCTGGGCTCATCATATCTTCCTCATAGCTCGTAGGTTCGTCATGGTCTAGTAACATCACTTCCAGAACAGGATTACCGTACCACTCAAGTGCGGAACGTGCTCTGGTTGACCTACGAGGTTCGGTAGTAACTTGATCTGAAGTTTCATGATCATTATCATTAGCTTCCTCTCTAGTTGGTGTAGGCATCACTGGAATTGATTTATGTGATGAGCTACTTTCTAATTCGAGAGAAGGTACAATTACCTCATCAAGTTCTACTTTCCTCCCACTCACTTCTTTCGAGAGAAACTCCTTCTCTAGAAAGGATCCATTCTTAGCAGCAAAGATGTTGCCTTCGGATCTACGATAGAAGGTGTACCCAACAATTTCTTTTGGGTATCCTATGAAGACGCACTTCTCTGATTTGGGTTCGAGCTTATTAGGCTGCGGCTTTTTCACATAAGCATCGCAACCCCAAACTTTAAGAAATGACAACTTAGGTTTTTTTTCCAAACCACAGTTCATGTGGTGTCGTCTCTAAGGATGGCAGTTTTACCCATGGGTACGGGTACCCACGGGTACCGTACCCGCATGGGTAGGGTATGTGTTGGGGATATCACTACTGGGCGTAAACCGGCCTATCTGGGCCGGGTTAACTTCGTCAGTAGTTAAGTATGTTAAAGCCCAAGAAGGCAGATGAGGGCTCAAGGCCCATAGTCGGTTCAAGGCCTGTAGCCGTAAACCGGCGTTGGTATTTAACTTGTATTGTAGGTTAGGAATAAGTAGAGTCCAAACCGGACACATCTATGAGCCGGTATTGGGACTCTGTGAACCGACGGGCGTCACCCGTGTATATAAGGGGACGACCCGGCGGCGGTTCAAGGCAACAGACAACAACTCGAGACCATAGGCGAAGCTTGTTTGCTCCTAGTCATCGAAACCCATCAATTCCCATCACAACTAGACGTAGGCTTTTACCTTCATCGAAGGGGCCGAACTCGTATAAACCTCTCTTGCGTCCCTGTGTCCGCTTTAACCCCTTCAAGCTAACCCGTCGCGATGGCTCCATGACTAAGTCCTTTCTCTAGGACATCTGCCGTGACAAAACCACGACAGTTGGCGCCCACCGTGGGGCTATCGCACGATGGTTTCAAGTTCTTGGAGGGCCGCTTTGAAGGACTCGAGGGCTACGTCGCGGGCCGGATGACTAAGAGTCGTCGCGGCAAGCTCTACATCAATGATGCAGGCTGGGGCCCCGAGGCCGGCTCAGTTGAGTACGGGTACCGGGTCCCCTTTGGTGGCATACACGTTTTCATCGGCAAGATCGGTGAACCGGGCCCTGAGCCGGGCATCTGCACCGACCTCGTCGAAATGGCTCAGCGTGCGCGGTCCGCCTGGGTTAAACCGGCCGTGAGGCATGCCTTCATGGGAGTCATCTACGGAGGAAGTTCTGAGGATGGATCGGAATCCCGCGGCGAGACCGTCGTTTGTTCCAACGACGAGTCATCAACCGGAGAAACCGAATCTCTATATCAGCTGCAAGACGGCCGGATTGGGGGCTGTTCCGATGGCGACAGTATTCCGGACCCCTCTGATCTACCCAACCGAGTTGGAATATTCATGGCTGGCACACAAGCAGCACTTCATTCTTCGACCGCTGCGCCAATAACCTCCGGTTCAGCAGCGGCGACAGCTGCCGGGGCAGGGAGCTCTGCGCGCCCGCCGGCTCAAGTTCTATCAGATCTATTTGATACATTGGCTGTGCTTATGGCAGAAGCTAATCTGGCGGATCAGGAAGTCCACAACACGGAGATTGCAAAGGTGAAGGAACAGATCACCCAAGCCAAGGCGGACCTGGCAGCTGAGGATGCCAGGATGACCGCAGAGCGGGCCGCTTTAGACGCACAAGCCTACAGGCTCATGTTGGACCAGAACGCGTCGCATGAAGTCATGAAGAGGAAGTACCGATCCCGTTTGCCTTCGGTTTTCGAGGCCAGAGACCTCTTCAACACCCCAGGAGCAGGAACCAGTAATCCGCTGGAGGTAAACCGGGCGGAAGCCCCTGCGACCGGCGCGCCGGTTCAGCCCCGTCGGATGGATCTGCCTTGTCAAAATACTGTTATACCTCAGGCTGTTTCGACACCTCCGGGTCACTACTCCAACCCGATGGACAATCTCGTTGCCGCTGCTGCACGGCTGGAGGCCATTCCAATTGAAGGTGACTCGCCACAGGCAGTAGAGATGCGACGGGTCAAGGAGCTTCTGAGGACAGCTTTGGTCCAACAGGAAGCATACTCGTACAGCCGCGATCGGATCCACTCGACCCCCCGTCCAAGCCGGAGCTATAGCAGGCATATGGATGAACCGACAGTGTCGAGTAATGAACGACGTGGAGCACCCCGTGGCAACAACCCGGTGGGTGGTGCTGATAACGCCCAGGAAGTGGTGGACTGGGCCCGAGCGCGCAGGGAGGCCGAGTTAGCTGCACAGTATCAGGCTGGGCAGCTTACGCCGGTTCGTCCAACTATCTCGATCGAACCTGGTGTTACTTCTAGTTCTTTGGGGGTGCCTTGCCTTGTCCCCGCTTTACGCAATGTGCGCCTGCCCAAGGATTTCAAGGGCCCGCGCAAGGTACCAAATTACACGGCGGATCAACCTCCAGAGACATGGGTGGAGAGCTATGAGATGGCCATGGAGATGCTTGATGTGGATGACGCGGCATGTGCGAAATACTTTAGCATGATGCTTGAAGGAACGGCCCGCACTTGGTTAAAAAGCTTACCGGCCAATTCTATTAGTTCATGGGCCCAATTACGAACCCGGTTTATCAATAATTTCAAGGATACATGTAAGCAGCCCATGTCGATAGTAGACTTAGCTGCCTGTGTCCAGGAGGAAGGAGAATCGATGACTCATTGGGTGTACCGGGTCTCACAAGTGTTGCATTCATCAGACCGCATCAACGCTGACACCGCAGTCTTAACCCTAGAAGTCAACTGCCGGTTTGGGCCCCTAAAGCTGAAGTTGGGATGGATGAAGCGCCATTGCACTGACACGGGGACCCTCATGGCTGCTTTGGTAAAGTATGCTGATTCTGATAGTACCAAGGATCCCGAATCTGATGATGACAAGGCAGGGAAGGGAAAGAGGAACAACAACTCCAAAGGCCAGCAGCATCACTGGGCAGGCAATGGTGGTGGAGGCAAGCGTAAAGCGGATGGTAACATGGACTTTGTGGCTAATACCAACGCGCATGAAAATGGCCAGCGATGCAAGGGTAAACCGAAAAATCGCAGTGGGGCACCCAACCCTAACCCGGACTGCCTAAATTATCTACTGAGCCAGCCCTGTCCGAGACATGGGACGAAGGAGGCGCCAGCAAACCACCTTTGGAAGGATTGCTTCATTATGCAGGAGTTCAAGAATTCTAATGCTTTCCGGTATGATCACGGCTCCGACGGTGGCTCAGGATCCGGGCCGGGTTATGGTGGAGGAAATTCCGGTTCAGGATTTAATGGTAATCCGGGCGGACATAATAATCAAAATAATCAGAACAACCAGGGTGGTTACAACCAACAACAGCAACAGTCAGGTTACCAGAGCAACCCAAAGCAGTTGAGTAGTGGGCAGTACCATGTCTTCACCACTAGCTTGGACAAGCGAGACCGGAAGGTTCAGAGGCGGGCAGTCAACTCTGTTGAACCGGCCGTGCCCCGTTATCTACGCTGGTCTGAACAGCCAATCATATGGAGCAGAGAGGATCACCCTCCCCAGGTTGATAATCCGGGTCAGTTGGCTCTGGTGGTGGCGCCTCAGGTGGGAGGTTACAAGTTCACCAAAGTGCTCATGGATGGAGGGAGCAACATTAATATCTTGTACTATGAGACCTTCCGTCATATGGGACTAACAGATAAAAATCTCAAACCGTCTAATACGGTGTTCCACGGTGTGGTACCTGGCAAATCAGCATATCCTGTTGGTAAGATAGCTCTGGAAGTAGCCTTTGGAGATGATCATGATTCTAGGTCGGAAACATTGACGTTTGAAGTAGTGAAAATCCAAAGTCCATATCACGCCCTGTTTGGGCGACCGGCCTACGCCAAGTTTATGGCACGACCCTGTTATGTGTATTTGCAGCTCAAGATGCCGGGTCACAAGGGGACAATAACGGTTCATGGAAACCGTAAAATTGCTTTGGAATGCAAGGAAGGAGATGCGGCCTACGCAGAGTCGGTTTGTGCCACCGAGGAGCTGAAGTATTATAAGGACAATGTTGATCCGACGGACATGACTCCATTAAAGAAGCCAACTACGGAGCATGATCCAGCCCTGAAATTCAAATCGGCAGCATAAACTAAGCTTGTTGACTTTGTACCTGGCGATTCGTCCAAGCAGTTCAGCATCAGTGCCAACTTGGATCCGAAATAGGAAAGCGCGCTCATCGAGTTCATCCGTGAGAATCGGGACATTTTTGCATGGAAGTCCTCTGACATGCCAGGTGTACCGAGGCAACTCGCTGAGCACACCCTTAATGTGGATCCTAAATACAAACCGGTGAAACAGTTCCTCCGCCGGTTTAATGAAGAAAGACGCAAGGCGATTAGAGAAGAGGTAGCCAGGCTCTTAGCAGCTGGCTTTATTGTTGAAGTTTTTCACCCTGAATGGCTTGCCAATCCGGTGTTGGTCCTTAAGAAAAACGGCACCTGGCGCATGTGTGTGGATTACACAGATCTTAATAAGGCTTGTCCAGCAGATCCTTTTGCCCTCCCCCGTATTGATCAAATTATTGATGCTACGGCGGGTTGTGAGCGTTTAAGTTTTTTGGATGCATATTCTGGCTATCATTAGATCAAAATGGCAGTTAAGGACCAGGAGAAGACGGCATTCATAACTCCCTTTGGAGCCTTCTGCTATGTGTCTATGCCCTTTGGGCTCAAGAGTGCCCAGGCAACTTATCAACGGTGTGTACAAAATTGTCTTCACAAGCAGATTGGCTGTAATGTACATGCTTACGTGGATGATATCGTGGTTAAGTCCAGGGAGAAGGAGACTCTGGTTGATGATTTGAAGGAAACCTTTGATAACCTGAGGACGTACAAGATGATGCTTAATCCGGACAAGTGTGTCTTTGGTGTACCGGCGGGCAAGTTATTGGGTTTTCTGGTGTCCAACAGGGGAATTGAGGCTAATCCGGAGAAGATCACAGCCATCACCTCCCTGGCTAAACCGAAGTGTATCAATGATGTTCAACGCCTAGCAGGCCGGATTGCCGCGTTAAGCCGGTTTATCAGTCGTCTTGGTGAGAAGGCAATCCCTTTGTATCAGATGTTGAAGAAGACGGATCAGTTTGTCTGGAGTTCCGCTGCTGATGAAGCATTTGAGGACTTAAAGCGGCAATTGGCCAATCCGCCTGTGCTCGCCGCTCCCATTGACAAGGAGCCGTTACTGCTATATGTTGCTGCTAATGCTCGTGCGGTCAGCGTGGCTATTGTGGTGGAGCGAAAGGAGGCAGGTAAGGAGCATCCGGTTCAACGTCCGGTCTATTATATCAGCGAGGTACTCATTGAGTCCAAGCAAAGGTATCCGCATTGGCAGAAGCTGGTGTATGGAGTTTTTATGGCAAGCCGGAAGCTTAAACAATACTTCCAAGGGCACCCAATTACGGTGGTCAGTTCTGCTCCTTTGGGGGATATCATCCAGAACCGGGAAGTGACTGGCCGGATTGCCAAGTGGGCTATAGAGCTTGGGCCGCACGGTTTGAAGTATGTGCCTCGGACGGTGGTTAAGTCTCAAGCACTTGTTTATTTCATCAATGATTGGACGGAAATGCAAGCACCTGAAGAAAAGCCAGATCACACATATTGGACCATCTATTTTGAGGGATCCAGGCAATTGGAAGGCTCGGGGCCTGGAGTCGTATTAACTTCCCCACGAGGTGATAAGTTTTGTTACGTTCTCCGCTTAATGTCCCCTTGTACTAACAATGCAGCTGAGTATGAAGCCTTGCTCCACGGTCTCCGGATGGCTAAGGAGATGAATCTAAGTCGAGTTAAGTGCTTCGGTGACTCGGACCTTGTGGCTCAGCAAGTATCTGGCACTTGGGACTCCAAGGACCCACTCATGGAAGCATATCGTCGTGAGGTGGATATTGTTGCAGGTCACTTTAAAGGCTATCAGGTGGACCACGTGGACCGGCGGAAGAATGAAGCGGCGGACGCTTTAAGCCGGCTGGGCTCTCAGCGCAAACCGGTCCCGCTCAATGTTTTTCTGGATGTGCTGCACAACCCGTCGGTTAAGATCCCCGGTGAAGCGGATTTGGCTATTCCTGATCCGGAGGCTCAATTGGTGGCAGCTCTTCATGTTATTCCGGATTGGACGCTTCCTTACCTGATGTACAAGAACCGGGGCGAGTTACCAGAGGATGAGACTCTGGCCCGACAGATAATCCGGCGATCCAAGTCCATGACTATTATCAACGGCGAGTTGCATCATTGCAGTGTGTCAGGGGCGTTTCAACGCTGTGTGTCTCCTGAAGAAGGCCGTGAAATTTCGCGCGAGATCCACGAAGGAGATTGTGGTCACCACGCCGGTTCAAAATCTCTGGTGGCTAAAGCGTTTTGCCATGGCTTCTATTGGTTAACTGCTCATGCTGATGCGGAGGATCTGGTCAGACGATGTGATGCTTGCCAAAAGTTTTCAAGACGTGCTCATGTGCCGGCTCAAGAATTGAGAATGATTCCAATTACTTGGCCGTTTGCGACTTGGGGGATGGATATGGTTGGTCCTTTCAAAAGGTCCAAAGATAAGAAGACCCACCTCCTGGTGGCGGTTGACAAGTTTACAAAGTGGGTGGAGGCAGAACCTGTTAGCAAGTGTGATGCGGCCACGGCGGTTCAGTTCATCAAAAAAGTGATTTTCCGGTTTGGCTTTCCACACAGTATAATCACAGATAATGGTACCAATTTGTCCAAAGGTGCCATGAAGGAGTTCTGCGAAAGGGAGCACATCCGGCTCGACGTTTCATCGGTGGCACACGCACAGTCCTATGGTCAAGCAGAAAGGGCTAATCAAGAGATCTTGAGAGGCATCAAGCCCCGGCTTATGGTTCCTTTGCAGAGAACACCGAGTTGTTGGGTAGAAGAGTTACCATCTGTGTTATGGAGCATCAATACTACACCCAACAGATCAACATGATACACACCGTTCTTCATGGTTTACGGAGCGGAGGCGGTTCTCCCTAGTGATATCCGTCATGACTCACCCCGTGTGGCGGCTTATGTTGAAGCGGACAATGAGACAGCACGACAAGACGCTTTGGACCTGTTGGATGAAGAACGTGACATAGCAGCCGCCCGCTTGGCGATTTACCAACAGGATCTTCATCGTTATCACAGTCGCCGAGTCAGAACCAGAACCTTTCAGGAAGGAGATTTGGTGCTTCGGCTCATCCAAGATAACACTGATATGCATAAGCTATCCCCACCCTGGGAGGGACCTTTTGTGGTCAGCAAGAATCTACACAACGGGTCATACTATCTGATCGATATTCGAGAGCATAAAGACCCACGTACATCAGAGGAGGAGACCAACAGGCCGTGGAACATAGCTCATCTTCGGCCTTACTATACCTGAGCCGCTGGCTCTACTTGTGTACATATTACGACGATGTATATATTATGATTAAATATAATAAACCGGAACCTCAGCTAAAGCGGGGTATCTGTTCTTTTACATCATGTGTGGTTACACGGAGTTGTTCTAAAGCGGCCTCCGGTTTACCCCTCGAGTTAGCTTTTCAAAAGCATCATGTTATATCACTTGGGGGCTTGGTCGTGTCCGAACCAATGCAATACCTCTTGATAGGAGAGAGGCACCAGATCACTTGGGGACTTGGTCACGTCTGAACCAGTCATGCCTCTTGATCGGCCTAAGGCCACAAAATCACTTGGGGGCTTGGTCAAACCTGAACCATTGCCATGCCACTTGATCGGCATAAATGCCACGATTTCATTTGGGGACCTGGCTGACTTGAACCATAGCTACACCTACCGGGAGCTTGGTCGTGTTCGACCATGGTAACGCCATCTGATCAGCTCAAATAAGCCTCTTTTTGCAAACGGTTTTGTCATTGCCTTTGCTTCACACTTTTCTTTGAAATATATTTCTTTCTTTTTATTGCGTTTTTTTAAACCGACAAAGTTTTAAGCCGGTTCAAACTGTCAATTGACGGAACACGGTCCATTTTAATCCAGAGACTATTTGCTCGGTTTGATTTTTTGTTAACATCCTATTACGGAGTAACACGGTGTTTATTATAACCCGGCACGGTTTACATGGTAAACCGGCATCATATATATACAGGAGCTGCTATCTCCTCCAACAGTGTGGGTTTATAAAACTCCGCTTCAAGATTGGCCAAGCCAACTTCACGTCCAATGATGGCAGGTATTATGTATCTCAAAATTTGGTCATATGCTTAAAAATTTCGGATGTTTTGATTTCATGTATGCAGACATCATATTCCGCCTGACGGTACAACCACGGTGGCACTTTAAGATTTTTATTGCAGAAAGTACTTTGGAAAGTTCATCACCCAAAGGAAGAGCAAGTTGCAGTAATTATGCACGAAGGCATATCAGCATCAAAAGTATCAGCTAGCCTATTACAAGGCAACATAGTGCCCACAATTAGATCATTGTTTTTCGCAAGGGAGAAGCAGTTTTAAACCGGCTTCCGGTTCAAGCTTGGTCACCAGCCCGGCCTGATGGTTGTGGGTCATCCCGCGCCGCTTCAGCTTCAGTTTCTCTACCCAGAGGCTGGAAATCAACAGTTGTCTAGTCGATTCCCATTAATGCTTGAAAGACAGCTTCATCATGGATCAGCAACGACGGGTCAATATCGGGAGCGTAAGTATGCTTACGGATTGGAGGGATAAGATTTTCCGCTTCATGAATTGGTGCAGCTACTCACTTGTTTTAATTGTCATATTGGGCTTGATAATGAGACAAGTCTGCTTCTTCAGCCAATTGACAAGCTAGCGGACGCACCTCCCGGTTTATTGCTCGCAGATCCGTTTCACTAAGCTCTGACCCGTCTTCCTTCAAGCTGGGATAGCCCTGAGCCGCTTCAATAGGGTCAAAATCCGGCACCCAAGCTTTTGCCCGGATTAAGGCATTGATCGCACCGGTTCGAGCAGCAGATTTCTTCAGCTCTTCAACCCGGGCAGGAAGCACCGACAGTTTCATCAGAGTGTCCTGAATCAAAGTGGGTGCCGGCTTGTTGTGGGATGCAGTACAGATGATCCGTTGTGCACCAGTGTACAGTTGTTCGATCAACATGTAGGCGGCTTTCAATTTCTTCCGCACATCTGACCCCAAGTGACCAATGCGTGTCCCTGAAATATCACCAAGGGTTAACAAACCGGTAGCTCTGTAAGACGGCAGAATCAATTCAAAAATCAAACCGGCTTACCAAAGATAGCAGCAGTCATGGCATGCACGTGCCGCTTTATGATGGTCAGTTCATCCACCACCGGTTTTAGTGCAGCCTTGGCGTCTTCTGCTCGTTTGGCTAAAGCGGATTTTTCAGTAGCCCAATCCGCCCGCTCCTTCTTGAAATCCTTCTTAAGCTGTTCCACGACGTTTAAGGTGCTGGTCAACTCCTCTTTTGATTTTGAGGTTTCAGTCTGTTGGGACTTCAGATTTTCTTGGAGATCGGCGATTTGGGTCTCTTTTGTCTTCAGCTCAGCCTGCATACAGACAGTTATATGATTCAGCAAGCAGTGCAAGAATTGAAGCACCAACCACACAACAAGTTATGCACTTGGTGCTTGGGGGCTAATGCCTATTTGATCGTCATCTTTCAATTGATTACAAAGTCCCAAGATCAATACAAGTATTCAACTTGGCACTTGGGGGCTAATGGCTATTTGTTCAAAAAAAAGTTCTGATGCGGAGATATTAATTACTTAAGTCCCGGTTTAACTACACTAAGTTAAACCGGCCCTTGGGGGCTACATCAGCGAATTTCGAGGCATTAAGATTTATATTAGTAAGTCCCATTTTGAAAGAAGATTACAAACCGGCCCTTGGGGTCTAGGAGAGTCAGCAAGAATTGACGCATACAAGCAGGAAAGAGCATATGGAAGTTACCTCATATTTATCTTTCATCATGTTAACCAGACCGGCTTCATAGTCACGACTGGTGTACAACCGGTTCAGATAGCCGGAATGGATGTCTTGGGCGTTCAGAGCAGCATAGGTCGCCAGATCAACATTCCACTTGCCCTTGCCAAAGGTAGCAAATTCTTCCTTGGCAGTATGTTAGACAAAGCGACAGGATTGCTTGGCTCTGTATGGACAATGCCAGTAATGACAACCTCATCATCCTTGGCATCACCGGTTTGAACTGGGGCCGTTGGCTTATGAGTAGGCTTTGTTGGATTGGTGGATTTCTCAATCTGGATGGGGCTTGTGGGCTGGTTGACAAGACTTGAGGTATCAATAGGCCTCTCTTCAGCAATAAGATCGTCATCTCGCTGCGGTGGATCATTGGGTATGTCTTCAGGAATAGCCGCTTCAAGATCTGGTGTTTTGCCCGGTTCAGGGACGGCATCCTCCTCGGCCGCTTTATCCAGGTGAGCCTTCTTGCTCGGCCTAGGCTTGGCCCTGAAAGGAATAACAAAGTCAAATACAGCATATGTTCCAAGGTGATGTACCGGAAATATTAAGATAAGTATGGCTTACCCAAGCACCGTTTTGAGTGGTGGCAGCTAAGTGGCCGAGGACTCGCCAGAGGATGAGTGGGAAGTAACCTGATAATTGGAGTCAGATGGATTAAGAGGTTGACGAAAACAGCCCGCTTTACGACAAGCACTGACAAGCAAATTAGAGACCTCTGAACGGCGTTTCTGAACCGGACTGTTCGGTAAACTGGTGGAGGTAACTACCTGGCCGCTGTGCTGGGTTGTGCGGCGAGCTTAGTGCTGTTGGGTCTTCATAAGAAATTTGGGATCCAAGTAAGCGAGAGGATGACAAAATTTAACTTTCCGGTTTGCCTGACGGATTTTTAGTGAAGGCAAAGGTTCTGAATCGGAAGAGAGAATAATTACCTCTGCAGCATCAGCATGGCTGGCTTCGGCATTATCCTGACAAATATCACCATCAATAAGACGCATGAAAAATAAGCCAAGTGAGTCAAGCCCTACCTCAAGGTCCGAATTATCCACATCATCATCACGGACCGGATTAGAGGATGCAGTGGTTCTTTTCCTGTGGGCAGTCTTCTTCACAGCTTTAGTCTTTTGCCGGGTTGATCTTTCCGGTTTGTCTAGTTTTTCTGGTTTCTCCTGCGGCAGTTTCTTGCTCCAAAACGGATCATTGCCCTGGTTACATAGACACTGATATTAAACAATGACCAGACATATCAATAACAGGTTCAGCAAAAGGAAAAATCAAACTCTTACAGCTGGCGGTTTGTTGGTGGCACAGAAGGGAAGCAGGCCGGTTTTAGCACAGATGTGTTCCGGTTCATTCAGCATCTTATTCACAGCTTTTGTGATTTCTTCGTCGGTGAGCTTGATGTTAGCATGTCGGAGTGGGTCATCAACACTGCCAGTATACTCGCACATCAAACCGGAGCGCTGACTAAGGGGCAGTATGCTCCACGATATCCAACAGCGAGCGAGATCAACTCCTGTTAAACCATTGGCCATGAAGGCTCTGAGCTTGGACAATTGAGGAGCGTATTTGCTTCTCTCCTTGGTAGTCAACCTTTGTGGAAAGGGGTGTGTATTGCTAAGCCGCTCCGGACGAAAACCAGGCAAAGGATTTTCACCAGCAGGGGAGGTGTCTCTGCAATAGAACCATGTTTGATTCCACTCTTTGGGGTGGCTGTGCAGCTTGGCGTGAGGGTATGCGACTTCTTTCCTTTTCTGAATCGCCACACCGCCCAATTCCGTATTGGAACCATCAGAAAACTCAGTACGGCGGTTTAGATGGAAACAGTCTCTGAACAACTCCACTGTGGGCTCCTCTTGAAAGAACGCCTCACAGAGCACTTGGAAGTGACACATGTTTGTAACAGAGTTGGGACCAGTGTCTTGTGGGTGGAGTTGAAAATCGGCTAAAATGTCCTGGTAAAATTTAGAACCGGGCGGTTTAAAGCCTCGGGCTAAGTGATCTACGAAAACGATGACCTCTCCTTCTTGAGGTGTGGGAGGGCATTCTTTGCCAGGAACCCTCCAATGGATGGTATCTTTGCTGCTTAAGGTGCCGATCAGGACTAAATCGTCCAGTTGAGCCTTTGTGACGCGAGAAGGAACCTAGTTGCACTCATATACTTGCTTGGCCATGATGAAATCTACAAGGTAGATGATCCCGGTTGAAAAATGCATTCATTAAAGTACATTGGTATGTGCAATGTTAAACCGGAGACAGATCTATCTAAACCGGAGTTTTATGAAGCAACAACATCTGGCGGTTCAACAAGGGGACTAATGGTATATACCGGTTTGGAAATTTTTTCTACAAAGTTAAACCGCCTGGTCTAAACATTGAAGCAGATGAGTAAGTTTACAGAAACAGATTTCATAAGACTTCTCTACAGCGACAGATCTGAAGCAAGTTCAGAAAATAAGGAAAATATTCAAGGTTCAAAAAAGAACAGTAATGAATCAATGGGCAGAGATACATATAGATCTATGGTCTTGAGGCATGAAACTGAAGGCGGATGCTAAAAACTACCGCTACACAGAGTAAGGATTCACAGATGCATCTAGGAGTTATCGTATGAACACGAAACAGGCGATGAACACTAGAAGAACATGAAACCCTAGAGCAGATCTGTGTTGAAAAGAACAGAAGACTTACTGGAGATGAGAAAGACGCGGAAGTTTTCCGCGGTGCTCTGGTGCGCCCATGTTGATGCAGTGGCCAAGGTTGATGCAGAGGTTGACGGTGGCGGCGGAGCTCTGAAGCTGGGCGACGCGAGGAAGACGAAGCACAAGGGCATGGAGGGGAAAAAGAAATGACCCTTCGGTCCTATTTATAAGGCAAGGGACAGGAGTCAGGCGCGAAAATCAAGGGACCGTGGGTTTGGAAACGAAGATGTCGCCTTAATTGTCGCAGACCTATTAAGGTCCTTTATAACAGGTGACGTCACGCCGGTTTACAACGACCAGAGAAGATGACATCACGGCGGTTCAGCAAACTGCAAGAAGATATTGAAGATGAAGATTTTTGCTAAAGTATTGACATGAACATGTTCAAATCAATCTGGGGCCTAATGTTGGGGATATCACTACTGGGCGTAAACTGGCCTATCTGGGCCGGGTTAACTTCGTCAGTAGTTAAGTATGTTAAAGCCCAAGAAGGCAGATGAGGGCTCAAGGCCCATAGTCGGTTCAAGGCCTGTAGCCGTAAACCGGTGTTGGTATTTAACTTGTATTGTAGGTTAGGAATAAGTAGAGTCCAAACCGGACACATCTATGAGCCGGTATTGGGACTCTGTGAAACGACGGGCGTCACCCGTGTATATAAGGGGACGACCCGGTGGCGGTTCAAGGACAACAGACAACAACTCGAGACATAGACGAAGCTTGTTTGCTCCCTAGTCATCGAAACCCCATCAATTCCATCACAACTAGACGTAGGCTTTTACCTTCATCGAAGGGGCCGAACTAGTATAAACTCTCTTGCGTCCCTGTGTCCGCTTTAACCCCTTCAAGCTAACCCGTCGCGATGGCTCCATGACTAAGTCCTTTCTCTAGGACATCTGCCGTGACAAAACCACGACAGTATGGGTAGACTTTTATACCCATGGGTAGTACCTATACCCTACCCGTTAAGTCATGGGTAGGGTACGGGTATAGCCTTGTACCCGCGGGTATACCCATACCCTGCCCAGTTGTGAACTAATGTTAACATATCGTCAATTAGTCATGTGACTCATCTACTCCTATTGACTTATGAGTATGTTTGTGATTTTTATATTTTGAGAGTGGTCATGTACACATCTGCCTTGTTATTGAGTTGAGATAACTGATATTTTTGTCAAATGTGCTATCATTGAGTGTAAAAATGTGAACAGTTTATGTACTATTTGTTCTACCCGCTGGGTACCCAATGGGTACAAGTACTCGTCAGGTATGGGTATGGGTAAAGTTTCATACCCAGGGGTACGGGTATGGGTAGAATTTTGTACCCACTGACTATACAGGTATGGGTATGGTATTGCTCTACCCTGCCCATATCCTACCCATTGCCATCCTTAGTCGTCTCAACGGATTTAGACGGTGCCCTATTTAACGTGAATGCAGCTGTCTCTAATGCATAACCCCAAAACAATAGTGGTAAATCGGTAAGAGACATCATAGATCGCACCATATCTAATAAAGTACGGTTACGATGTTCGGACACACCATTACACCATGGTGTTCCACGTGGCGTGAGTTGCGAAACTATTCCACATTGTTTCAAATGAAGGCCAAACTCGTAACTCAAATATTCGCCTCCGTGATCAGATCGTAGAAATTTTATTTTCTTGTTACGATGATTCTCCACTTCACTCTGAAATTCTTTGAACTTTTCAAATGTTTCAGACTAGTGTTTCATTAAGTAGATATACCCATATCTGCTCAAATCATCTGTGAAGGTCAGAAAATAATGATTCCCACCGCGAGCCTCAACACTCATCGGACCACATACATCGTTTTGTATTATTTCCATTAAGTCAGTGGCTCGCTCCGTTGTTCCGGAGAACGGAGTCTTAGTCATCTTTCCCATGAGGCATGGTTCACAAGTATCAAATGATTCATAATCAAGTGATTCCAAAAGTCCATCCACATGGATTTCTTCATGCGCTTTACACCAATATGACCTAAACGGTAGTGCCACAAATATGTTGCACTATCATTATCAACTTTGCATCTTTTGGCATCAATATTATGAATATGTGTATCACCACGATCGAAATTCAACAAAAATAGACCACTCTTCAAGAGTGCATGGCCATAAAAGATATTACTCATATAAATAGAACAACCATTATTCTATGATTTAAATGAATAACCATCTCGCATCAAACAAGATCCAGATATAATGTTCATGCTCAACGCTGGCACCAAATAACAATTATTCAGGTCTAAAACTAATCCCTAAGCTAGATGTAAAGGTAGCGTGCCGACGGCGATCACATCGACCTTGGAACCATTCCCAACGCGCATCATCACCTTGTCCTTAGCCAATCTTCGTTTAATCCGTAGCCCCTGTTTCGAGTTGCAAATATGAGCGACATAACAAGTATCAAATACCCAGATGCTACCATGAGCATTAGTAAGGTACACATCAATAACATGTATATCAAATATACCTTTGTTCACTTTGCCATCCTTCTTATCCGCCAAATACTTGGGGCAGTCCCTTTGCAGTAGAAGCACTCAGCTTCAGGCTTGGGTCCAGAATTGGGCTTCTTCCCGGGAGTGACAACTTGCTTGCCATTATTCTTGAAGTTCCCCTTCTTTCCCTTGCCCTTTTTCTTGAAACTAGTGGTCTTGTTAACCATCAACACTTGATGCTCTTTCTTGATTTCTACCTCCACAACTTTGAGCATAGCGAAGAGCTCATGAATTTTCTTATCCATCCCTTGCATATTATAGTTCATTATGAAGCCTTTATAGCTTGGTGGCAGTGATTGAAGAACTCTGTCAATAACACTATCATCCCGAAGATTAACTCCCAGCTGAGTTAAGTGGTTATGATATCCAGACATTCTGAGTACGTGTTCACTGACAGAACTGTTCTCCTCCATCTTGCAGCTATAGAACTTGTTGGATACTTCATATCTCTCAACTCTAGCATTTACTTGAAATATTAACTTCAACTCCTGGAACATCTCATATGGTCCATGACGTTCAAAACGTCTTTGAAGTCCTAATTCTAAGCCGTAGAGTATGGCACACTGAACTATAGAGTAGTCATCAGACTACGTCTGCCAGGCGTTCAAATCGTCTACATTAGCGGGAGGGGGCTTGTCACCTAGCGGTGCATCAAGGACATAATTATTCTATGCAGCAATGAAGATAATCCTCAAGTTACGGACCCAGTCCGTGTAGTTGCTACCATCATCTTTCAACTTCGCTTTCTCTAGGAACATATTAAAATTCAAGGGAACGGTAGCACAGGCCATTGATCTACAACATAGATATGAAAATACTATCAGGACTAAGTTCATGATAAATTAAGTTCAATTAATCATATTACTTAAGAACTCCCACTTAGATAGACTGTAACACCCACGACGCGGCTATATCTCCCACGTGTTGGAGCACGACTTAGAGGCATAGCCGCATTGTAGGCATGTCGCAAGAGGGGTAATCTTTACACATCCCATGTACTGAATAAGAAAGGGATAAAGAGTTGGCTTACAACCGCCACTTCACACAATACATAAATATAGCATTACATCATCTAGAATACAATCAAGGTCTGACTACGGAACCAAATGAAGAAAGACAACCCCTAATGCTAGATCCCCGATCGCCCCGACCGGGCTCCACTACTGATCAACTGGAAACGAAACAACACAAAGAACACGATCTTCACCGAGCTCCCACTTGAGCTGGGTTGCTGTAACACCCTCGATGCGACTATATCTCCCACGTGTCGAGGCACGACTTAGAGGCATAATCGCATTGAAGGCATATGTCGCAAGTTAGGCAATCTTCACAACATCCCATGTAATATAAATAATAAAGGGGAGATAACATAGTTGGCTTACACTCGCCACGTCAATCAAGTACATAAATAACATTACATCATCCAAACACTCATGGCCTGACTACGGCGCCAAAATAAAAGAGAACCCAACATGCGACACGGTCCCAATCACCCCCAACTGGGCACCACTACTGATCATCAGGAAAGGAAACATAGTAACGTTGAGAGTCCTCGTCGAACTCCCACTTGAGCTCAAGCGCGTCTCCTGGAGCGGAATCATCAGGCCCTGCATCTGGTGTAATAGTAATCTGTGAGCCACAGGTACTCAGCAATCTCGCACCCTCGCGATCAAGACTATTTAAGCTTATAGGTAAGGCAAGGTAAATATGTGGAGCTGCAGCAAGCGACTAGCAAATATGGTGGCTAACTTATTCGCAACAGAGAGCGAGAAGATGAGGCAAAGCGCGAGCGAGAAACTAAAGAACAACCTGCGCAAACATTACTCCAACACCGTGTCCACTTCCCGGACTCCGCCGAGAAGAGGCCATCACGGTAACACACTCAGTTGATTCATTTTAATTAAGTTAAGGTTCAAGTTATCTACAACCGGACATTAACAAATTCCCATCTGCCCATAACCGCGGGCACGGCTTTCGAAAGTTCAATCCCTGCAGGGGAGTCCCAACTTAGCCCATAACAAGCTCTCACGGTCAACGAAGGAATAGACCTCCTCCCAAGACGTTCCGATCAGACTCAGTATCTCGGTTCTTCAAGACACTTCGACAGGTTAAAACAAGACCAGCAACACCGCCCGAATGTGCCGACAAATCCCGATAGGAGCTACACATATCT
This sequence comes from Triticum urartu, assembly GCF_003073215.2. Lineage (NCBI taxonomy): Eukaryota > Viridiplantae > Streptophyta > Magnoliopsida > Poales > Poaceae > Triticum > Triticum urartu. The sequence continues at coordinate 371,988,429 of NC_053027.1, read as the reverse complement.
CTTTCTCAGGGCACACTCAGATTGTCTAAACTTCCGGTAGGCCAGCCCAGAGTTGCCCTTGGTAGCCACCGGCGGCTGACAGTTTGGACCAACACTCAGAGGAGCACTGGCCCGGGGGGGGGGGGGGGGGGTTAAAATAATGATGACCCTTGAGTCTGCAGAACCCAAGGGAAAGAAAAGGCTAGGTGGAAAATGGTAAAACCAAGGTTGGGCATTGCTGGAAAAGCTTGAGTATTCTATAGTCTCACCTAAATAGCTTGGCGTAATCATGGTCATAGCTGTTTCCTGTGTGAAATTGTTATCCGCTCACAATTCCACACAACATGACGGAAACTAGGGCGGCAAGAGTGGAACAAAACACTAGGCGAGAGGCCGATCCTTCCACCCTTTACCAAGTATATAGATGCATTAAGATAACAAGATAATATAATGATATCCCAACAAGTAAACAAATGTTCCAACAAGGAACGGGCTCCAATCTTCACCTGCAACTAGCAACGCTATAAGAGGGGCTGAGCAAAGCGGTAACATAGCCAATCAACGGTTTGCTAGGACATGGTGGGTTAGAGGTTTGACATGGCAATTTGGGAGGCTTGAAAGCAAGTGGTAGGCATCGTAGCATTGGCATAGCAAAAGAGCGAGCAAACTAGCATAGCAAAGATAGTAGTGATTTCGAGGGTATGATCATCTTGCCTGCACAGTTGTCAGAGTTGACTGGATCCTCGAAAGCAAACTCAACGGGCTCCTCGTTAGCGAAATCGTCTCCCGGCTCTACCCAAACAAGACAAACAAGCAACAAGGACACAATCAACCACGTGCAAGGATCAAACAAGATGATGCAAAGATGATATGCTATGCGGGATGCATATGCAAGATATGACAGGAAATGCAAGAACCTGGCCTCAACTTGGAAATCCAAGTGTGCCACTGGAAAGATGATATGAAATCGCTTGAAAACGATATAAAGAACGCCGGAATCGGAGTTACGGTTTGGAAATGGCAAGCGATTCAAATATGACACCGGTCTGCGATTTACAGCAAGTAGCCATCTAAATGCAACAAAATGAACATGCTACAGCACCCAAACATGACAACAAAATACATGGCAGGGATGCATTCAAGATGCTTAACAAAAGTATAGCACTGAGCTACGTCCAATTCATCCATTAACAGGTGCAAACAAGCATGGCAAAAATGCATATGGTAAACAGATCTCAGACTTAGTGAAATTAACACTTGTCTGGAATTTCAGATCAGGTAGCACTCTTCGGAGCAACAAAACTACATGCTACAGGATCTGAAAATGGCAAAGTAAAGCATGGCATGGAGCTACTCAAAGAGCTTAACAAAAGTCCCTTAGTGACCTTGAGCCAAAAGGGATCGGAAAATACAATTGCAAGCATGTGAACATAGCAAAAACATAATCAGTTTTCAGACTTAGTGAAAACTGACACATGCTGAAAACAGATATCAAGTAGGCATGTTTACGAGCTCGATGCACTCACTACGGTGCAAGTCATGACAAGATAAGCATGCATCCATCAAGAACACACAAAATGCAAGCTAGACATGGCAAGAACAATAGCATGGCATGCATGGATCAACTACAACATCATCGGCAAAATTGCAAACAAGTTGACAATCTGCCCAGATTCACAAAGTAGCAAAAGTAGAGCTCGATTGACTCAAGCTAGGGTGTACCATAATTGCAAAGAAAGACATGGATCTATAGAGCACTACAAGATTAACAAAACATCCTTACTGATCATCCTCAAAAGAGGCACGGATCACTAGGAAACAACATGAACATATGGCATCATGAGATAAACAAATCAAGGACTTAGTGGAATTGCTAAGTCCCTGAAAATAGAATTAACAAGTGCACCACTTTGCAAGCTCGTGCTAGTCACCACACACATCACAAAAATACATGGGTTGCACCTCTGGAAAGATGACAAAACCCTTAACAAAACATATGTAGAGCATCAGGGCATATCATGCACACAATAATCATGGCAAAAATGACAAAAAGCTAAATGGAGTAGCAGATCTGACAAATATCTCAAGTAGCCCTCTTCTAACAGCATTTCGGGCATCAAGATGAACTCAAATGAAAATGATGCAATGGAATGAAATGATGTACTCTCTGAGATGAACATTTTGATATGCTATATGCATGAATCGGAGCTACGGATGCAAAGTTACGAGGCTATGAACATGAGCACTTGAGCTAGGGTTAGGAGGGAAAAAGTCAACCGAAAATTCCAGATCTGAGATCTGCACGCGGATCGACGTTCGACGGAGGAGTCGCCAGAGTTCACTGTAGATGGCCGGAGTTCGTCGAGGGCGTCGCCGGAGTGGAGAGGAGGCCGGAGCCGGGCCGGATCCGGCGTGGGAAGGCGGCGAGGCGGCGCGGTGGCCGGGGCCGCGAGCTTCCGTGGCGGCAGCGAGGCCCCGGTGGCGGCGGCCTGCTCCGGTGCGGTGGGCGGTGAGCGACGGCGCGCCGGCGGGGAGGCGGCGGATGGCGGCGGGCGCGGGCGCGACGCCGTGGAGGAGAAGGGCGCGGGCGGCGTGGCGATGGGCTCGCGGGGGCCGGCTACGGGCCTCCCGGGCCGGAGCGGTGGGCGGCGGCGCAGGGGCCATGTGGCGGCGTGCTATTGGGCGACGGTGGCGGCGCGGACGCGTCCGGTCCAGACGGACAATGTCCGGCCGGCGCGGAGGCGATTTTCAGGGTTTCAGAGGTAGAAGAACGAGAATTTCGGAGGGGGTCTTTATATAGGCATAGGAGGAGTTAGGAGAGTCCAAATGAGGTGCGGTTTTCGGCCACGCGATCGTGATCAAACGCTCTAGATGAAGGAGCAGGTTTAGGTGGGTTTTGGGTCAAACTGGAGGGGTGTTGGGCTGCAACACACACGAGGCCTTTTCGGTCCCTCGGTTAACCGTTGGAGTATCAAACGAAGTCCAAATGATACGAAACTTGACAGGCGGTCTACCGGTAGTAAACCAAGGCTGCTTGGCAAGTCTCGGTCCAATCCGGAAATGTTTAATCCCCACACACGAAAGAAAGCTATAAATGACCACCGGAGGAGAACGAAGCGCCGGAATGCAACACGGACAACGGGGAAAATGCTCGAATGCATGAGACGAACACGTATGCGAATGCAATGCACATGATGACATGATATGAGATGCATGACAACGACAACAACACACGGAGACAAAGACCCGAACCCGAGAAAATAAATTAACTTAACGCCGGAAACGGCAAGAGTTGGAGTACAAATTGGGAAAGATACATCCGGGGTGTTATAGTTGCTTCACCTGTACTGGTATCATCGGCACCTGCAACTGTTTGGAAGTATCTGTGAGCCACAAGGACTCAACAATCTCACACCCGCTCAAGACTGTTTAAGCTTATGGATAGGAGATGGTAGTGAGGTGGACCTGCAGCAAGCACTAGCATATATGGTGGCTAACTTACGCAAAGGAGAGCAAGAAGAGAAGCAAAGCACGGTGGTAAACTAGAAGTGATCAAGAAGTGATCCTGAAACTACTTACGTACAAGCATTGCACAAGAACTATGTTCACTTCTCGGACACCGCCGGAAAGAGACCATCATGGCTCCACATGCGGTTGATGCATTTTAATTAAGTTAAGTTTCAAGTTTTCTACAACCAGACATTAACAAATTCCCATCTGCCCGTAACCGTGGGCACGGCTTTCGAAAGTTCAAAACCCTGTAGGGGTGTCCCAACTTAGCCCATCACAAGCTCTAACGGTTAACGAAGGATATTCCTTCTCCCAGGACGACCCGATCAGACTTGGAATCCCGGTTACAAGACATTTCAACAATGGTAAAGCAAGACTAGCAAGACCGCCCGAATGTGCCGACAAATCCCGATAGGAGCTGCACATATCTCGTTCTCAGGGCACACCGGATGAGCAATCCGTACAACTAAAACCAACCCTCAAGTTTCCCCGAGGTGGCGCTGCAAGGGGCTCTAGTTTGGAGCAACACTTAGAGAAGCACTGGCCCGGGGGGGGGGGGGTTAAAATAAAGATGGCCCTCGGGCTCGTGAAAACCCAAGGGAAGGTGATAGGTTGTTAGTGTAAATGTAAAACCAAGGTTGGGCCTTGCTGGAGGAGTTTTATTCAAGGTGAACTATCAAGGGGTTCCCATTATAACCCAACCGCGTAAGGAACACTGTCGGTGTCAAAACCGGCGGATCTTGGGTAGGGGGTCCCGAACTGTGCGTCAAGGCCGGATGGTAACAGGAGACAAGGGACACGATGTTTTTACCCAGGTTCGGGCCCTCTTGATGGAGGCAATACCCTACTCCTGCTTGATTAATATTGATGATATGGGTAGTACAAGAGTAGATCTACCACGAGATCAAGGAGGCTAAACCCTAGAAGCTAGCCTATGGTATGATTGTTGTATATGGAGTTGATGTCCTACAGACTACAACCCTTCGGTTTATATAGACACCGGATAGGGTTAGGGTTACACAGAGTCAGTTACAATGGTAGGAGATCTTGAATATCCGCATCGCCAAGCTTGCCTTCCACGCCAAGGAAAGTCCCATCTGGACACGGGACGAAGTTTTCAATCTTGTATCTTCATAGTCCTGGAGTCCGGCTGAAGGTATAGTCTGGCTACCCGAACACCCCCTAATCCAGGACTCCCTCAGTATCCCCTGAACCAGGCTTCAATGACGATGAGTCCGGCGCGCAGATTGTCTTCGGCATTGCAAGGTGGGTTCCTCCTCCAAGTCCTTCATAGAAGATTGTAAACACCAAGAGTAGTGTCCGGCTCTGCAAAATAAGTTTTCCACATATTGCCATAGAGAGAATAATATTAACACAAATCAAATCTGCTGACGTATTCCGCAGTGCGTCATCACACTACGGCCAAGTCCTTTACTCGAATCGTTTTTACTTTTCCACCTCAGCATGTTTTGCGAGGCGGTTTCCTTGGCACGTCTTGTCAAAGCAGAGATCGTGTACCCCTTTTACGAGATTCTCATCAATACGGACGTGGGTAACCCAACCATGCCCGTTAGCACGTTTCCTCGATTAAAGACGAGTCCCGAACGGTTACGGGGAGGGCTCTTGGTATTCAACCTCTTATAAAGAGACCAAGGCCTTACTCCTTTTTTCGATCTCAAGCGAGTTCGCCCGTCGCCTTGAGTTCCAACACCCTAGGCTCCAGATTCCAGGCGCTTCGAACCTTCGACGATGTCCGGTTCTGACCTTCAAGGCCGATGGACGCCCTCTTCCGTCAGGGAGGAGGACGTACTAAAGTTGAGGGAGGCTAAGTTTCTGACCGGCGAAATTTCGCATAGGTTGCCTGCTCAAGGGCAGGTCATTCCCAGTCCCCAGCCCGGTGAGAGCGTGGTGTTCATGTCTCACTTCCTTCGGGGGTTGGGCTTCCCAATGGATCCCTTTGTGAGGGGACTGCTGTTTTATTACGGGCTAGAATTCCATGACTTAGCTCCGGAGTCCATCCTCCATATCTCCTCGTTTATTGTCGTGTGTGAAGCGTTCCTCCGTGTTACCCCTCACTTCGGATTATGGCTCAAGACCTTCAAAGTGGAGCTGAATATGATCAAGGGACGGCACGCAGAGTGCGGAGGCGCTGTTATAAGCAAAAATGCTGATGCTCCATGGCCCGAGGGCTCTTTTCAAGAGGAGCTAGGCTTGTGGCAACGAGAGTGGTTTTATATCACCGCTCCCCAGAGCACCAAGTGGGTGGCGCCTCCTGCCTTTCGCTCGGGTCCCCCACCACGGCTAGCGTCATGGGTCAACAGAGGGTTAGATTGGGGTTTGCCCAAAGATGTGCCCTTGTTACAGGGCCGCATTAAGGATCTCTTGGAAGGAGACCTCAGCCTGGTCAAGGTGACGCAGATCATGCTGATTCGCCGAATATTGCCCGGCAAACGTCGCTCCCTTCGCCTGTGGGAGTTTAATCCAGAGGGACCGCGAGCTCTCCAGAATTTCATGGCGCAACGCCTGCGGAGATGTATAAACTGTTCTTCGGATCACAAGAGATGTGTCCGGATTTAACCGAGGACGCATGCCTAAGCTGCAATCGCCCGGATACTCAAGTAAGCAACCTTGTGCCCGGACCTTCTATCCGTATAATTGTCATAAACTTGCCCCTAAAAGAGCCGTCCTTTTAAATAGGAGTGGATAGCGAAGGCGAAGCTGATCAGGTGTCCGGCTCCCCTTCCCGAAACCAGGCTGGATCCCGTGCTGGTCAGGATGCTGGAGATAATGCCTTTGGAGGGAAGCAAGGGGGAGGACAAGGAAACTATGGCCTCCTCGAAGGAGGCTGCTCCGAAGGGAGGAACCGACAATTCCTCTCCTAAGGGGAAGAAGAGAGCCACCTCTGACGACCCGGAAACCATGGCCTTGAAGCGGGGGAAAAATCCTCGTCAGAGGGTCCGACGCCGGGGAGTTCCCCGGCCGGACTACGCCCTCAAGGGGATCAGCCCTCCAGCGAGCCGTAAGTAGAGAAAGATTTTCCTTTTGAGGGATGAGGGAAATCCTTGATTTGTATCTGAGAAGATTAACCGAATTTTTACCTTGTAGCTCGGACCTCGGCCCTTCTCAGCAGTGCTCGTCTTCGGGGGATCTCCTTCCGGAGATGTTGGAGAGCGGGACGCCTCCCCCTGCCGTGCCGCCTAGCGAGGCGGGCGACCCTGAGGTGTCGTCGCGGAGGGTTTCTCCGAATCCGGCAGGGGCGGAAGATAGCTATGTGGCCCCCCGAGGTTCTCCGCGTCCGGCCTTCGAAAGAGGTCGTGGGACAAGTCCGGCATCGTCTGGTGCTCGGCCGGAGGAGCTAAAGATTCTGCTGGGGTGAGCTTCTATCTCGGAGGAGCACCATGCATTGATGGGCACCTGATTGAAAGGGTCTCATCCGTAGAGAGCGGATTGCATGAGGCCGTCAAAAGTTTACTGACGGGTTTTGAGGTACATTAGATAATGTACACTTTTGTCAGTTTCGCATGAATAAGATGCACCCTGTGTAGATAGTAGCCCCTGAGACTCTGCGTGTCGTCAAGAAATGACGGCATGCGGAGGATCATAATCCCAGGTCTAAGATATCGCCTTTGAATGTAGGCGGCAGGGTGTCCGGAATCGAGCCGAACTGATGATTTTGCCAAACTAAAGCGGCAACTGGACGTGGCAGATGCCGACATCGCGCTTGTCAACAAGCGGCTTGATGAGGCTCAAGGTATGTAATTCCTCGGGCGGCATCAGGTAAGAAGAGTTTTATGCCAGTGTCTTACGATGTGTGTGCTTGACGCAGATGGTGCGGCCGCCGTGGAGAGTCTTAGGGCAGAACTTGCCCGAGCTAAAGAACAAGCCAGAGAAAGTGATGCGGCTGCCAAGAAAGCCCTTGAAGTGCTGAGAGCCGAACAAGCTGCTCATTGCCGAAGCAAGGAAGAGATGGTGAAGATGGCCGAAAAGTTAAACAGTGCTGCAGACCGTTGCAGACTTCTTGAGAAAGAAGACCAGTCGAAACAGACGGACTTAGAGAAGGCCGTTGCCAATGCCAAGGATGCGCGCTCTGCGATGAGAGCTGTGAAGGAGGAGCTGCGTCAGGCCGAACAGATTGCGGCTGGAAAGCCCTTTATGCTGCGAAGGAAATTTTGTGATCCGAAGTTTGCTCCGTTGGACCGGATGTGGAGTGTGGAGGATACCTATCTGGATTTGGTAGCGAGTGCTGCTGATGCGACCGAACACTTTCCGGATCAGAAAGATCGCGAAGTGGAAAAGCTTTTCTGGTCACAGTTTCACAATCCAGAGCGTCCACTGGCAGTGGATCAATGGGCCAAACTGAATAGGTTGTCCGGACTCGCCATGAAGTACGTCATGGGTCATCTGTGGCCGGGGAGATCGGAGCCGAAGAGTTATTTCAGCTTGGTGCAGCAATTCCTTGACGCGGTGCCGCGTATTAATGCAATGAAGAGGTCAGCATGCATAGAGGGCGCAAGGATGGCTCTTGCTCGTGTCAAGACATAATGGGCAGAGATGGAGACCACCGTTGTTGCGTCCCGAGATTCGGACAAAAGCCGAGTACCCTCCGAGCACTATTTTCAGGAAGTCCTTGAAGGCGCTCGTGTAATAGAGACGCAGTGCTCGAAAGATGCTATGTTATGATAGCATGTGTAATTATAAAGTAATATTTTGATAAACTGTAGTGGCCTTTTTATACTTGTGCCTTCAAGTATTGGGAACACCTCCTGTGCGGCCATTTTAAGATATATATATACAAAATCTGAAAGATGGCGGTCGTTGGCTTCAGCCCCCACGCACATAGTGCGGGGGTGCTCGCAGAAGACGCATTTTCACACTTAACCCAACGTCTTGGTCCTACAAAGGAGGTGATAGCGCAGCGGGCCAGGCAACCGGACTATAATGCTTTAACACTTTCACTTAGCCATAGGAGCTTGATAGTGAGACTATTTAGGTAGCCCCTTGGTGGCGATTGCGCTTGCCCGAGTTTGGGGCGCGTATGTGCCTGACCGGGAAACGGCCCTTCGTTAAAGCGGAGGAATCCGATAGATTCCGATAGGTCATCGAGTGGCTGATTAGTCTCACGCTACATCATGACAGTCAGTTTTCGGCTTTCTCTACTGAGGTGCTCGCCCGGCCGAACCGGGGCACAGTCGCAGTAGTTCTCCTGGTGCTACCTTAGCCGATAGAGCGGAACGTTAGGTAGCCGAACTCAGGAGCCGGGCAACCCAACATTTGACCAAAGACATGATTCGGAGCTGATGCATATAATGCCAAAACTCGCGACGCCGAACACTCCCTAAGGTGCTCGGTCTTTATGAGTGCGGGCGAAACAACACTCTTTATTAAAAAAGCCCCTAGTGTCCAGGTACGTGCAAAAATTCTGACGTGGCCACATGCCAAGACGCCAGCCTCCTCCTTGGTTATGTCAGAAAGAATCAGGGGATGTGTAGCAATAAGAGATAGTAAAAAAGGTTTACGCAGGGTCTTAATCTAAAAAGAATCCTTTAGGACGGGTCCCTACTGCACGTCTGTGCCTGTGTCTCCGTTGTGCCGTATCCTGGACGGACGCCGCACGACGTTCATCTGTAAAAGAGAGGAACTGAGTTGAAAACGGGTCGTGCCGAACAAAAGTTTAAAATAAACAAAGTATAAAGTAAAATATATAAAATTGAGCTTTATTGTCTCTTATTGTATATGCATGGAGCCCCTAGTGGGGGTATATGGCCACTAAGCCTGCATCAATGATGATTTTGTCCCGAACTCGTCTATCCGCGTTCGTGGTCTTTAATGACCTATTTCGAAGTTTTTTGGCCGGTGAGGCCATTTTACTGTGGGGCTGTCAAAGCGGCCGCACAGTCCTCCGCTTGGGGAGGTGCACTTTAGTGCTTCCCCTTCAAAGAGATGATGCCTCGTGGACCGGGCATCTTAAGCGTGAGAGATGCATAATGCGGTATTGCGTTAAAGAGGGCGAAAGCTTCGCGTCCCAGTAGTGCTTGATAGCGACTTGAGAACGGGACGATATGGAAGGTCAGCTTTTCATGGTGGAAGTTATCGGCAGAGCCGAATATAACTTCGAGCCGGAGAAAACCCATACAATGGGTGTCCGGACCAGGTGTTACCCCTTGAAAGGAGGTTTTGCTGCGGCGGATTCTTGCTGGGTTTATCCCCATGTGATGGATTGTATCCTAATATATTAGGTTTAGTCCACTGCCACCGTCCATAAGGACGTTTGAAAACCGGAGTCCGCCAATTATTGGATCGAGTATCAAGGCAGTCCAGCCTGCATTCTTGGTATTTCTAGAATAATCTAGCTGATCGAAGATGATTGGTTTTGACAACCAGTGGCGGGACCCTTTGGGGATAGGTCATGTGGTGCGTACCTTTATGGGCGCCGCACGTTTTGTTATGTGAAGTAAGTTCACTGTTTTTACTTCTTGTGGGAAGTTCTTTTGTTTCCTGGTGCTCTGCTTTTGGGGTTCGTCCTCGTCTTCGCTTGGTGTGTCGAGCCCCTTGTGTTCGGCATTGAGTCTGCCGGATTGTTTGAAAACCCAACAATCTCTATGGGTATGGTTAGCAGGCTTCCCGGGAGTACTGTGTATCTGACATATCCTGTCCAGGATTTTATTTAAGTTGGATGGATCGTCCCTGTTATACTGGAGGGGTGGTTTTGTCTGATTTTGTCGTGAACCTTTGAATCCGGCATTGACTGCCGTGCTCTTCGAAATTTTTTCCTTAGTCCGGCGATGGTCCTTGTTGCGTCGCGGTTTTCCGTTTCCATCCCTAGTTTCAGATGTACTTGGGTCGCTGGGGCTGCACCTTGCCAACCAGCTGTCCTCTCCTGCACAAAAGCGGGTCATGAGGCTTGTTAGTGCGGCCATTGTTCTTGGCTTTTCTTGGCCGAGGTGTCTAGCGAGCCATTCGTCTCGGACGTTATGCCTGAAAGCTGCTAAGGCTTCGGCGTCTGGATAGTCGACTATCTGATTCTTTTTAGTGAGGAATCTATTCCAGAACTGCCGAGATGATTCTCCAGACTGTTGAGTTATGTGACTAAGATCGTCTGCATCCGGAGGGCGGACATAGGTCCCTTGAAAATTTGCTCAGAAAGCATCCTCGAGCTCTTCCCAACTTCCAATTGTGTTTTCAGGAAGGCTTTTAAGCCAATGCCGGGCTGGCCCTTTAAGCTTAAGGGGTAAATATTTTATGGCATGGAGATCGTCTCCTCTAGCCATGTGTATGTGGAGGATATAATCCTTGATCCAGACTCCAGGGTCTGTTGTTCCATCATATGCCTCTATGTTTACGGGTTTGAATCCCTCTAGAAATTCATAGTCCAGGACCTCATCGGTGAAACATAGGGGGTGTGCGGCGCCCCTGTATTTGGGTGTGCCGGATTCTGATGATGGCTTTATTGCATTGCTTACGAGAGCTTGCTTTCTTGGCCCATAAATGGACCTAACTGGGCCATGATGCGAATCCTTAGGTGGGTCACATGCCGATTTAAGTGCGGCGCCGCTTGCCGCTTTATGGGGTCGTCTATCCGACCGTGTGGCTTTCTTATTTTTTGAATGCGAGGGCTCTAGGGCCTCTTCGTCGAATTCAGGCAGTAGCTTTCTTTTCGGATAGCTTTTAGTGCGGCTACCGTCGCCGTATTTATCTGCGGTATTGATTACTTTGCTCCATCTAATCCGGAGTGCATCTTCCGCTATTTTTAGCTTCCGCTTCTGCTTTTTCAGGCTGCATGCAGTTGCAACGAGCCTCTCGTGGAGATTCTTCTGCTCCATGGGTTTATCCGGCGTGAGGTCGTCCGGAATGCCGTTTTTGCCGGAGGAGGGATGTTCGGTTTCTCTATCCGTGTTGCCCTGTTCGGACGGTTGCTCTAAGGCCTGCTCGTCGTCTACCGGCTCGTCCTGCTCTATGGCTGGGTTTTTATCGAGGCGGGGCTTGGGTCGGCGTTTACGCCGACACTTTGATTGCTTTTCAGGGGGTCGATCTCCCGTTCCATCCCCTTTTTCCTCGTTGTCGCTTCCTTTAGGGGTATCCACCATGTACACATCGTGAGATGAGGTGGCTGTCCAATGCCCTATGGGCGTTGGTTCATCGCTATCTCCTGCATCGACATCCATGCTGTCGATGTCTCCGGAGTCGAAGTTGAGCACGTTGTTTAAATTGTCGACAGTGGCTACCAAGTGGGTGGTGGGTGGGCTTTGAATTTCTTCATCGTCCGTATCCCATCCTCGCTGACCGCAGTTCGGCCAGGGCTCTCCTGATAAAGAGAGAGACTTGAGAGAATTCAGGATATCGCCAAAAGGCGAGTGCTGAAAGATGTCCGCGGCGGTGAACTCCATTATTGGCGCCCAATCGGATTCGATCGGCAGGGGCGCGGGGGGTTCGGAGTCCGGAGAGGAGTCCGGATCCTCGGAGTCGTGAGTCACGCGGAGTGTGGGGCCGGCGTTCGGCTCGATCGCCTTTGAGATCGCAGCCCCCGAGGTGACGTGCAACCACTCATCCTCGATTGACACAACTGGCTCCGAATTAAGGGTCAGAGCTGGTGCGTTTGCGGCCTCCGGGATACTGTTCGGTGACAGAGCTAGATCATGCCCCGCGAGACAGTGCGGCGCGCTTGGTTGTGGCTCGAATCCGTCGAAGATCAAATCTCCGCGGATGTCTGCCATGTAATTTAGGCTTCCAAACTTGACTTGATGGCCAGGGGCGTAGCTTTCGATCTGCTCCAGGTGGCCAAGCGAATTGGCCCGCAGTGCGAAGCCGCCGAAGACGAAGATCTGTCCGGGGAGAAAAGTCTCACCCTGGACTGCATCGTTATTGATGATCAAAGGAGCCATCGGGCCTAAAGGCGATGACACAGAGGAACTCTCAATGAAAGCACCAATGTCGGTGTCAAAACCTGCGGATCTCGGGTAGGGGGTCCCGAACTGTGCATCAAGGCTGGATGGTAACAGGAGACAAGGGACATGATGTTTTTACCTAGGTTCGGGCCCTCTCGATGGAGGCAATACCCTACTCCTGCTTGATTAATATTGATGATATGGGTAGTACAAGAGTAGATCTACCACGAGATCAAGGAGGCTAAACCCTAGAAGCTAGCCTATGGTATGATTGTTGTATATGGAGTTGATGTCCTACAGACTACAACCCTTCGGTTTATATAGACACCAGATAGGGTTAGGGTTACACAGAGTTGGTTACAATGGTAGGAGATCTTGAATATCCGCATCGCCAAGCTTGCCTTCCACGCCAAGGAAAGTCCCATCCGGACACGGGACGAAGTTTTCAATCTTGTATCTTCATAGTCCTGGAGTCCGGCTGAAGGTATAGTCTGGCTACCCGAACACCCCCTAATCCAGGACTCCCTCAAACACAAAATCAAGGAACATAACACCAGTATGACGGAAACTAGGGCGGCAAGAGTGGAACAAAACACCAGGCATAAGGCCGAGCCTTTCACCCTTTACCAAGTGTATAGATGCATTAATTAAAATAAGAGATATTGTGATATCCCAACATATCCATGTTCCAACATGGAACAAACTTCATCTTCACCTGCAACTAGCAACGCTATAAGAGAGGCTGAGCAAAGTAGTAACATAGCCAAACAACGGTTTGCTAGGACAAGGTGGGTTAGAGGATTGACATGGCAATATGGGAGGCATGATATAGCAAGTGGTAGGTATCGCATCATAGCAAAAGAGCGAGCAACTAGCAAACAAAGATAGAAGTGATTTCGAGGGTATGGTCATCTTGCCTGCAAAGTTCTCAGAGTTGACGAAAGCTTGATCCTTGAAAACATACTCAATGGTTTCCTCGATCACGAACTCGTCTCCCGGCTCTACCCAAGGAAAGAACACAAGCAAAGGAAACAACAATCAACCACGGTGCAATGCGAAGCAACATGATGCAAAACATGGCATGATATGCGGGATGTGATATGCAATGCATATGCGTGCTTCGGAAGGAAAAGATTGAACCAGGCATCAACTTGGCAAACCAAGTGCGCCACTGGAAAGATGAGTTGATTTCGGTCAAAATCAATATAAAGATCACCGGAATTGAATGCACGGTTTGCAAAAGACAAGCAAAACAAGAATGGCACAATTCTGCGATTAACAGCACGATGCCATCTAGAATGCAACAAGAAACGAAGCTACTGTACCCCAACATAGCTACAAATCACATGGAAGTGATCTACTCAAGATGTTGACAAAAGGTGAACACTGAGCTAGCTAAATCACACAATAGCAAGTTCAAACAAGCATGGCAAAAGGGCAAAATATATCAGCATCACAGACTTAGTGAAAATAACAACATGTCAGGAATTAACATCAGGAAGCAATGTTTAGAGCAAGATAACAACATGCTACAAGAACATATCATAGCAATACAAGGCATGGCATGAATCTACTCAAAGCATATAACAAAATTCTCTTACCGACCATAAGCCAAAAAGGATCAGAAGATATGATGGCACCCATGTAAACATAGCAAGTTACGTTAACAGATTCAGACTTAGCAGACAACCGGACATGGCATAAACAGAATTATGTAGGCATGTTTGCGAGCTCGATTCACGCAACACAAGTCATTGCATGACAAACTAAGCATACTACCAGCAATAAGACATGATCAAGAAGCTAACCATGTCAAGAACAATCTCATAGCTTGCATGGATCAACTACAACAACCTTGGCAAAATTGATTAACACGTAAACAATCTGCCAGGAACACTTTGTAGCAAAAGTAGAGCAAGATTGAGTCAAGCTAGGGTACTCCATAAATGCAAACAAGGACATGGATGCATAGAGAACAAACATATGCCCAAATCATCCTTACTGAATATACTCAAAAGAATCATGGATCTCTCTGTAGCAACATGAATACATGGCATAAAAATAACAGCAGAGCAAAGACTTAGTGAAATTCTAAGTCCCTGAAATCAGCAACATCACGAGAGCTACTTTGCATGCTTGTGCTAGTCACCACATTGATCTCAAAAATACAATGCATACACCCCTGTAAAGATGGAATGGCATAGCCCAAAACACATGTAGGGCTCATGCTCATATGCATCAAACATTAATCATGGCAAAAATGAAAAATGCTCATAATCTGATAAGAATCAGGAACTAACATTTTATAGCACTTTTGCATCAGTCATTTGGGCATCAAGATGGACTCAAACAAGCATGGCACAATGGAACAAAATGAAGAGGGCATCATGATGAACATTTTGATATATCATGCATGCAAAATGGATCTACGGATGAGGAGTTATGGCATGATGAACAGAGCAATAAAACAACACAGATCTGGAAAATTCGACCTCCGAAAGTCAACAGGAAGAGGGTGTGCGGGACGAGGAGATCCAGGATGTGGACGTGCCGTTTGGATGATGGAGTGGGTGGATCTCGTCCACCTCGCGGTGGATCCGTACGGGACGGGCTCCGGCGAGGTCGGCGCGGACTCCGGTGACGAGGGCGGCGACGGAGGCGACCGGCGAACAACGCGGCAGGGCGGCACGGCGCGGCGGCAGACGAGGTGCACGCTCCAGCGAGCGGTTGTAGCGCGCGGGGCGTGGGCGCCTACGGGATGCGGCGGCGCGACGGGTTGGCGTGGCAGCGGCGAGGCGGCGCCGGCGAACTGGTGGCGGGGCGGCACGTGGAGCCTCGGCGGCGGGGTGGCGCGAGGCACCGACGAGGTCGGCGGGCGGCGGCCGGCGACGCTGCATGGGAGCTGCGGAGGGCGGGCCTGGTGCGTCCCGGGTACGGCCTGGAGCAGGCCGGATCTGGGCCCCGGGTGGCGCGGCGGCGCGCGGAGGAGAGAGAGAGGGCCGGCGGGGTGTGGTGGCCAAGCGGGTTTGGAGGAGGGGGCGGCGGCGCTGACATGGCATCTCCTGGTTGGTCGGGGTGAGGTGGCCGGCGGACATGTCCGGCGCGGACGGATGTGTCCGGCGGCACAGAGAGGAAGAAAGTTAGGGTTCATCCACGAAATTTCGGGGGGAGATGCAAATATATAGGTAGAGGGAGCTAGGAGAGTCCAAATGAGGTGCGGTTTTCGGCTACGCGATCGTGATTGAACGGACGAGAGGATGGAGGGGGTTTGGATGGGTCATTGGGCCACTTTGGAGGGATGTTGGGCCGCAACACACACGAGGCCTTTACGGTTCCTTGATTAACCGTTGGAGTATCAAACGAACTCCAAATGGCACGAAACTTGACAGGCGGTCTACCGGTGGTGTACCAAGGCCGCTTGGAAAATCTCGGTCCATTCCGAGAAAGTTTAACACCCGCACACGAAAAGAGACAAAAGGGGGTGCCGGAGGACATAGGAGTGTCGGAATGAGAAACAGACAACGGGGAAAATGCTCGGATGCAAGAGACGAACATGTATGCAAATGCGATGCACATAATGACGTGATATGAAATGCATGACACACAAACAAATGACAAGGCAACAACAGTGAATAACTGGAAGACACCTGGCGCAACGGTCTCTAGGCGTTACATAGACATCCCTTGAGTCATCTAAATTATCACGTGATCCATATCAACTAAAAAATGTCCGATCATCACATGAGATGGAGTAGTTTATAATGGTGAACATCTCTATGTTGATCATATCTACTATATGATTCACATTCGACCTTTCGGTCTCCAGTGTTTCGAGGCCATGTCTGTACATGCTAGGCTCGTCAAGTTTAACCCGAGTATTTCGCATGTGCAAAACTGTCTTGCACCCATTGTATGTGAATGTAGAGCTTATCACACCCGATCATCACGTGGTGTCTCGGCACGATGAACTGTCGCAATGGTGCATACTCAGGGAGAACACTTATACCTTGAAATTTTAGTGAGGGATCATCTTAATTATAATGCTACCGCCATACTAAGCAAAATAAGATGCATAAAAGATAAACATCACATACAATCAAAATATGTGACATGATATGGCCATCATCATCTTGTGCCTTTGATCTCCAACTCCAAAGCACCGTCATATTTCCATCGTCACCGGCTTGACACCTTGATATCCATCGTAGCATCGTTGTCATCTCGCCAACTATTTCTTCTACAACTATCGCTAACGCATAGTGATAAAGTAAAGCAATTACATGGTGTTTGCATTTCATACAATAAAGCGACAACCATAAAGCTCCTTCCAGTTGCCGATAACTTTTACAAAACATGATCATCTCATACAACAACGTATATCACATCATGTCTTGACCATATCACATCACAACATGCCCTGAAAAACAAGTTAGACGTCCTCTACTTTGTTGTTGCAAGTTTTACATGGCTGCTAGGGGCTTCTAGTAAGAACTGTTCTTACCTACGCATCAAAACCACAATGGTGATTTATCAAGTTTGTTGTTTTAACCTTCAACAAGGACCAGCTGCAGTCAAATTCGATTCAACTAAAGTTGGAGAAACAGCCACCCGCCAGCCACCTTTATGCAAAGCTAGTTGCATGTCTTTCGGTGGAACCGGTCTCATGAACGTGGTCATTTAAGTTGGTCCGGGCCGCTTCATCCAACAATACCGCCGAACCAAAATAAGACATTGGTGGTAAGCAGTATGATGATCACCGCCCACAACTCTTTGTGTTCTACTCGTGCATATCATCCACGCATAGAACTGGCTCGGATCCCACTATTGGGAAACGTAGCATGCAATTTCAAAAAATTTCCTATGCTCATGCAAGATCTATCTAGGAGATGCATACCAATGAGAGGGGGAGAGTGTGTCCATGTACCCTCATAGACGGAAAGTGGAAGCGTTTGACAACGCGGTTGATGTAGTAAAACTTCTCGTTCCGACCGATCAAGCACCGAACGTACGACACCTCCGAGTTCTGCACACGTTCAGCTCGATGACGTCCCTCGAACTGTTGATCCAGCAAAGTGTCGAGGGAGAGTTTTGTCAGCACGACGGTGTGGTGACAGTGATGGTGAAGTGAGCCGCACAGGGCTTCGCCTAATCACTACGACAATATGACTATAGGCGTAAACTGTGGAGGGGGCACCACACATGGCTAACAGATGTTTGTGTGTCCTCTAGGCGCCCCCTCCCCACTTATATATAGGTTGGAGAGGGGAAGAGGCAGCCAGGGGGGCGCCCAAGTAGGCCGAATCCTACTTGGGATCCCACCCCAATTCGCCCCCTTCCTTGTTTTGGCACTAGGAGAAGGAAGGAGGAGGTGGCGCCCCCCTTTCCTTTCTCCCTTGAGAAGGGGAAGGAAAGAGGGGCTTGCCCTCCTCCCTTGCCTTTCCTAGGGCTGGCTGGCCTGGTGGAGGGGTGCACCAGCCCCCTGTGGGCTAGTCTGTCCCTCCCTAGGCCCATTAAGCCCATATAGTTTGCCCGGGGTTGCTCAGAACCCCTTCCGGTGACCCGATACGTACCCGGTACCCCTGGAACACTTCCGGTGTCCAAATACTATCGTCCTATATATGAATCTTTACCTCTCAATCATTTTGAGACTCCTTGTCATGTCCATGATCTCATCCGGGACTTCAAACAACATTCGGTCACCAAATCACATAACTCGCATAATACAAATTGTCATCGAACGTTAAGCGTGCGGACCCTGCGGGTTCGAGAACTATGTAGACATGACCGAGACACCTCTCCAGTCAATAACCAATAGTGGAACCTGGATGCTCATATTGGTTCCTACATATTCTACGAAGATCTTTATCGGTCAAACCATAATGACAACATACATTATTCCCTTTGTCATTGGTATGTTACTTGCCCGAGATTCGATCGTCGGTATCTTCATACCTAGTTCAATCTCTTTACCGGCAAGTCTCTTTACTCGTTCCGTAATGCATGATACCACAACTAACTCATTAGTCACATTGATTGCAAGGTTTATCACGATGTGCATTACCGAGAGGGCCCAGCGATACCTCTCCGATACTCGGAGTGACAAATCCTAATCTCGATCTATGCCAACCCAACAAACACCTTAAGAGATACCTATAGAGCATCTTTATGATAACCCAGTTACATTGTGACGTTTGATAGCACACAAGATATTCCTCCGGTATTCGGGAGTTGCATAATCTCATAGTCGAAGGAATATGTATTTGACATGAAGAAAGCAATAGCAATAGAACTTAACGATCAACATGCTAAGCTAACGGATGGGTCATGTCCATCACATCATTCTCCTAATGATGTGATCCCGTTCATCGAATGACAACACATATCTATGGCTAGGAAACTTAACCATCTTTGATTAACGGGCTAGTCTAGAGGCTCACTGAATTTTGTCTATGTATTCACACATGTATCAAGTTTCCGGTTAATACAATTCTAGCATGAATAATAAACATTTACCATGATATAAGGAAATATAAATAACAACTTTATTATTGCCTCTAGGGCATATTTCCTTCAGTCTCCCACTTGCACTAGAGTCAATAATCTAGATTACATTGTAATGATTCTAACACCCATAGAGTCTTGGTGCTGATCATGTTTTGCTCATGGAAGAAGCTTAGTCAATGGGTCTACCACATTCAGACCCGTATGTATTTTGCAAATCTCTATGTCTCCCTCCTGGACTTGATCACAGATGGATTTGAAGCGTCTCTTGATGTGTTTGGTTCTCTTGTGAAATCTGGATTCCTTTGCCAAGGCAATTGCTCCAGTATTGTCACAAAAGATTTTCATTGGACCCGATGCACTAGGTATTACACCTAGACCAGATATGAACTCCTTCATCTCGACTCTTTCATTCGCTGCTTCCGAAGCATCTATGTACTCCACTTCACACGTAGATCCCCCCACGACGCTTTGCTTGGAACTGCACCAACTGACGGCTCCACCATTCAATATAAATACGTATCCGGTTTGTGACTTAGAGTCATCCAGATCAGTGTCAAAGCGAGCATCGACGTAACCATTTACGACGAGCTCTTTGTCACCTTCATAAACGAGAAACATATCCTTAGTCCTTTTCAAGTACTTTAGGATGTTCTTGACCGCTATCTAGTGATCCACTCCTGGATTACTTTGGTACCTCCCTGCTAGACTTATAGCAAGGCACACATCAGGTCTGGTACACAGCATAGCATACATGATAGAACCTATGGCTGAGGCATAGGGAATGACTTTCATTTTCTCTCTATCTGCTGCAGTGGTCGGGCATTGAGTCTGACTCAACTTCACACCTTGTAACACATGCAAGAACCCTTTCTTTGACTGATCCATTTTGAACTTCTTCAAAACTTTATCTAGGTATGTGCTTTGTGAAAGTCCAATTAAGCGTCTTGATCTATATCTATAGATCTTGATGCCTAATATATAAGCAGCTTCACTGATGTCTTTCATTGAAAAACTCTTATTCAAGTATCCTTTTATGCTATCCAGAAATTCTATATCATTTCCAATCAACAATATGTCATCCACATACAATATTAGAAATGGTACAGAGCTCCCACTCACTTTCTTGTAAATAGATGCTTCTCTGAAAGTCCGTATAAAACCATATGCTTTGATCACACTATCAAAGCGTATATTCCAACTCCAAGATGCTTGCACTAGTCCATAAATGGATCGGCTAGAGCTTGCACACTTTGTTAACACCTTTAGGATCGACAAAACCTTCTGGTTGCATCATATACAACTCTTCTTTGAGAAATTCGTTAAGGAATGCAGTTTTGATGTCCATTTGCCAGATTTCATAATCATAAAATACGACAATTGCTAACATGATTCAGACATACTTAAGCATCGCTACAGGTGAGAAAGTCCCATCGTAGTCAACTCCTTGAACTTTCCAAAAACCCTCCGTAACAAGTCGAGCTTTGTAGACAGTAACATTACCATGAGCGTCAGTCTTCTTCTTGAGGATCCATTTATTCTCTATGGCTTGCCGATCATCGGGCAAGTCAACCAAAGTCCATACTTTGTTCTCATACATGGATCCTATCTCAGATTTCATGGCCTCAAACCATTTTGCGGAACTGGGCTAATCATCACTTCCTCATAGTTCGTTGGTTCGTCATGGTCTAGTAACATCACTTTCAGAACAGGATTATTGTACCACTCAGGTACGGAACATGCTCTGGTTGACCTACAAGGTTCGGTAGTAACTTGATCTGAAGTTTCATGATCATTATCATTAGCTTCGTCTCTAGTTGGTGTAGGCATCACTGGAACTGATTTCTGTGATGAGCTACTTTCTAATTCAAGAGAAGGTACAATTACCTCATCAAGTTCTACTTTCCTCCCACTCACTTCTTTCGAGAGAAACTCCTTCTCTAGAAAGGATCCATTCTTAGCAACAAAGATCTTGCCTTCAGATCTGTGATAGAAGGTATACCCAACAATTTCTTTTGGGTATCCTATGAAGACACACTTCTCTGATTTGGGTTCGAGCTTATTAGGCTGAAGATTTTTCACATAGGCATCACAACCCCAAACTTTAAGAAGCGATAGCTTAGGTTTCTTGCCAAACCACAGTTCATACGACGTTGTCTCAACGGATTTAGACGGTGCCCTAATTAACGTGAATGTAGTTGTCTCTAATGCATAACCCCAAAACGATAGTGGTAAATCGGTAAGAGACATCATAGATTGCACCCTATCTAATAAAGTACGGTTACGATGTTCGAACACACCATTACACTGTGGTGTTCCAGGTGGCGTGAGTTGTGAAACTATTCCACAGACTAGTACGCATTGGTGCTATACAAATGGTTTTAAACCCCTTTCCGTGATAGCATTTGGAACCGTCGCCTAGTGAGTGACGGTGATAGGGGGGGGTGTCCTTCCCACATGATCCAGAAACCGTCGGGGATATGCCCTTCTGGCACACACGCTCGGCAAAATAAGGTCATGTGCGACCGATGAGCGCTCAAATACAGAAATACGTATAGTAGAGCTAAAAATACATTTATACATGCGAAATTGTTTCCGGTCGCAAGTACATCCCACACAGTTAGTCCCCGCTAAACGTTTCCGCTCGTATGTACATCCTGCACAGTCGCTCCAAGGAAAACGTTTCCGTTCATAGGTACATCACACACAATTTTTCCCGTTAAATCGTTTGTGATAGCGTTTCCATTGCACATGATATTAACAATTTTATCGTTTGCGTTATTGAATGCATCACACATGGTGCGTAGAAGAAACTATGTGGCAAAGGCTGTCCATCACACATAGTTTTTATGTGGTAAACGTTTGCGCAAGGTGGCCTAACGCAAACAGTTTTCAAGAGGATGTTGTGTGTGTGCAGTGGAGATTGATCGCACACGTAGTGGATCCTAGAAACATTTTTGATCTCCATGTCTATCGCAGACGTTTCGCTTTCAAGAACCATGTGCAATGTAATCCCTAATTAATCCCTAATTTAAAAATCACATATTTTGAATTTGAAAGTAGGCAATCACTTATTTCATACCCAACCATGTTTATTATAAATATAGGTTCAGCCATGAATGCATAATTCGATGTACGTGTACATATACTGAAGAACTACATAAGAAACAAGTAAAGAATGATGAACCACAGTTGTACTAAAGGCCGTAAATAGAGAGGCGAAAGGCATTCTAGTTGCTGGAGAAGGTGAAGCGGAATGCCCATATTGTGCCCTCCTCCATGCATAATGCGCGCACGACTCTAGGCCAACCCCTTGTGATGGTTGCCCGTCCATCCTTCATTGTCTTCATTACGACTTCTCGATGCTCATTGTAGTCTGGATGAAATGCTTTAACCTTCATTGCGGGTCCACCAATCATGTACTTTGTGAGGTAATATTGAGTGAACTGCTTCGGGAACCACTAGGAACGAAACAGATTCAGACATTGTTGTCTAACAACTCATTATGGGCAGTAAAAAGAGAAGGCTCCAGAGTTTGTAGTTACCATCCTACAACTCACTGTTGTGTTGGATAGAGCATAAACAAATAATTTGCTTGCCACCATTCATATCATTTTGCTAATAATCCTTATCAGTTTCCTCACTTGATGCTTTTCATGAATATCTCATTGCCCCATATCCAAAAGGGTCGATGCGTGGATCCTTGCCAAGGGCATATGTACCTACAAGTAACAAGTCAATATTAGAAGCTAACAAGTGTCCAGGACTGGATCTATATGCACTACATTATGGAATGACAGGGGGAGTACAAGCCGAGGGATGAAGCTAACCTCGACGGAAAATGGTGGCCACTCCCGCTGTTGTCCTGCATAAGTAGTGGAAATGCATGATAAGTACATCAACCTTAACATCAAACAAATATAGCAAAGGTAAACAACATCATCTCCAAATGATAGCTTGAATGTGTTGGTTTCAGCATGCTGTTAAAGCAGATATAAAATGGAAGGCAATGTTACCGACAACAGGCTTAACAACCATCAAATATTGCAATTCAAACTGGTATTGTTGAAAATGAATAGAACGTAGTTAATGCTTAAACATCACACTGGATAAATGTGTAAAACCGAAATAAAGGGCATGTGTTAACTACACCAAGAATAACTGGAACCAAATATAGCTGTTCAAACTGGTATTGATGTAGTCGAGCGGCACAGTTCCGACTGGCACATAATGAATAACACATTGTGAATGACTGAAATAAACAAGGCATAAATGGCCAGTATAACAACCAAATATAGCCATTGAAAACTGGACAGAGTCTCACTGCATCCAACCTAACAAGAAAATACAGATAAACATGGCATATGCTTGAAAACTGGACAAATGCTCACTGCAACCAACCTAACAAGCATATAAAGATAAACAAGGCATCTGCTTGATAACTGGACAAATGCTAAAAAAAGCAACCTAACAACCAAATATAGATAAACAAGGCATCTGCTTGATAACTGGACAAATGCTCACTGCAACCAAACTAAGAACCAAATACATATAAACAAGGCATCTACTCGATAATTGAAAAAATGCTCACTCCAACCAACCTAACAACCAAATATAGATAAACAATGCATCTACTTACTATAAACAACCAAATATAGCCATTCATGAAACTGAAGTGGACAATTCATACTTAAACATCACATAGCCCTATTGAACAATACATTTTTGCATAACTAAAATAATTAAACATGGCACAGTTAAAGCATCGCACGAGAAATGCTACTACAACAAAGGGTACGGGTTGGCAAGCTAGAAAAGGTAAGATTTGCTGATAGAATGTTGCCTCACATTTCATGGACGGGATCCTTCCAGTTGGAAGAGCACAGACCCATGGTGCGCTCTTTGATGTCACAAATGGGTTGTTTCACCTTGGAAGAACCTTTGTGGGTGCCCTCCTCATGGTTGTGGTCGTGGTCAATGAGATTTGACTTGGCAATTGAGCATCCCAAGCCATCGCCGTAGAACGTGTCCTTCAGAAATGACAAAATGGGCTTGATGGCGTATAAAGCTCGCAAATCGTTGACCGCTTGGTGGAGGAGATCAGCTGCAGGGCCGTCGAAGAGATCGACGACGGTTGAACCAGAGGGGTTGGGAATGGACCACTTAACCTGTGACATGGCCCGCGTGAAGCCATCGTTGTGGACGAGCTTGATGTCGTAGCCAGCTTTCCCGAGATACAGTTATACGCTAGCCCGCTGACATGAAGCAGCATGGCAATGTAGTCAACGTCTTCACCGGCTTCCGCGACGACGTGTTGCTCCGGGATCGACAGGTCGGGGCGAACGACGACCACCTCGCCAACGTCCGCCAGAGAGGCCATGATAAACCTCTTCTTGGCCGAACGCTCGTCGGGCTCCCCGGGATACGTGGTCGAGCTTAGGCTGCGACATTCTGGAGTAGGGGATGTGGATCTGGTGGGGAGGGACACCGCAAGCCTCATCTAAAAACTCAGGGGAGTGGGGCGACGGTATGGGAATCACTGGGTAACCCGAACTTTATTATCTAAGCTAGGAGGAACCGGCAGACCGACAAGGGTTGGCGGCGGCGCCGGCGGCGGCCGTGAGCTAGGGTTCGTGGGGGGGGTGGGGGAGGGGGACTGTGGAGGGGGGCTTGGTGTTTGAGGATACGCCACGGCTACTAATTTTTTTAGTAATGGTGGGTGGAGATGGTGATGGACGAGGGAGGGCGATGGTTCAAATGCCTCGGCTACTGCAATTTTACTATAAGGTCGGTGCTGGAGGAGTGTGGGCCACGGTTGAAATACGACGACTACTAAAATTTGGGTAAAGGAATTGATGCGGGGCGGGAGTGCCCAAGATCGTGCACGGTCCAATAACAATATGCATGTATGATAATAAGGAAACGTGGCGTGGAACCGTCGATTTTTGCAACGCTCAAGGCGGGTAGTTTGTTTTTATATTTCTAGCTAGCTGGTCTATCGCACACGGTCCGTCCTAATTTCAATGTAAACTTACCCGCCTTTAGCTTGCACAGGTGGTGGTTTTACAACGCACTTGCATCGCACATGGTTAAGCTAGTACCTCCACCCTTTGCTCACGCTTGCGCGGTCGTGGTGATTTTACAGTGCACTTGCATCGCACACGATTGAGCCAGTACCTCCACCTTTGCTCGCGCTTGCGCAGGCGTGGTGATTCACAGCGCACTTGTATCGCACATGGTTAAGATATTATACTCGTGTCCGTTGAGCGTCATAAGAGTCTTTGCAACAAAAAATAACGTTAGAGAGGGTCAGAAGACAGCCACACCAGCATGTGGCCCAAATATATATGAGTGAAAAGGGTGGTCTATGATGTTCAAAATTCCAATGCACAACTTTGACCGCGTGGGCCCACGGTTGGGTGTGTCGTCGAAGATCAATGAGAGGGGCCAGAAGTCAAGAACCACTTGGAAGTGGCCAAATATATATAGGAATACTGGGGATGTTTAAAAATTTAAATACACAATGCATAACTTTGGTGGCACCTGCCTCGCAAACCCGAAAGCACCCTTGGATATGTGTATATATAATGACATAATGTTGTACCTAGCTAGGATGCTTGGCCCACCACCTCCCACTTCGTGTCAGTGGGGCGGATGCACGTAATGATCGATACTTTGGTCATACATGCATGTCCCCATGACCTACCATAATACGGACCAATGAATCTATCATTTGGTCAAACGACAATTATTGTTGTCGATAAACCACTTGGGCCAATCGATTGAACCATCATAAATATCACACGAGAGGGACCACAAAACTAGCACCTCTTGCATGCGTCCCAAAATGATGTACGTTGGGAAGGGGTGATGTGTGTTTTCAATATAGAATAATGTACAATTTAGATGTGGTGCCTACTTCTTGATACAGACAACAACCATGAAGGCAAGGTAGTGAAGGACGAGATACACAGGGTTTGATGTAGGTCGAACCCAGCAATCCGAGCATGTGGGAGGGAATCCTGACAACGCATGAGCTCGAGCGTTGGTTGAGCGACATGTGACGGTGACCGGCCCTAACACAAACTAGGAGGAATCCATTCATGGCCAAAACATACCCCTCATTATCGGTCAAAGGGATGATATATATATATACACTCGGGGAGCCCACAGATATGCGTGTCATCACAAAAACCGCACAAGGGAGACATGGTCAATCAGAAGACCCCGTATACACTGCATGCGGCCCAGAAATATGTATGGGTACGGTGGTGTGTGATGTGTTTAAATCCCAAATCACAACTTCGATGGTCCACCAACTACATTACAAACCGAACACCGTACCCGACTCCAAGCCTGGTTCAATACGTACGATGTCAGTTTCCCAACTTCGAGGCGGCGGCGAGGGGGGTCGTCCCACGCATGCTCTCAAACTTTATTTGGTCTAGCATGGGACACATCTATATATATATCTATACACCTATATAGCGTGCGAATAACTTTGAAAGTTGTTCGTTGGGAAGCCAATCCGACGGTACAGAGATGGCAAATCTGAGCACTACTGGCCATTGGGTATCATCAACATTCCACCAGATTCTGCCACATGTACAATCTAGAAGATTCCATGGGTGAACTTAAGCATAATGCACAAACCTCAAAACACAAGCACTTCTCCTTTCTTCTCTAGAATCTTCCATATCTTAATTGCCCAATTTTCTTTTCTAAATGAATTGTCACTTTTTGTTTTTACCTTTACAATGCACAATTCCAGGAATCTTAAAATATATTTTTTATAGAACTAATTGATTTTGGGTGAGATGAACTATACGAATTAAACGGACATCTACATCATGCATATATGGCTCAAAGCTTACATGCTATAGTGTGATATTTATTCATAATTTGGTTACCAAATCTCATATGTGCAATGCACGTGTACCTTACTAGTATCAATAGCAAACCATCATGGTCAAACCCTTCTCGTTGTTGGGTCAAAGGGATAGATTGTGTGAGGCCCCCTAATTGTTGGTAAAGGATAATATATATACCTCGGGGAGCGCACAGATATGTGTCACGTCTATAAGCCGCACAAGGGTTTCCGTTCGATCTGGGAGCATCCAACGATGCACACGTATGATCCGTGGGGTTTGGGTTCTGGCCAATCAGAAAGCACGACTCAGATCGCGCGCGCAGTAGGGGGATAATATCATGCGGAAACCAACATTCGATGGAAATCAGTGAAAACCACGAGAAAAAGATGTTTTGAAGTTTCAAATTCTTTTGAAAAAAATACGGGATGTTAAGAGGATGATGTTTAATTGCCACACAAAATTTCATGTTGAAACACATTACGAGATGTGAGCTATGAAAAATACAAAATCAGCATTGAATAGTGCCGAATAGTAATGTCACTATTCAGGGCTGAATTTGTCTTTTTCATAGCTCACATCTCGTAATGTTTTTCAACTTGAAATTTTGTGTCGCAATAAAACATCACCTTCTTAACATCCCACATTTTTAAAATATTTTTATGAAACTTTAAAATATGATTTCCACGAAGTTTTCATTGAATATCTGCTTTCGTGAGTGAACCGTGTGCTATTTGAAAACATTTTGTGAGAAGAAGCTCAGTTTTTAAATCCCCGTAAATCCAAAACTAAGCCAACAATCATGAAACCTAGCATGATGTCATGACATGGCACTTATATGTCGAAGAATTTTTTTCATCCATTGTGGCGCAAGTTTTATTACAAGCCTCTTACAAACCGGAGCTTCTCTCAAAGAAGCCTCGTGGTTCCGAGAGGGAAATGTGCCCCCCTTGTGGATGAAGCGTAATCACTGCCTCTTTTCGCCTTGTATTTTCTTCTACGGCCAACATGGAACGACAAGATATCCGTGCTAAAATTTAAACTTATTCAGGATTCGTTTGGCCTTTTTATACACTAATTGAGTTTCCTAGGCATTTAATGTCCATAATTCAAATCTGAACTTCAAATACATGCTCCAGTTCACCAAAATGGCTAATTTTTTTATACATGTGTCCTTGGGTGCATGTTTAGGTCCTATGCCAGGAATGGGATGAATTACAACCGTACCCATGTCCTGGCTCGTCCTCAAGCATTTGGAATCTCGGTTTTTAAATCCCCGCAAATCCTAAACTCACCAGAAAGTCATCAAAGGTGGCATGGTGTCACGTCATGGCACATATATGTCATGGTAAAAACACTATCCAATTTGGGCCAAGCTTTATTACAAACCTCTTATGAAAACCAGAGCTTCTCTCAAAGAAGCCTCGTGGTTCCGACAGGGAAACGTGTTCCCCTTGTGGCGAAACGTAATCACTGCCTCTTTTCGCCTTGTATTTTCTTCCACGGGCAACATGGAGCGACATGATACGCGTGCTGAAATTTAAACTTATTCAGGGTTCGTTTGGCCTTTTTATACACTAATTGAGTTTCCTAGGCATTTAATGTCCATAATTCAAATCTGAACTACAAATACATGCTCTGGTTCACCAAATGGCTAGAAAAATTATACATGTGTCCTTGGGTGCATGTTTAGGTCCCATGCCAGTAATGGGAATGAATAACAACCGTACCGGTGTCCTGGCTCGTCCTCAAACATTCCAAATCTTGGTTTTTAAGTCCCCATAAATCCAAAACTCACAGGAACTCATCAAAGGTGGCATGGTGTCATGTCATGGCACATATATGTCGTGGTAAAAACATTGCCAATTTGGGTCAAGCTTTATTACAAGCCTCTTACAAACCGGATCTTGTCGCAAGAACCCTCGTGGTTTTGATAGGGAAATGTGTCCCCTTGTGGGCCAAACGATAATCACTCCCTCTTCTAGCCTCGTATTTTCTTCTACATGCGACACGGAACAACGGGAGATTCACACTGAACTTTGAAATTATTCAGGGTTCGTTTGACCTTTTTTATTCATTAATTGAGTTTTCTAGGCATTTAATGTCCATAATTCAAATCCGAACTACAAATACATGCTCGAGTGCACCAAAATGGCTAGAAAAAACATACATGTTTCCTTGGGGTGCATGTTTAGGTCCCATGGAACGAATGAGAACTTATTCAACCGTCTTGCCATCCTGGCTTGGCCACAAAGATTGCGAATCTTGGTTTTTAAATCTTTGTAAATCCAAAAATCACCAGGAAATCATGAAACTTGGCATGGTGTCACTACATGGTACATATAATTGTCCAATTTGTGCGAAGCTATATTACAAGCCTCTTACAAACCAGAGCCCGTCGCAACCCTCGTGGTTCTGGTAGGGAAACATGCCCCTCTTGTGGGCGAAATGATAATCGCTGGCTCTTCTCGCCTTGAACTTTGTTTTCTACAGGCAAGATAGAATAACAGGAGTGTCGTGCTGAAATTTGAAACTGTTCAGGGTTCGTTTATCCATTGTATATATATTACTAATTACTAAGTTTTCTACACATTTAGTGTTGTCCATAATTCAAATTTGAACTACAAGCACTTGCTCCAGTGAAGCAAAATGGGTGGGAAATCGTACAAGTGTCATTGGGTGCATGTTTAGGTCTCATTTAAGGAATGGGAATGAATTACAAAGTTGTCGTCGTCCTGAAACATTGAGAATATCGGTTTTTAAATCCCAGTAAATTAAAAACTCACCCAAAAAACATGAAACTTGGCATGGTTTCATGACATGGCACATATATGCCGTGGTAAAAAAATCATCCAGTTTGAGAAGAGGCGCAGACATCAGTAGCCAACGAAGTCATTTTTGAAACAAAATGCTGACACGTTAATATCGCAAACGGTTGTATTATATTAACCGTGTCGAAATTTAACCATCCTCAATGGCGTGCATGCAGCTGTTTGATTAGACGGGATGGGCGCGAGAAGTCCGCCGTGCAGGCTCGACAGGACGTGTGCGAGTAGTCCGTCGCGCAGGCTTGACAGGATGCGTGCATCCTGTCCACCTCATAGTCGTAGGCTTGACGAGACACATGCGAGCAGCAAGGCGCCCATGCTCACCGGGAAGCGAGCTCTTTGACCTCCATGCACTAGCCGCCGCCTGCCTCGCTCACAACTTCTCCATTAATGGGTTAATTAAAGCACCTAGATGGAGGGTCTTTGCTTGTGATCCCATGGCATCATTTGCTTTGTTCGTGTTTTCAACTCGTATTCTGCCCTAATTTTAATTGCCACATAGGGCAACGGATAATACGACCACAAATAAAATGGCAATCGATAACATGACGACAAATTTACAATGGCACAGATAATAATTGTCTTACATATTCTGGATAATTTAAAATGCCACATGCGGCAAAGCCCGGAAGACACGGGGGAAAGATAATAAGGAAATTGCAAACAACAATCTGGGTCTCTACTATGTCTATTCGTCGATGGATTGCCGGGTGACGACATCCTCCAGCTCCTTCTTCAATTCCTCATGACTTTGCTTGAAAGCAGCCACGGATTCCTCCACCTCCTGCTCGCACTCGATTCAGAGCTTCCTCAAATCACCCATCAGTTTCTCGATGACCACTGTCAGCGTCATCCCTGAGGCATTTCTCTGCTCATGCAACATCTTCCAGCCGGCGGCCTCCTCCTCCTTCTCGGCTAGTGAGGGAGTTCTGGATTAGGGGGTCTCCGGACAGCCGGACTATATCCTTTGGCCGGACTGTTGGACTATGAAGATACAAGATTGAAGACTTCGTCCCGTGTCCGGATGGGAATCTCTTTGGCGTGGAAGGCAAGCTAGGCAATACGGATATGTAAATCTCCTCCCTTGTAACCGACCTTGTGTAACCCTAGCCCCCTTCGGGGTCTATATAAACCGAAGGGTTTAGTCCGTAGGACAATATACAATCATACCATAGGCTAGCTTCTAGGGTTAGCCTCTACGATCTCGTGGTAGATCAACTCTTGTAATACTCATATCATCAAGAACAATCAAGTAGGAAGTAGGGTATTACCTCCATCAAGAGGGCCCGAACCTGGGTAAACATCTTGTCCCCCGCCTCCTGTTACCATC
Source organism: Triticum urartu (assembly GCF_003073215.2). NCBI lineage: Eukaryota > Viridiplantae > Streptophyta > Magnoliopsida > Poales > Poaceae > Triticum > Triticum urartu. The sequence continues at coordinate 371,957,531 of NC_053027.1, read as the reverse complement.
CGCTTTAGACGCACAGTTCGGGACCCCCTACCCGAGATCCGCCGGTTTTGACACCGACATTGGTGCTTTCATTGAGAGTTCCACTGTGTCGTCACCATAAGGCTTGATGGCTCCTTCGATCATCGGTAGCGATGCGGTCCAGGGTGAGGTTTTCCTCCCTTGACAGATCTTTGTATTCGGCGGCTTCGCACTATGGGCCAATTCGCTTGGCCATCTGGAGCAGATCGAGAGCTATGCCCCTGGCCATCAGGTCAGATTCGGAAACTTGAACTACACGGCCGATATCCACGGAGACTTGATCTTCGACGGATTCGAGCCCATGTCAGGTGTGCCGCACAGTCACGACGAGCATGACATAACTCTACCGTCAGACAGTATTCGGGAGATCGCATCTGCAACTACTCCGCACGTCAATCCGGAGCAAATCGCGCCATCCGAGAGCGGAGGGATAGACCCCGCCACGGAGGCCGCGCTCTCAGCGGCGATAGAGCCAGACGCTGACTTCACCCCTTACGAGAGCCGTGTTGCCGAACCACTGGATTCACCCCCGGCCACGGACTCCGAGCCGCTTATATCCGTGCCCGTCGAACCCGACTGGGCGCCGATCATGGAGTTCACCTCCGCGGATATCTTTCAGCACTCGCCTTTCGGCGATGTGCTAAATTCATTAAGTTCTCTTTCCCTGTCAGGAGAACCTTGGCCGAACTATGCTCGACTAGAATGGGATGCGGACGACGAAGAAATTCGCTGCCCACCCACCACCCACTTGGTAGCCACTGTCGACGACTTAACCGACATGCTTAACTTCGACTCCGAAGACATCAACGGCATGAATGAAGATGCAGGAGACGAACAGGAACCGGCGCCCACAGGGCGCCGAACAACCACTTCATCACATGACATATACATGGTGGATACACCCAAAGAGGGAAATGGCAAAGAGACAGCGGAGGATGCCCCCTCCAAGCAACCCAAGCGCCGACGTTAGCGGCGCCGCTCTAAGTCCCGCCATAGCAAAAACAGCGATAACAGCGCAAGAGGAAATAACAGTCCAGTCGACTCTAGAAGAAACGACGACTGCACCGCCCCGGTGGCAGAGCACGACGAAGATGCAAACGACGAACACAGTGCGGATCCGGTGTCCGAACACGGCGACGCCAAGGATAAACCTCATCAAACCCTGTCTCGGGAGGAAAATAGTCCGGACGAAGAGGCACATATCATCCCGGAAACGCACTTGGAGCAAGAGAACCTTCGCAGAAGGCTTATTGCCACAGCGAGGAGCCTGAAGAAGCAGAAGCAAAGGCTTAAGGCCGCACAAGGTACGCTCAACAGCAGGTGGAACAAAGTGCTCGACAACGAAACAAAGTATGGTGGAAGTTACCACACAAATAGCTATCCAAAGCGCAAGCTATTACCTGAATTCGACGATGAGGCCTTAGAGCCCACACAGCCGTAAAATGACACGGCCAACCGGCCGGATCCACCACCTTGTGACCGCGATAGAGCGGCCAACAAAGTCGCACATAAGTCAACACACGATCTACGTGAGAACTTGCGCCAAAAATCCGGTGCGACCAGATCCATCTACAGATCTAGGAAGCACGCTCCGGCACAAAATCAAAACTGAATACTACAATCGTCCGAACGCCATGGCATGTCCCAATACAGGGGCGCCGCACACCCCCTATGTTTCATAAATGAGGTCGTGGATCACGAATTCCCAGAAGGATTCAAACCAGTGAACATAGAGGCGTACGACGGGACCACAGACCCTGGAGTCTGGATCGAGGACTATTTCCTCCATATCCATATGGCTCGCGGAGATGATCTCCATGCCATTAAATACTTACCCCTCAAGCTCAAAGGACCAGCTCGGCACTGGCTGAAAAACCTCCCTGAAAACTCAATTGGAAGTTGGGAGGAGCTCGAGGATGCTTTTCGGGCTAATTTCGAAGGAACTTACGTTCGACCTCCAGATGCAGACGATTTAAGCCATATAATCCAACAGTCCGGAGAGTCCGCCCGAAAGCTTTGGAACATGTTCCTCACCAAGAAGAACCAGATCGTCGACTGTCCGGACGCTGAAGCCTTAGCAGCTTTTAAACACAGCGTCCGAGACAAATGGCTCGCCAGACACCTCGGCCAAGAAAAACCGAGAACAATGGCAGCCCTAACAAGCCTCATGACCCGCTTTTGCGCGGGCGAAGACAACTGGTTAGCCCATAGCAGCACAAGCGACCCAAGCACATCCGAAGTCAGGGATGGCAATGGAAAACCACGACGCAACAAAAACAAGCATCGAAATAAAGAAGGTAGCCCAGATAATACGGCGGTAAACGCCGGATTCAGGGGCTCTCGACCAGGTCAGCGGAAAAATCCTTTTAAAGGCAGCAGAGAAGGACCATCTGGCCTAAACAAGATTCTTGACAAGCTCTGTCAGATTCACGACACCCCCAACAAACCTGCAACTCACACCCATAGAGAATGTTGGGTCTTCAAGCAGGCCGGTAAGCTAAACGCCGAACACAAAGGGGAAGAGACACCAAGCGGAGACGAGGACGAACCTTGCCAGCAAAGAACCGGAGGACAGAAAAAATTCCCACCAGAGGTTAAAACGGTAAACGTGATCCATGTGACGAAGAAGAGAAGCAAACACACACTCCGAGACACACGCGCCATAGAGCCCGTCACCCATAGGATCAACCCCTGGTTGGTCTGCCCGATCACTTTTGATCGCAGGGATCACGCGTCAAGCATCTGACACGAAGGATTGGCGGCCTTGGTGTTAGACCCAATAATAAACGGGTACCATCTCACACGAGTCCTCATGGACGGCGACAGTGATCTCAATCTGATATATCAGGACATAGTCCGCAAAATGGGGATAGACCCGACACAAATAAGCCACAGTAATACTACCTTCAAGGGAGTAATACCAGGCCAAGAGGCCCGCTGTACGGGCTCTCTACCGCTAGAGGTTGTATTCGGTTCTCCCAATAACTTCCGAAGCGAAAGGTTAACTTTCCACGCCGCTCCATTCCGAAGTGACTATCAAGCACTACTCGGAAGAACGACTTTCGCTTGTTTTAATGCAATACCACATTATGCTTTTCTCAAGCTTAAGATGCCCGGTCCATGTGGCATCATCACAATTAGCGGAAATGTTGAACGTTTTTCACATACGGAAGAGGATGCGGCGGCTTTAACAGCCGTGAACTAGACGGCCTCACCAACAAGAAAAAATGACAGGTCGTCAAGACCACGGACACGGTTAGACGAGTCCGGCACTCCACTACATATACATGAGACTGGTTTGATGATCAAATCCTCATAGACGATACCAGGGGCTTCCCACGTGTAATCAGGGCCAGCCCGGCTCAACTTGACTTCTCTTGAATTTTGATAGTTCATTGATAATAACCAATTCCTTTTTTTGGCACGGCAACTTTCACCTAAGTTCTTTCCTTTTACAGATGACAATCGTGCTACACCCGTCCAGGACACGGCACAACGGAGACACAGGCGCAGACATGCAGCAGGGACCCGCCCAAAGGTTTCTTTTTAGATTAAGACCCTGCGTAAACCTTTTTTTACTGTCTCTTGTTGCTCACATCCTCCGGATACTCTACACAACTGAGAAGGATGCTGACATTATTGGCATGTGGCCACGTCAGGATATTGCACGTACCTGGACACACGGGGTTTATTATTAAGGGCATTGTTCAGCCCGATATATGTTATAAAGACCGAACACCTTAGGGAGTGTTCGGCGTCACGAGTTTGGTCCTATATGCATCAGCTCCGAATCATGTCTTTGGTCAAATGTTGGGTTTGCCCGGCTCCCACGTTTTGGTACCTTACGTTCCACCGTATCGGCTAAGGTAGCACTGGGAGAACTACTGTGATTTTGCCCTGGTTCATCCGGATGAGCACCTCAGTAGAGAAAGCCGAAAACTGAATGTGATGATATAGCGAGAGACTGGTCAACCACTCGATGACTCAGCGGAATCTTCGGGATTCCTCCGCATTAACGAAGGGTCGTTTCTTGACCATGTACGTACGCGCCCCGTATTCGGACGAGTGCGGAAGTACCAGGGGCTATATAGTAGCCCCACCGTCAAACTCCTATGGCTAAGTGAAAGTGTTAAAGCAATATAGTCCGATTGCCTCGTTCACTGCGCTACCACCTCCTTAATGGACCAAGACGCTGGATCAAGTGTGGATACACGTTTTCGACGAACACCCCCGCATTATATGCGTGGGGGCGGAAGCCGACGACTGCAAACTTCCAGGTTATATACATATATACATAAACGGCCACGCAGGAGGCATCATAATACTTTCAGGCAAAAGTATAAACACAGCCTTGATAACTCAATAAAACTTTGTTTTTACAATGGGAGTACATGTCACTAGAACATAATATTCTTCGAACACTGAGCCTCTATCGAATGAGCGCCTTCAAGAACTTCTTCAAAGTAGTGTTCGGTAGCCACTCGGCCTACGGCCGAACCCTGTGTGGCAACAGTGGTGGCCTCCATCTCCTCCCAGTATGTCTTGACACGGGCAAAGGCCATCCGCGCACCCTCTATGCACGCCGATCTCTTTATAGAATCGATCCGCGGCACAACACCAAGGAATTGTTGCACTAAACTAAAGTAGCTATCCGGCCTTGGCCCTCCCGGCCACAGATGATCCACAACGGACCTCATGGCAAGTCCGGACAACCTACGGAGCTCGGCCCACTCGGCCATTCTCTCATTCAACAGCAGCGGACGGCCTGGAGCATGAAATTGCGACCAGAACAGCTGTTCCACTATGTGATCTTTCCGATCCTTGAAGTACTCGGCATCAGCAGCACTCGCAGCCAAATCCACATAGGCGTCCGCAGAACTCCATAGTCGGTCAAGAGGAGCATACTTCGGATCTCCGAACTTCGTCCGCAACAAGAAGGGCTTCCCAGACACGATATCTGCAGCTTGATGCAGCTCCTCCTTCGTCGCTCTAATTTTGGAGCGGGCTTCCTTGGCAGCTACCAGGGCCTTCTCCAGGTCCGTCGCCTTCGCTCGGCTTTCTTCTTCAAGAAGCTAGTAGCGGTCAGCGGCATCTTTCAACTCTATAGCCATTTTGGCTATTCTTTCCTTGCTCTTGCAATGCGCGGCCTGTTCGGCCCTCAACTCTTCGGCCACCTTTAGAGCGGCCGCATTGCTACTCCTTGCTTGTTCCTTGGCTCGGGCAAGCTTCGCCCGAAGGGTCTCCACGGTAGCAGCTCCATCTGCAGTCACAACATATTAAAGATACTGGCATCATGCTCCTCTTATTATGTGACGATCACCAGAGAAATCACTCACCCTGTGCCTCGTCAAGCCGCTAGTTGACAAGCACGATATCGGCATCGGCCGCATCAAGTTGCCGCTTTAGCTCGGTAAACTCATCAGTCCGGCTAGCCACCGAAGCCTCAGCCACCTGCACATAAAGGCAGTCGGGTTATTACCTGGGAATATGATCCTCGGTTTGCCGCCGTTCTTGACGACAACCAGAGTCTTAGGGGCTACTATCTGCATAGGGCACACCTAATGTGTGCGGTACTATCAAAAACATACACTATTTCACGTACCTCAAAGCCTTTCAGCAGACTCATAAAGGCTTCATACAATCCGGTTTTGGCGGATGAAATCCTTTCAATTACCGTACCCATCAGTGTACGATGCGCTTCTGAGACGGCCGCTTTCCCCAGAAGATCCCTCAGTGCGTCCGACTGCACTCTGTACGGTTCCGGACTCTTGCCATCGCTCTCCTTAGGAGCCAGATACTGAGGATTCTGGGTAGCCAAAGGGTTATCCTCTGGCCTGGGCGGAGCAGGAGATATCCTCTGTGATGACACTTCAGGGTCGCCCGCCTCCGGAGGCGGGGTGTCAGGAGGAGGCGTTTCACTCTCCATCATCTCCGGAAGAAGATCCCCCGAAGACAAACTCTGTCGAGAAGGGCTGCGATCCAGACTACAATTTATAAGCATCGGTTATTGTCTTCAGAAGTAAGGTAGGATATTTTCATTATTAAGTACTTTTTGATCACTTACAGCTTAGTAGAGGGCTGATCCCCGCGCGGACATTGTGCGGCAAGAATACCCTCCGAGGCAGGACCCTCTGGCGAAGATTTTTCTCCCGTTTGGAAACCTTAGTTTCCGAATCTTCAGAGGTAGTCCTCTTCCTTCCCCGGGGAGAGGGAATGTCAAATTCTTTCCCCTGTTTATCCTCCCTCGCGGAGGCACTCATCCGCTCAGTTGGGACGAGTAGCGAGTGAGGCCCGCTGTCGGCCTCTTTATTCCCCCTTCATCTTCCTTTGAGGGCACTTGATAATACGCCGGCTCAAGCATTTTGTCCAGTACCGGATTGTCCAAGCCTTCAGGAAGGGGGCCCGTACACCTGATCATCTTCGCCTTTGTTATCCAGTCCTGGTCAAAGAGCGACTTTTTAGAATGATGTCATGATAAATAAAAGGACAGTGTGTTCGGCCATGGGATTACTTACTTGGGTATCAAGGCGGTTGTAGCTCAAACCCACATCCTCAGTGGTGTCCGGACACTCTATTTGGGGTCCTAAGAACAATTTGAACATCTCTTCGAGCGTCATGCCGAAGAAGTGCTGAATAGCTCGCGGTCCTTTCGGGTTGAATTCCAACATGCGAAGGGGCCGACGTTTGCAAGGCTGGACTCGACGAACTAGCATAACTTGCATTACCGTAACCAGACTGAAATCTCTCTCAAAGAGTTCTCGGATACGGCTCTGCAATATTGGCACATCCTTGGCTGGACCCCAGCTCAGCCCCCTGTAGATCCATGACGTCAGCTATGGTGGGGGGGGGGGCGAGCGGAAGGTAGGGGCTGCTACCCACTTGGCACTTCGGGGAGCTATGATGTAAAACCACTCCCGCTGCCACAAACTGGACACCTTTGAGAAGGAACCCTCTGGCCATGGAGCATCAGCAATTTTCCTTATTAAGGCACCTCCGCACTCTGCGTGCCGCCCCTCGATCATCTTTGGCTTCACATCGAAGGTCTTGAGCCACAGGCCGAAGTGAGGGGTAATGCGAAGGAAGGCCTCACATACGACAATAAATGACATGATGTGAAGAAGGGAATCCTGGGCCAGATCATGGAAATCCAGCCCATAATAAAACATAAGCCCCCTAACAAAGGGATCCAAAGCGAGGCCTAGTCCTCGAAGGAAGTGAGAGATGAACACGACACTCTCGGTGGGTTCGGGACTAGAGATGACCTGCCCTCGGGTGGGCAGCCTATGCGAAATTTTGGCGGTCAGATATCCGGGCTCTCTCAGCTTTTTGATGTCCTCCTCTGTGACAGAGGAAGGCATCCACCGACCTTGAAGGTTGGATCTGGACATGGTTGAAGGTCCGAAGCGCCTGGCCTGAGCCTTGGGTGTTGGAACTCGAGGCGGGGAAATGATTCGATTGAGCACGAGGGGAAAAAAGGACATGCCTCGCCCTCTTTATAAAGGAGGTGAATATCAAGCATCCTCCTTATGGCCGTTTGGGACTTACCTAAGATCTAGGAGTTATACCAACAGGCACGATTGGGTTACCCATGTCCGTATTGATGAGAATCCCGTAATAAGGGGGACATGATCTCTGCTTTGACGAAGACGTGTCAGAAAAACCGCCTCGCAATATGCGCAACGCTGGTTGAGAAAAAACAGTTCAGATAAAGACCGGGCCATGACGTGATGTCGTGGTGTCAAAACGTGACAGCATATTAGATTTATGGAAATATTATTCTCTCTATGGTGGGGTGTGGGACTTGTTTTGCAGAGTTAGACACTATCCTTGAGTTCAAAATTTTCTATGGAGTATTCGGAGGAGGAACCCGCCTTGCAATGCCAAAGACAATACTGCGCGCCAGACTCGTCGTCATTGAAGCCTGGTTCAGGGGCTACTGAGGGAGTCCTGGATTAGGGGGTCTCCGGACAGCCGGACTATATCCTTTGGCCGGACTGTTGGACTATGAAGATACAAGATTGAAGACTTCGTCCCGTGTCCAGATGGGACTCTCTTTGGCGTGGAAGGCAAGCTAGACAATACGGATATGTAAATCTCCTCTCTTGTAACCGACCTTTTGTAACCCTAGCCCCCTCCGGTGTCTATATAAACCGGAGGGTTTAGTCCGTAGGACAATATACAATCATACCATAGGCTAGCTTCTAGGGTTAGCCTCTACGATCTCGTGGTAGATCAACTCTTGTAATACTCATATCATCAAGAACAATCAAGCAGGAAGTAGGGTATTACCTCCATCAAGAGGGCCCAAACCTGGGTAAAGATCTTGTCCCCCGCCTCCTGTTACCATCCGCCTTAGACGCACAGTTCGGGACCCCCTACCCGAGATCCACCGGTTTTGACACTGACAGCGAGCGCTTTGAGGAGCTTCGCATTGTCACCCATGAGTTGCTCGACAAGGCCGGTCGCCTTGTCAACCGAGGCATCGCTGATCTTGAGCAGCTTCATCAAGCCGTCGACCAGCTCCTGCTGCATAGTGACGCTAGCAAGAATGTCGTCTTCGCTAGCGAAGGACTTCAGGAACGCTGGATCGTCGCGATGGCTGATGCCGTGAATGCGCTTGTGAGAGCCCTCGCGTGCCCGTGAGAGCTCGTCTGAGGGCTTCGGGGCGCGCCGGGATATCTCTGCTGCGGCCGCGGCTTCGCGGCAGGACCTCTCTAGTGCTTCCACGGCCTTGGTCTTTGCTGCCTGGTTATATGTCCACCCTAAACTCCTCCTACCTGTCATGGCGAAACGACTTGACAGGAAAGTCCACTTTTATGGGTGATCAGTAGAGGAACTGTGAACTAATTTTTGAGTGGGTAGTTTTTATTGCCCGGTGCTAAGTGTGGACACATATTAGTTTGATAGGTGTGAACAGATTTGCAATTACTTATTGCATTGTATTCTACAATGTGACAGAAACAAGGTCAAAATTTATTGATGGCAGAAGGTTGACCACGTGGTTGCTCGTCGTTGAGTCAAATTTACAATGGCAACGGTTAATAATTCTTCATAATTGTCTTACATATTCAGGATAATTTAAAATGCCACATGCGGCAAGGCCCAGAACACTCATGACCTACATATGCATACAATTATAATAAAATATAAGCTAAAAGGCTAGCTGGCGGCCTTCCGACGATTGTCTTCTCGGACTCCATGATCAGCATGGCACCCTTATGGCCGTTCACTCCAAGTGTCCAGACCCGCCTCCGCCTACAGAGCTACTGGCACTGGGAGGCTCTTGGGTCTGCTGGGCCTCTTCTAGAAGAGCTTGACAGCGTGCAATCACGCGCATGACAACTCCATGTAATCGCCCCATTTCCATGTCTCTTGCATGGTAGCAAATTCCGTCCATCACCTGCATCCTCAAGATATCACGTTGGCGATGTTCTACTTCATCAGGGACGTCAACTCCACCAAGGATGCGTTTTGAGCCTAACCACCACATCATCGGGATCGAGGTTGACACGGCCGCCGTAGGCAATGATGAAGCCGCAGGCTGCCTGTGTCTTGACTGAATCAAAAGGGTCCTCTGCTCATTCATTGCAGGTCTCTCGATGAGAACTGATGATGGCGGCTTTCGGGTGGGTTGTTGATCATGCCACCGAGCAGCTCTAGATCTTTTGCACGGTGGATGGAAAACTGCTCATCACACCTCCTCTGCAATATGTTGATTGTGCTCCCAAGGACTGTCACGCCGATATCGGTGCTGATGGGCCATGGTGCCTGCACCGGCCGATGAAGCTCTTGCTCCTCGACCTGCTCCGACTCGTTCTCCTCGCCGAAGATGTAATGCAGGTAGGCGTTGACGTCGAAGCTTTGATCGTTGCCATGCATGCTTAGAATAACTAATGGTAGATGGGTGAGACTAGATCTATGCAGAGTGTCACGACGGTGCGTTGCCGTCTGGGTTATATGTAGGCAGCCGTTAGCTGGTGGCGGGAAACAGGTGAGGGAAGAGGCGTGGATTTTACAATTCACCCATGTGGAGCCCGGGAAGCAGTCATTGGAGTGCGGGAAGACTAAGTGGAGCACACACACAACCCGAATACCGTATTTGGTGCCACGTGTTATTTATCACACAAGTGTTAACATAAGGAAACATACGTGTAACTTAGTAATCATCGCACACGAGTACTCGCAGACGCATCGTGTGCGATACTCCTAGCCACCGCAAGCAACTAGTTTGCATTTTTCAAAGTTTTTTGTACACACAGAATCACACACGAAGTAACTGTATTGACCGTCTGTGTTGTAATTTCTCATCGCAAAAAGTTCATCCAAGTCGGCTATTTGCCACGTATCACACACATCTTGTTAAGTTGAACCGTTTTTGTTGTGTTCGCTAATCAAAAATAGTTCGTCCGAGTGGACCATATGCCCTATATCACACACACCTTGATCTGGCTAACCGTTTCTATTGCACTCCCTAATAGCAAACAGTTAATCGGAGCGAATTGCATGCAGTATATTGCACACACATTGATATGGCTGTCCATTTCTGTTGGTCTGCCTCATCACAAATAGTTCGAACGGGTAACCATGTGCCCTGAATCGCACACGCAACTAAAATATGAACTGTGTTTGATGGCTCCTCCATCACAAACATTTTGCACCTTTTTGACGGTTTTTTACATCCCTGTTTGTGATTAATGCATCGCACACAGTTTCATCAAAGGGTCTCTGATCGTAGTGTTGCATTAGTAGCATCCTGCAGTAGTGACATGTTTTAAATGAAGGCCAAACTCATAACTCAAATATTCGCCTCCGCACTGAGAATGCTAGGATGGTAACGGAGCGAGCAGTGCTAGAAGCTGAATCACAGCGAATCCAGGCAGAGGCGTTCTAGCTCACATTGGACCAGAATGCTTCAAATGCCGTTATGAGGAGAAGGCACTAGACCCGTCCGCCCACAGAGTTTGAGGCAAGAAATCTTCTCAACACGCCCGGAGCAAGAACGAGTAACCTGCCCGGTGTAACCCGAGTCACAGAATCGCCCGTGGCTAGGACGATGGTTCAACCACGCATAACAGACTGACCCCGTTTAAATTTAACCCCGCCTCAGCAGGTGTTAACAACACCGGGTCATTTTTCCAACCCCATGGATAATATGATTGCCGCGGCTTCCACTACAAAAAAATACACTTTCGTGATGATACGTGTTTGTCACAGTAGGTCACGTTTTCTGCCATGCATGTACATCCATGACAAATTTATGACAGAATCAAGATAGTCATACCTGTGCTGTCGTAGAAGTGTTCCATGACATTACCGAAATTATCATCAAGGAAGTGTCCACTTCCATGATGATAAATCGCGCGTCACAGAAGTGCTTTCGTCAAGGGTGACCGGCACGTGGCATCCACCGTAACGGAACGCTGTTAAGCTACCGAGTCCGGTTTTGGATCCGATAACCCGTTAACAGCCTCGACCAATGGGGATTTTCCACGTGTAAAATCATCATTGGCTGGAGGAAACACGTGTCGGCTCACCATTGGGACAGATGTCATCCACTCATTGGACCCAAAGCACCTATGATACGTCGACACGTAGCACGGCCCAACAGAGGCCCATTCCTGTGAAAAGGCCGGCCCGTTTGACTTGGTCAAAAGGTGGTGGGCCGGCCCACGGCAAGCCTGTTAACGGCCTATTCGCATATAGCCCATTTACAGCCCGCTAACCCAGGGCCCGTTTACAGCCTATCCGAATTAGGCCCAATAGCGTCATCTAGGCCATCCAATATAATTCCATCCCCTTTTAACTTCCGGCCCATGTATGGCCCATGACGTCTTTCAGCCCATATGATGCCCTTATTACTCTCGGCCCATTAACGACCCGTGGTAAAACTGGGCCGTAATGAACAGTGTATCACTTTATACCCATTAACGACACGTGGTGAAACTGGCCCGTAATGAACAGTGTATCACTTTATGCCCATTAACGGCCCATTATTCCGTTGGGCTGTTTCCAGCCCATGTTATCTTTTGGCCTTCTCGAGGCCCATTTATTCTTGGGCTCATTTCCACATTCGTTTACTTACGACCCGTTGCTGTCATTTTCTGCTTGTGGGTCAAATTCAGCCCATGGTTACAGTCGACCCGTTAATACGTTGGGCCATTTTCACAGCGTCATCAAAATACGGCCGATTAACGACGACCGGTTATGGTCGGCCCATGAACGATTTCAACTCTAGCCCATTTACGACCATAATGTGGTCTGTTATTGGCCCATGTTTGGCCAACCGATCATACGGTCCATAGAAGGCCCATTGATGATACAACCCATAGAAGGCCCATTGTGTCTACGGCCTGTATAAGGCCCACTGTTTCTACGCCACGTAGAAGGCCCATTGTTTCTACAGCCCTTAGAAGGCCCATTGTTTCTACGGCCCTTAGAAGGCACATTGTTTCTACGGCCCGTAGGAGGCCCATGTTAACTACAGCCGGTGGGCATCAAAGATCGCCACCAGTGAAAATATAGGGAACACCCTACACTATACGAAAATGGCTTGTTGTTTTCTTCAGCCGGTGGCTGCATGTTAAGAACAAATTTTGTATCGCACCAAAACAAATTACAACTATAAAACAAAAGGAAGGTTGGCATAAAAGTTAATAGTCTAGCAGATACATGCACCACCAGAAGTTTAGAAGCTCAGTTCATTTGACCCGACTGTTACGTTTTCATGCTGTATTGTCTGATGGAGCACCATGACCTTCGCCTTTAGTTCTCCTAGGCTCCTAAACAACATAGAAAATGTCTGATAGTCTGGTTTCAAAACCAGGCATATCTTGACAACATCGAACAATGTCTCTCCTTGTTTCAGAAAGGGTCTCTGTTAGGGAATGGACTTGTGTCTGGAGCGCAGATACAACATTGTTTTGAGCTTGCATATCTTGATCATGAGGCAGTTTGGACAAGATTGCCTTAAAAACCAAGCCAGTATTACGCAGGAACGTGCTTTTGGCACTGTTGGTGGACAGGTACTGACCCACTGCAGCAAGAGCTGACATTACGGTTATAGTTGCCTCGCCACCTTCAGAAGGTGGCGGTTTCACCATTTTTTCCATAGCTCGCTGAAAAGTTGTGGTTTTACATTAGTAGTACCAGAACAGAAGATATTAAGGAGGTAGCAAAACCAAACATAATAGCTTTGGTCTATATACAGAACTTACTCTGGTGAACCCATGTAAAATAATAGTTGTATTTTATTTCAAAGTACTCCCTCCGTCCTAAAATAAGTGTCTTGAGCTTAGTACAAATTTGTACTAGAGCTAGTACAAAGTTGAGACACTTATTTTGGGACGGAGGGAGTACATAATAAATCCAGGTTCCAAACATATGACCATGTACCATCGCTAATGTATTGTCTATTTCTTCACATTGTATTGAGGGCTAAGGATAAAGAGACGAAGTTTATAATACGGTAAGCATAGTATGACATCATTCATATCACAAAACAACTGAGAGCAGACAAACAAGCAATTGTAACATTGTGTGGGCAAGTCCAACACGGAACTAGATTACAGGTTAAGATCAAAGGAACATCACTCCTCTCTTTTAAACCTTATAAGGTGCAATGATACGCTAAGACAATTGTGTATAAAATTGAAAAGAGTAATAGACATTGGCTGCAAACCATGCAGTTCAAGGCACAAGTCATAGTAAGTAGTAGCTAAAAGGCATGAGGATTAAGGACTTACAACAGCGGCTTTGACTGGTGTAGTCATGCCCTTCTTCTTGCTGGTGTGACAGTCCTTGAAGATTTCCACAATATTTGGTTCAGGTACTTTTTGGTCCTTGCGGGCTTTCCTCTACATTTGGAACAAGTCAATATATATCTGATAATATGGTACAATGAAAAGAGTGAAACATCAGCTAATTACAAGAGCCTCGCAGTGTGCAATATAGCTATGAGATCCTGTCGTCTGTTGGAATTTCACTTTCGTGCGGTTGGCCTTGTTCTTTGAACAGTTCACCTACAAGAAGATAGATTTGTGTGGCACATGCGTAAATAGGACTTCAACATGTGATCTGATCACATATATATAATGTACCTGATACTTTGGATCGGACCAGTGTTTAACGAGGCCTCTCCAGTCTTCATCAGATATATTTTCCACTGGAGATATTTGGGCAAGTTCACTGTTAGCCTTGTCTTCAAAGTGAGTTTTCCTCAAGTTATACCGATACTGTCGCAGATCAGACTTGAAAACATGGGTGCAAGCTTGTCTGGTTGCATCATCTTGGCTATCCAACTTGAACCTCATCTGTTGAAAATTATGGGAGTCTCATTATCAACAACCTAGAAAGTATTGGACAGAGCAAGACGATATTACTAGTTTCCATACATAACCATACTTATAGATAAATGGTCAAGGAAGGTGTTGAACTGGGTTTCGTCTTTGTCATTCCTGTACTGAATGCATGTTGGGAGGATACGTACATGACACCTAACAGCAACCGCTGCCTCTGATACTAACTTGGCTGACTCTATAGCATCACGTGGCCGTTTTAAACCTGCCTCAAAACGGATCTCCATTCTTCCTCATCTAGATTTAGTTAACCCATCAATCATTATCCCTGATGTTTGTTTTCTCTTGCGCCTAGGTGCTAGTCCAACAACAAACATAGGAAGTTTTAGTGTACATCAAACTGTGAGACTACATATAAAGAAGCATGCAACTGTAACTTGACTCCAGCAACTACCTTCTTGCTGTTGAAGCTCACAAAGTTCATCTGATCTTGCCAACTCATCTTGTGTCAAGAGTGCTTCGGAAGTAGTGTCAGGTGGCAAGGGAGCTTGGGAACGTGCTGCTAGCTGAGTTGACCAACAAGTAAATCGTGCAGCTGGTGGTACTGTGGAAGGTGTTGCAACAACTAGGGTTGTCTCTGCTTGTTTGGTGGCAGCTATTTGTTTCTGTTTGGCTTGTTCTGCAGCTCGTGTAGCACGAGATACCCTGTCGGTACAATTTTCCGCTGGACTTTCACCTTCTATTGCACCATCAGTACCAGCAGAATCTGCAGGATTGTTCCGCTTCCCTTTCCCTGTTGTTCTGTCTTGCTTCCTCTTTCTCTGTGCCATGTTAAGTCAAGCCGACAAGAAAAACGAATAACAATTTAGTTCTTCAGAACAAATGTACTTTGATGTAAGAACATGGTGTGATAGACAGATATTGTATGTTCTAGAAACAGGAACACATGTCTTAGTCACAAGTATAATGTGTAAAGTAAGCAGATGAAATTCAACAAAATTAGAAGCAATACAATCTAGACATCATACATAACATGCAACCACATATAATAGTGCCAAGTTAGAGGGAGCACCTGTGATGGTGCACTAGGGGAGACGTGCTCATCACCAACACAGCTATGTTGAGTGTCTATGCATGTGTTGTCTTGGAAATCATCTTGGGGGGATGGAGGAGTAGAATCTGTAGAGGCCCTCCATTTGGAAGGAGCACCTTCATCCGCTGCCTTGCTAACTTCCTTCCGCTTTATTGATTTTGAATTGTCAAGTAAAACTGACAAGAAAAAGCAATAAAATCCACTCTTTAGAACTCATTCGTGCATGATACTGACAATCACTACTTTGATGTAAGGCAAACACATGATTCCAGGATGGAATAATACGAAAAACAGGACGGCATGGCATATTCACAAATGTTTGTGTAAACTAAGCAGAAACCATTTCACCAAATAAGAAGCAATGCAAGCTAGACACCACATGAAAGATGCAACCAATATGACTCTGCCAAGTTAAAAGTGTCCCATCATAAATGGAATTTCAACAAATTAGAAGCAGCGCATGCTATAAATCATATCAAAGATGCAACTAATATCACACTGCATATACTGAAGGTGTCTCGTCATATTGATTTATGCGGGATACAAAAAACAATAGTTTTATGTGAGGACATGCTTAATAGACAGATGTACTATGTACTAAATACAGGAAGGCATGTCACATTAACATGTATCATGTATAAGCTAAGCAGAATAGCACATGCAGTTTAACCAGATTGGAAGAATTACAATCTAGACACCATATGCAACATGCAACCACATATCACGCTGCCAAGTTAGAGCAAGCACCTGCGATGCTAGTGTAGGGGAAATGCGGTAATCAACTACAGAGCTACGTTCACTATCTTCATCTAGCCTTGCTGTTTCTTGAGAATCATGTCGGGAGGCTAACACTGCATTCTTTAAATGAGGAGTAATCCACTTGCCTGACTGCCTCAGTATAAGTGATTGATGAGGGATACACAAGAACATTAGTTTGATGTAAGAACATGGTTAATACACAGATGTACTAGTATGTACCAAAAACAGAAAGGCATGTCATATTCAAATGTATAATGTGTAAGCTAAGCAGATGCAATTTAACCAAATTGGAAGCAATACAAGCTAGACATCCGGCTGGAGTGGTGAGCAAGATCATTTAGGACCTGAGAGCCTGGTGGGAGGCGGGCTGCTTTGCCACCATCACGGCTTTTTAGTTGGCTTCCAGGTGATGCCTCTCTTTGCTGGGCTTGTCACTGGCTCAGCCAGTGCCCTGACTAGCTATTTGTCTTCTGGTGCTCACGGGATGGTGGTTCATGTAAAAAATATCTTTCCTTATCTTAATAAAGACTGACTTCGGCCTTTCAAATACAAGCTAGACACCATATGGAACATGCAACCACATATGACACCGCGAAGTTAAAGCAAGCACCTGGGATGGTGGTTCATTACGAGCGAGGTCATCAACTCCAGAGCTACGTTTACCATCTCCATCTGCTGACACTGCACCTATTATAAGGCTGAAATGTGTCTGGCCTATCCGCGTACGACGCTGGAGCGACTTCTCTCTTTTCTCTTTTGCTTCTCTCATAGCAGCAGAGTCTGAAATACCCTTGCATACAAACACAATAGTGAGAGTATGGGTGAAGTGTGTGCAGAACTAGTGCACTGTAAAAGTAGCGGATAGCAGGTGGCTGAAAAATAAATGACAAGAGACATATGACAGCTCTACAACATTGCATGGCAAACAAATTAGATTCTACTCCATATGATTTTGTAATATATGAGCACAGGAAATGCAGGTACTCCTCTAGCACACCACCACATGTGGTCATATCCAGATAACAATCGACTGAAAATAAATAGGTCAGTTGATTTTTTAATGAACCATCCGATCTATAAGGAGGGGCAGATGGCCTTCGTCTACCTCCCGCCAGTCACTGCTGACGATCTTTCTCGAACCGCCAGCGACCACCGGCCCAGACCCTTGGCCTCCGCCGCCCCGCCCTCCCCTCGACCTCACACCACCGCCGTGCTTGGCAGCGCCCCCAGGCCATCCCTTTAATCCCAGCCGACCTCCAGATCGGGCGCCAGTAGCTCTAGGCCCCACACGCCCCTAAGATAAACACCGAGGCACTGCTTCCCCGGTGTAATAGGTGGACTAGCGCCTGTTATGCCGGGGAATGTTTCCATTAATTGGGAATCAAATGACCATGAATTGAAATTCAGGGGGCCGACAGACCTCTAGCTGAGCTGAAATAGTATATGAGGAGAAACCTTGTGCATCGCAAGTTACTAGGAACATCTAGTATCAAGAAGAAGCGGTCAACTAGTGTCTTCTATGGGATGGATACCGTGCAAGCAGACATGTAAGATTTGCACGAATAAGGGAAGAGGAGTACCATTTTCACTTGCCGGTGTGGTCGCCTCCACATGTCGCGCCGATCTTCTTCTTTTTGCTAGGGAAACCGATGTTCTAGAGGAGGGTGCAGGCTTGGACGAACCCATGGCCAAATTGTTGACTGTGTTGCCATGGCCGTATGTCGGCGGAGGGGAAGCAGATCTGAGGCGGCGAAGGACGGCGTAGCAGGAACAGCTCCGGTGCGGTGGAGGGTGGCGAGGTTGGAGCGGCAGCGGTGAGGCGCATGACGACGTGGTTGAACTGGCTCGGGTACGGACGGCTCGGCCTCGGCTTCAACTACTAGCCGTGGAGGGCGTTGCGGTTGAGGTTGCGGTGGACGACGACGTCGGGGTATCGGCTTCGGCGTGATGGAGGAGGGCGGTGGTTGATGGGTGGAATGGGGTGGCGGACGGAGGACGCCGGGGTTCTGCCGCTGGTGGAGAGGTAGTTTTTGCGCCCACGGAGTACGGATGGGGAATCAGACGGGTAGGCGGGGGGGGGGGAGAACCATGTTTCGGTCTGGGACGCGCTTGTTTTTGGCTTTTTTGAACAGAAGATGGGACGCGCTTGTTTGAAATTTGGTGAAAGTACAAACTTTTCCCCCCTCTTAAATTTCGGACCTACTGCGGGTCGGTGGTAGGATGGTAATCCCAGGTGTCCCAAATAGTGGGCGGGAGCGATTTCGGCCGCGCGCATGTGTGCTTAGGCGGCCATTGTGTATGAATGTTTTTCGGAGGCGGTTGCGTGGCGTCTAGATGAAGCTACAAACCTACCCCGGTTTAGACCTTTGGACGTCGGGCCGGTAGGTTTCACAGGTCGGAGTTATTAGAAAAGTAATTTCCTTGTACTACCAAACATTGGTCTCACGCAGTTTCAGGCGAGTAGAGGCTCTTTTGGCGCTTCATTCGAAATTTTGAAACACAAGCATTCACGTTTAGAGTACTCTTGAACTTTGAGGATTGACCTAAATAGACAATGTTAAATTTGACCTTGTATGTTTGAAAACCTCATTAAATTATCCTCTTCTTTTTGAAATTTTGACACTTGAAAATCCTATAACTACGATTATTTTGGAATGGAGGAGCTAAATTAGAATCTATTTTGTACACGACTATATATGCTATTATGTACAAAATCAGAGCAAAGATTCGTGCCCCCACAATTTAGGTATGATTTACAAATGCCATGATATCAAATTCAAATAATTGAATGGACTTCATGTTGAATTCGATTTTTTAAATCACCTTAAGTTGAATTCAAATGTATGCTAGTTCATAGGTAGCTATTTATAATGTTCATTGTGTAACTTTCGTATGTATAATGTGCTTTACACACACAACATGAACTATACTCACGTTTATATTCGATTGCTAAAGTGATGCATTGTCTGGAGTTCAAAATACTAACTATGTGGATAAATTGTGTCGAATAATAACATAGACATGCTCAAATTCGATAGAATCTAGATGTCTCATGGATAAATGACCATTCCTTACGCGAATTGCAAATATCATGATCCCATCCTAATATTTGGATACAATTTATATCTTTAATCAATGTGTACAACAGTCTTGTACGTGTAGTTTCACTCTCCATCGGTGGTCTCTCACACATGCTCACACACTCTCTCTCGAGGTGTCTTTCTTGCACACATGCTCTCGATATAACCCTCCCTCCCTCTCGTAACCATTTACGACTGTTTTCACTAACCTTTATCACGAGCACTCTTCCTCTCGCAAGCATACACATGCACAATCCCCATAGACCCTTTCTATATACATAGACCTGCCTACGTGTCTCATGTACGCATATTATCTTTAGGCCTGTCTCTCACGCATTGTCTCACACCTCTCTTCCTAATCGACGAGTATGATTCTAGCATAGCATTCTGTAGGATGCCCCTTAAAGTTAGGTTGGATGAATAGTAATATCAGAGATAAAGGGGTTACCTTAGTCCGAGAACCTAGGGTTAAAAATCCTAGCCGGCTTTGTCAGTGGACATAGAGTCCTTCACAATTATGCTATCTTTGTCTTGTATGACTAGTCATCCATGGGTCTCCCTAAATGCATCACGGGCCGACCAATGTGGTGCAGGACGGAACCGAACGAAGGGCCTCACCTCGACCCACCGGACCTCACATGGTGACACACCCTCTGCCCCCACGTCTCGTTATCTTCTCACACCCACACATACCAACACAGACACCACACACAAAATAATATTCTCCTGGTGCCTCTATCCACTCCCCCCTTGCATATACACACTCAAGGGAATCTCTTGCCGCGACGTCATATTCGTCTCTCTCTCTAGACCACTCTCATTTCTCGTGCTATCTCTCCCACGCCCCCATGTCGGCCCCTCTATCCATGCCTCTCTTGAATACATAATACACACACATACCTCTCTAGGCCCTGCCAAATGCATTAACTACACATTCACACATGTTACATCACGTACCCCATTGATCTAAAAAGCCCTCTCTTCATGTTTATTTCGCATACAACATTCCTTTTGAATAAAGTGTGGCCAAAAAATATTTTAGAATTTCTACATATATACAACATTACAAAGTTATATGGAGGAGTATGAACACTTGCATTGCATGGTGCCCACAATGATATTTATTCCGCACTGTGAATTTGTATATTTTTATACTATATATAAAGTTATTCATAATAAAGAGAAACGAAGAGCATCTCTCTCTCTCTCCATCGCATACCCCTCCTCTACGCCCCTTTCATGTACGCACACAAACTATCTCCAGGTCCTCCAAAAGTAAGCCCCCAGCACATTCACACATGTTTCATCTTTCTCTCGTGATATATACAGTGACGATCATTGTATTTGAAGCGAAAGCACGATACATACATTGGACTTCAGAATTCACTCATTACGGTAACCATTTACGTTTTGTGGTTATTATACAGTCACGGGCTCACAGTACAACTCTGTATTTGCTCAAGACACGACTAGTTGACCAGTTAAACGCTCCACGTGGCACCTCTAGTGTTGCATCACATTATCTCACTACCATTGGGCCCACCTGTCGGCTTGTATCTACTCTACATCTACACTCTTATAAAATACTAGCAAGATGCCCATACGTTGCACGGAATATCAAGATGCATTTGTATGAGTAGTTTATCTTGTGGGAGAAAAGGATGATCAAGGCCTTATTTGCAAGTGTGGAGAGGGGTGTGGGTATCTTTTTGGAAAATTGCCATAGTTTCCTTCCTATCCGTCAGATATAGATCAGACGGCCTATACTACAGGATGGCAGGCACACGATCATCACCGACTATGCTTTTTATAAGAGTAGGGATAAAATACACTCTTATAAAAAACAGAGTTGGTGATGATGGTGTGCCTGCCATCCTGCAATATAGGACGTCCGATTTATATCTGACGAATAGGAAAAAAACTATGACAATTTTGCAAAAAGGTACCCACACACCTCTCCACATTTGCAAATAAGGCCTTCCCTGGTTCATCCTTTTCTCTCACAAGATAAACTAGTCATACAAATACATCTTTATGTTACGTGCAACGCACGGGCATCTTGCTAGTAAGAATGAAAACAAATGACAAAAAATATTGGACGGTGGTTCGAAGTCATGACCGCGGGCACAGCGGACATGGTGGCCTTGTATTGGTATGCTGAGCCGTCTGTTTTAACACACATGAGCTGGTGTGGTGATTATACACACACACACACACATGCACACAAACTGCATGCACGCAACACTCACACGAACACATGCACCCACGCACGCACGCAACACTCACACATACACAAGCATCCACGCACGCACGCAACACTCACACGCACACACACACGCATGCATGCACACACCAGTACACCACACGACCAACACACACTCTCACGCTCAAGTGCTTAACCTACACGTGCATGCACACACATCAGGCCCTGACAGACACATACACAACCAGGTGATTCCCGTGCACGGGGTGTAGTCTTGTCGCGCCTGCATAAATTTGTGCTTATCTGACCTTTTCCCTATGCAAACTGATAGGTGGGACCCATAAGGAACATGGTCAATTTAACTAGTCAACATGGTGCCACGCAGACTATTTGGCCGGTCAACAGAGTGCAATCCGATGCTGAACCGTGAGCAAGTGACCGTATAATCACCGCAAAGCATATATAGTGACCATAATCAGCTTATTCCGAAGTTCGGTGAATGTATTACACTTTTATCTCTGTAGGCCCTCCAAAACTACATCTCTACACGTTCTCGCATGTTACATCTAACAACTATGCAATACAACACTACCACTACACTCTAACACAATAAATCATAGTATGTGTTTTAATTTTACTAGATATCATATTGTTACTTAATTATTTAGTTTGCATACATTAAAATTGCCTTTGAAATGTTTGGCCAGTATCATATACCGCGCGGGAAAAATCCCGCCCTTTCCTGTTTAACCGGGTTTGTATCGATGGATCGTGCGAAGCAGCAAAACTATAGTACTATATATAGTACAAGTGACAGTTCACTGGGCCATCGTGTCATGTACTCCTCCGTCGTAAGAGTGGAGCGCTCGCTTTCATAAATCTTCTAGTCCCTTTCGTTGACATGTGGGGCATCAAGCTACCGGGTCCACATGCCATACCGGAATACGGTGTAGAGCAGCCGTGGTGAAGCACCCAGTCATGTCGTCAGCGTAGTAATGAGCAATGAGGCATCAAATCACAAAGCTGCACCTTTCCCGCAGTTAAGTTGGAGGGACGAAGTAATAATGCTAAAAAAAGAAGTTGGAGGGACGAAGCAACCATCATTTCACTCGTTGCTGAATCCGCTTCTCCCTCATCTTCTTCAAGTTAACCACATGTTGCTTCTGCCGTTGTTCTGCCTCATGTGGGAAGCGGATCGGCTTGGTAAAGCACTGACACATGGGACCGCATGTTAGCAAACCGCCAGGACAATGTCCTCTAAAAATAAGAAACCTCCCCCGCCATCTGCGCGGCAAAATCACCTCCTTTTTACTAATCTTGATTCTATAATTTTTTAGATCAATATAATTGAGATCTGTATAGATAGCACACAGGAGCAAAACCAAGTGGTATGGTTAAGGGCATCCACAATGTGTAGCCAAATGTGAAAATAGCTTTTGGCATCGTGGGAACCATTATGAACGGCGTTGCCAAAGCCAAAAGGATGGAACCGAAGCTCCTTGATTGATTGATTGAAGGAATAGAAAAATGCAATGTCTCTTCTCTTTCTCCCGTGCTTGGACGCATGTACAATATAGATGACAAAGTCTACTTCCCTGTCCCTTCTATCACAAATCACAAAGTAGTGAGGCGTCAAATCACAAAGCACAGACGAATCAACCATCATTTCACTCTTCTCTGAATCCGCTTCTCCATCGTCTTCTTCGAGAAACCATCTCACCGCACTAAGCTGGACGGACAACGCTATTGTGTACGAGTAGTACTAGTACATTTACGCGTCTCAACGGACTTCCTGGATGCAAATAAGGTGATTGTCTCGGCTTGCAGGCGGCACTTGCCAACGACTTACTGTGGTCTCCCTTAATGGTGTTCTCCGTCGAATGCACTTCGCCAAACCAAAACATTCGAGATATCGTCGACGTCACCGCAATGGGGAAGGAAGTCAAATATAGTTACTACCTCCATTTTTTGTACACAAGGCCTGTATATCAAAATTACAATTTGCAAAAGGCCACTAACACTAATCGAGGCAAAATTGATGGGGTTTTCCTCGTACTAGCAACCAAGGACATTAATATCCCCTGCATGCATGTGGAAGTGAGAAGGTTGGTTTGCATGGCGCTGCATTAATCAAGATATGAGGAGTGAGATGGTTAGCTCTTTGGGCTTTGGAGAAAAAAATATGCATTAATTGACACGTGAAACGAGGATTTGTATCGATTAATCCCGTGAAGGAAAACCCCGCCTTTCTTTTTTAACACTAGTACTCCTAGTACGTAGTACAACGTACTTATCCTATTTGGGTCTAGGCCTTGCATTGCCATACTTCGCCACAAATTTTTGCCAAGCTTGCTAAAGTTTTCAAAATGAAAAGGAGGTACACTTGTGCACGGCTGTCGTGGTCGCACCGCACCCTCACACGGTCGCTCCTGCACGTCGCGGTCGCACCACACCCTCACATGCACAGTCGCTCCTTGATAACCAAGAAGTATAGGGGATCACAACAATTTTCAAGGGTAGAGTATTCAACCCAAATTTATTGATTCGACACAAGGGGAGCCAAAGAATATTCTCAAGTATTAGCAGCTGAGTTGTCAATTCAACCACACCTGGAAACTTAATATCTGCAGCAAGGTATTTAGTAGCAAAGTAATATGATAGTAGTGGTAACGGTGGTAAAAGGTAACGATAGCAAAAGTAATATTTTTGGTGTTTTGTAGTGATGATAACAATAGCAACGGAAAAGTAAATAAGCGAAGAACAACAAATGGAAAGCTCGTAGGCAATGGATCGGTGATGGAGAATTATGCCGGATGCGGTTCATCATGTAACAGTCATAACCTAGGGTGACGCAGAACTAGCTCCAATTCATCAATGTAATGTAGGCATGTATTCCGAATATAGTCATACGTGCTTATGGAAAAGAACTTGCATGACATATTTTGTCCTACCCTCCCGTGGCAGCGGGGTCCTATTGGAAACTAAGGGATATTAAGGCCTCCTTTTAATAGACTACCGGACCAAAGCATTAACACATAGCGAATGCATGAACTCCTCAAACTACGATCATCACCGGGAGTGGTCCCGATTATTGTCACTTCGGGGTTGCCGGATCATAACACATAGTAGGTGACTATAGACTTGCAAGATAGGATCAAGAACTCACATATATTCATGAAAAAATAATAGGTTCAGATCTGAAATCATGGCACTCGGGCCCTAGTGACAAGCATTAAGCATAGCAAAGTCATAGCAACATCAATCTCAGAACATAGTGGATACTAGGGATCAAACCCTAACAAAACTAAATCGATTACCACATAAATCTCATCCAACCCATCACCGTCCAGCAAGCCTACGATGGGATTACTCACGCACTGCGGTGAGCATCATGAAATTGGTGATGGAGGATAGTTGATGATGTCGATGGTGACGGATTCCCCTCTCCGGAGCCCCGAACGGACTCCAGATCAGCCCTCCCGAGAGAGTTTAGGGCTTGGCGGCGGCTCCGTATCGTAAAACGTGATGAATCCTTCTCTCTGTTTTTTTCTCCCCGAAAGTGAATATATGGAGTCAGGGTTGAGGTCGGTGGAGCGTCAGGGGGCCCATGAGGCAAGGGGGCATGCCCAGGGGGTAGGGCGCGCCCCCACCCTCGTGGACAGGTGGAGGCCCCCCTGACGTGGATCTCCCTTCCAGTATTTTTTGTATATTCCAAAATAATTCTCCATTGATTTTCAGGTCATTCTAAGAACTTTTATTTTTGCACAAAAATAACACCATGGCAACTCTGCTGAAAACAACGTCAGTCTGGGTTAGTTCCATTCAAATCATGCAAGTTAGAGTCCAAAACAAGGGCAAACATGTTTGGAAAAGTAGATACGGCGGAAATGTATCAACTCCCCCAAGCTTAAACCTTTGCTTGTCCTCAAGCAATTTAGTTGATAAAATGGAAGTGGTAAAGAAAAACTTTTACAAAATCTGTTTGCTCTTGTTGTTGTAAATATGTGAAGCCAGCATTTAGGTTTTCAGCAAAGATTATGAACCAACCATATTCACAATAACATTTAGGTCTCATGTTTACTCATATCAATGGCATAATCAACTAGCGAGCAATAATAATAAATCTCGGATGACAACACTGATACGTCTCCAACGTATCTATAATTTTTGATTGCTCCATGCTATATTATCTACTGTTTTGGACATTATTGGGCTTTATTATACACTTTTATATTATTTTTGGGACTAACCTGTTAACCAGAGGCCCAGCCCAGAATTGCTCTTTTTTTTGCCTATTTTAGGGTTTCGAAGAAAAGGAATATCAAACGGAGTCCAAACGGAATGAAACCTTCGGGAACGTGATTTTCTCATTGAACATGATCCAGGAGACTTGGACCCTATGTCAAGCAACCAACATGGAGGCCACGAGGTAGGGGGGCGCGCCTACCCCCCAGGCGCGCCCTCCACCCTCGCGGGCCCCCTGTTGCTCCACCGACGTACTTCTTCCTCCTATATATACCTACGTACCCCCAAACGATCAGATACAGAGCCAAAACCCTAATTCCACCGTCGTAACTTTCTGTATCCACGAGATCCCATCTTGGGGCCTGTTCAGGAGCTCCGCCGGAGGGGGCATCGATCACGGAGGGCTTCTACATCAACACCATAGCCTCTCCGATGAAGTGTGAGTAGTTTACCTCAGACCTACGGGTCCATAGTTATTAGCTAGATGGCTTCTTCTCTCTTTTTGGATCTCAATACAAAGTTCTCCCCCTATCTTGTGGAGATCTATTCGATGTAATCTTCTTTTGCGGTGTGTTTGTTGAGAACGATGAATTGTGGGTTTATGATCAAATTTATCTATGAACTATATTTGAATCTTCTCTGAATTCTTTTATGTATGATTGGTTATC
Source organism: Triticum urartu (assembly GCF_003073215.2). Classification (NCBI taxonomy): domain Eukaryota; kingdom Viridiplantae; phylum Streptophyta; class Magnoliopsida; order Poales; family Poaceae; genus Triticum; species Triticum urartu. Next base: position 371,931,171 of record NC_053027.1, on the reverse strand, counting down.
TTTGCAAGTCTGTTCAAATTATCAGTTTGGTATGGCCTACTAGATTGATCTTTCTTGCAATGGGAAAAGTGCTTAGCTTTGGGTTCAATCTTGCGGTGTCCTTTCCTAGTGATAGTAGGGGAAACAAGGCACGTATTGTATTGTTGCCATCGAGGATAACAAGATGGTTTTTTTATCATATTGCATGAATTTATCCCTCTACATCATGTCATCTTGCTTAAGGCGTTACTCTGTTCTTATGAACTTAATACTCTAGATGCATGCTGGATAGTGGTCGATGTGTGCAGTAATAGTAGTAGATGCAGGCAGGAGTCGGTCTACTTGTTTCATACGTGATGCCTATATACATGATCATACCTAGATATTCTCATAACTATGCTCAATTCTGTCAATTGCTCAACAATAATTCGTTCACCCACCGTAAAATACCTATGCTCTTGAGAGAAGCCACTAGTGAAACCTATGGCCCCCGGGTCTATCTTCATCATGTTAATCTTCCAATACTTAGTTATTTACTTTGCTTTTATTTTACTTTGCATCTTTATCATAAAAATACCAAAAATATTATCTTATCATATCTATTAGATCTCACTCTCGTAAGTGACCGTGTAGGGATTGACAACCCCTTATCGCGTTGGTTGCGAGGATTTATTTGTTTTGTGTAGGTGCGAGGGACTAGCGCGTAGCCTCCTACTGGATTGATACCTTGGTTCTCAAAAACTGAGGGAAATACTTACGCTACTTTGCTGCACCACCCTTTCCTCTTCAAGGGAAAACCAATGCAAGTGCTCAAGAGGTAGCAAGAAGGATTTCTGGCGCCGTTGCCGGGGAGGTCTACGCAAAAGTCAAACATACCAAGTACCCATCACAAACCCTTATCTCCCGCATTACATTATTTGCCATTTGCCTCTCGTTTTCCTCTCCCCCACTTCACCCTTGCCATTTTTATTCGCCCGCTCTCTCTATCGTCCCTCTCTTTCCCGTTTGCCTCTTTTCCGTTTGCTTGTCGTTATGGCTAGTCCCTTATCTGCCCCTTTCTCTCCCGAGTTTGCGGTTCTTCACTTCAAACAAAGGCAAGGAGAAAATTTAAAAGATGCTTGGTTTAGAATGATGGAATCTTATCGTAATTGTACCCTAGAGGTGAATTTTAGAATTTTTCTTCGCAACTTTTATGTTGGTATAAATATGTCTCATAGATAACTTTTGGATTGCGTTGCCAAAGGCAATTTTATTGAAATTGATCCCAGTATTGCGCATGAAATTATAGAAGGTATAGTAGGAACCCTACCTCAACAAAATGGGCCTCATCATACCCAAGAGGAAACACAAGTTTTTGAGAAAATTTGCGAAGTAACTAAGATTTTACAAAAGTCTCTTGAACCTCTTAAGAGCGTTAGCGGGAATCTCCACCGCATGAATATGTTGATTACCCTTTGCAATAAGCGTTGGACTCTTTAGATCTCAAGATTTCCGAATATGAAGGGAAACTTAAAGAACCTCCCAGATTCGAGCATAAGTCCGCTAAAAGAATTAAGAATCAAGATGATAATACCTAGATCTATCCTTGCTTTTTATGCCTAGCTAGGGGCGTTAAATGATAGCGCTTATTGGGAGGCAACCCAATTTTATTTTTATTCCTTGATTTTTGCTCCTGTTTAGTAATAAATAATTTATCTAGCCTCTGTTTTGGTTGTGTTTTTTGTGTTTAATTAGTGTTTGTGCCAAGTAGAACCGTTGGGAAGACTTGGGGAAAGTCTTGTAATCTTGCTGTAAAAAACAGAAACTTTAGCGCTCACGAGAACTGCTGCTATTTTTATTTGGAAAGTGCTATTTAGTTAATTATTTTTGCAAATGATTAATAGATAAATTCCTCACGCCCAGAAATTTATTTTAGAATTTTTGGGGTTCCAGATCTTGCGCTAGCTATAGATTACTACAGACTGTTCTGTTTTTGACAGATTCTGTTTTTCGTGTGTTGTTTGCTTATTTTGATGAATCTATGTCTAGTAAAATAGTTTATAAACCATAGAAAAGTTGGAATACAGTAGGTTTAACACCAACATAAATAAATAATGAGTTCATTACAGTACCTTGAAGTGGTCTTTTGTTTTCTTTCGCTAACGGAGCTCACGGGATTTTCTACTTTAAGTTTTGTGTTGTGAAGTTTTCAAGTTTTGGGTAAAGATTTGATGTATTATGGAACAAGGAGTGGAAAGAACCTAAGCTTGGAGATGCCCATGGCACCCCCAATATAATCTAAGGACACCTAAAAGCCAAAGCTTGGGGATGCCCCGGAAGGCATCCCCTCTTTCGTCTACTTCTATCGGTAACTTTACTTGGAGCTATATTTTTATTCACCACATGATATGTGTTTTGCTTGGAGCGCCTTGTATGATTTGAGTCTTTGCTTTTTAGTTTACCACAATAATCTTTGCTGTACACACCTTTTGAGAGAAACACACATGATTCGGAAATTATTAGAATACTCTATGTGCTTCACTTATATCTTTTGAGTTATATAGTTTTGCTCTAGTACTTCAGTTATATCTTTTAGAGCACGGTGGTGGATTTGTTTTATAGAAACTATTTATATCTCATGCTTCACTTAGATTATTTTGAGAGTCTTAAATAGCATGGTAATTTGCTTAAATAATCCTAATATGCTGTAACATCCCAAATTTTCAATTTGGAATGTTATACATTAGATCATCACCGCATATCATTTTTTTACTTGCTTTTGGCCTGATCCAGAAATTCTACGCAACTGAAGGACCTACGGAGAGAGTTTGGTATTTCGTTATTTTCATATTTGAGTTTTTCTCAAATTTTGAAAATAGGATCATTTGATTTTATTTATTTTATCTTCAATTTTTTCCATTATAGAAATATGAGAGAGGGAATAAAACGACTTTCCCAAAATAAAGAAATATTGAGGATTTAATAAAAAATCAAATAAGATTTTATTTTGGAGTTTTTTCCTAGTTTATATTAATTTAGGAAAAATTGCATGTTTTTCAAAACTACATTTTAGGGCCCAGAAAATGTTCATCTTGTTCTAAATATTTTATTAGGCGGTGAAAATTTATTTTGGCATTTTTAGGATTTTATTTTATTTTCTAGATTTTTTTCTTAGTTCGGTGGAATTGTTTTAAAAAAAAACTGTTCGCGCGCCCGCCTGGGCTGAAGGCCCAGCCAAGCCGGGCCAAGCACGCTCGCCGCCGTCTCCCGCACCGGCTCGGGACCGGAGTCCCGAGCGAAGTCGCCGCCGCCGCCCGAGTCCGGGAGGAGCACGCCTCCCGAGACGGCCCCTTCCCCAAGCCACCTCGCCCCCCTCTCATAAATACCTCGCCACCGCCGCCCTACCTCCCCACCTCGCCTCGCCCCGCCTCCCACAGCCGCCGCCGCAGCCGCCGACGCCGCCGCCGACGCTCGCCGCCGCATGCCGCGCCCTGCCGCCGACGCCGCCGCTTGCCGTCGCCGCTCGCCGCCGCATGCCGCGCCCTACCGCCGCCGCCGCTGCCGCCGCTTGCCGCGCCGCTCGCCGCCGACGCCACCCCACCCTGCCGGAACCCCGAGTGCCGCCGGAGTCCGACGAGGTAGCCGCCGTCCGCCGCCGGTTTTCGGAAGAAAACCGATTCAGTTTTTTTGAAAACCCTAGGTTTTTTAAGATCGGTTTTATCGGTTCTTTTATTTAGCAAGCGTTCGCTCGTTCATTCGTTCTAACGGACGAGTTCACCGTTTAGTTTCAGATAACGAACATTTGTTCGTTAATCTGTTCGTCAATTTTTCTTTTTCTCGGATTTTCCGCGATTATTTCTGATCGTGATTTCTGATCCGATTTTCGTTTTAGTTTAACTTTTCGCTCGTTTATCGGAATCAGGCGATTCAAGCGCCTAGAGTTTCGTCTCAAAACCCTCTTTCCGTTTAACCAACTCAAACAAGTTTTTTCTTCTGTAAAATTTGACTTAGATCCTATTAGTAATCGAAGCTTGTTTCTTTCGCCGTTTGACTTTCGTTGTTTCGTTCGATTTGTTTCTTTTTGCAAACCGGAGTTCTTCAGTTGAACTTTCTGGTTAGATCTCTTATTTGAGTTTTACCTGTGCATTAGATGAGTACTTATTGTTTGCTTGTTTGTTTGTTTGCGTTAGAGTACCCGGAGTGTGCCGCTTGCTACTTCGAATCTCTAGGTTTCACGGATCATCAGCAAGGCAAGTAACACTTTGATCATACCCCTTTATCACCCAGTTTTTATTGCATTAGATCAATCCTCAAACATTGCATGATTAGGATCTAATTAAATTGTGGGTTGGGAAGTAGATGAGGTAGTACCTATTACCTGTTTTATTATCAAACCCTTGGGAGTTACTTCTACGTTTGCTTATGCCATGCTATGCTTGTAGCCGTGCATTGGGTGAGTGTATCCATGACAGATGTGAGATTGTTAATTAATGGTTTATTTAAGGTCGCAACTCTAATACACATCTGGGTGGATTGAGGCACCCGGGTATTCCAGTGATTGCCTATTTTTCTTTATGGACTGCCACCCAGGCTCAAAGGGATTATGAGATTATTCATACTAGAAACTTCCGTGTGCAGCCACAAGCTACTATGGGCTCTAGCATAGTTGATTAAGTCGTGCGAACTCTTACAGTGGTAGACTAGCAGATGTAGGGGAAAGTAGGTGTAACGGTCTACCCGATCGTAAGGTGCTAGCGCTTCTGAAAGACTATGTCTCGGTCATCCGTTTCTCAAACAACATGTAGTGCGAGAATCCCAACGGAGGAGATCAAGTCTTGTGGGGAAAAGTGCACAAACCTCTGCAGAGTGTATAGACTAATCATGGTTAGCCGTGTCCCCGGTCATGGACGTCTTGAGTATCTAGTACTTGGATTATAATGTGAATCTCATCATGTGACTTTAATTAATTTTGTTGGGTTTTAATGATGATGTTTAATTGGGATTGAGAGGGTGTCTACGCTCTCAATGTTTAACAACTACCATGATAGTTAAACAAAATTTATTCCTTTGCAGTAGGGAAAAACTGGCTTTATGCAAAACTGTAACGATAGAGCTTTCCACCAGCCATATATGCATGTAGTATAGCCTATTTCTATTCATTACTCTCTATGTGTTACTTTGCCAGCATATTCCATGTGCTGACCCATTTTCGGGCTGCAACATTCATGTTGCAGACTTTTTAGACAACGAGTAAGGAGCCTTAGGTCATGGTTCTATACTCAGTGATGCCGTTGGAGTTGATGGACTCACTTATCTTCCAAGCCTTCCACTGTTATCAATATTAGATGGCCTTAAGCCATTTGTAATAAGTTCTCTTTTGAGACACTCTTTGTAAAAAGTGTGTGATTGCTACTCTGTTATAAATCCTTCAAGTACTGTGCGTGTCAGCATTACTGATCCAGGGATGACACTGAAGCATAGAGATCAGACTGTTTGAGGTCTGGTCGCTACAAGATGGTATCAGAGCACACGCTGACTGTAGGACACGACCACTAAGCTAAAGCCCTAGATCACTACTCACTCTTCTCATTTCTGACTCCTCATCTTTTCTACTCTTTTAGGATGGCGGATGCAAGGAACAAATTCATGCAACCAGATGAAGATACACCCTTTGGACGCCACCTGAAGGAAGTCACTAAGTACCTGAACATCGGAGTACCAAGCTTCACTGGGACCTACAATGCCACTTTACCCGAGGAGGAGCGCTGGATGATTCAAGTTCAAGTTCCAGGAAGGACGTTTGCGCCAGTCACCGAGCCCATAGAGTTTTCCTTTGATGCACCAACCTGGAGTCTAGGAAAGAGCATGGCAGCCCACATCGTCATGGGACGTATTGGAGAAGTTTACCGCAATGATCTCAAGGATACTATCTACCAGATTTGTGGGCGCCGAGATGAGCACTAGGAAATGATCAGAACCAAGAAGGATAGATAAATTGCAGCTTTTATCCAGGAGTTAAACCAGCACATTCGACATCAGGAGAACCAGATGTGCGCAGGCATGATAGATCTGAAGAAGGCGATGACAAGAATCACAGAACTGGAGGAGGAACTCAAGGCTACACGTGAAGATTATGAGGAGGAAATCGTCGTAGTAGTGGAGAAGAATGACGACCTGATTAAGAAGATCAGAATATTCATGGGAGACCTCACACCAGTAGAAGAAGACGAAGAACCCAAGGAGATTCGCTCGGAAGACTACATCATCATCGACGACACCAACTCTGACCTGAGTGATGATGACTATGAAGACGAAGCTGGAGCAGATATCATGGAGTCTACAACCGAGGAATATTTCTAGTAGACCACCACATCAGTAGTAGTATTCCACCATGTAAATAGAGTAGTCCAATCACTTTTGCGATAGTTAGACCGATTGTATGCCCTTGTTTGATTGATTGAGTGAAATGTTTGTGTTTGTCTCATGTGCATATGGGTAGTGTTTTCTCTTTAGACCTCATTCTATTCTAATCTCTCCCCTCTAAACCCATCAAATGCCTCCGAGACATGACAATGGATTTGCCTTCCCACCGGAGCTCACTCAGTTGATCCAGCAGCAGAATGCGTTGATGCAGTTGCTAGTCCAGAATCAGAATCAGGGGAACAACAACAACAACAACAACCCACCACCACCACCACCTGTTGATCACTTAACCCGTTTCCTTAGACTGAATCCACCGGTGTTCTCCAGTAGCACCGAGCCTATAGTAGCAGATGATTGGCTCCGCAAGATTGGAAGGGAGTTAACCACTACAGGATGTACTGATGCTGAGAAGGTGCGTTTTGCCGCACACCAGTTAGATGGACCAACAACATCATGGTGGGAGAATTACACTGTCACCTACCCTATAGCCATGGTGACATGGGACCAATTTCAGCAGGCTTTCCGTACAGCCCATGTTTCAGCAGGAGCTATGGCCATGAAGAAGCATGAGTTTCGCAACTTGCGCCAAGGAGGACGGACAGTTGGCCAATACGTGGATGACTTTAGTAAGTTAGCACGTTATGCCCCGGATGACGTTGCTATGGATGCAGCTAAGCAGGAGAAGTTTCTGGAAGGACTGAATGATGAGTTGAGCATGCAGTTGATGGTAGCAACTTTTAACAACTACCAGGAGTTGGTAGATCGTGCTCTTATGATAGAAGGGAAGCACCAACAGATTGAGAACCGCAAGAGGAAGTGTGGACAAGGGAAATACAATTCAGGAGCTCAGCAAAAGCCATGTTTTACCCCAAAAACGGGAGGACATTTCCAGCATACCCATGGAGGAGGGAGTTCGCATAATCATAATGGCCCCAAGAATGGTAATGGGAATGGGGGAAGCAACGGTCAGAACCGTACCAACCCATCAACCCTAGCCAAGAGATTCCTGAGTCAAGTCACTTGTTATAAGTGTCAGAAGACCGGACATTATGCCAATGAATGTCCTGAAGCCCAGAATGGAAATGGCAATGGAAGCTCTGGAAAGAAGCCGAACCCTTTCAACAGGGGACAAGTGTCGGTGTCAAATCCAGCGGATCACGGGTAGGGGGTCCCGAACTATGCATCTAAGGCGGATGGTAACAGGAGGCAGGGGACACGATGTTTTACCCAGGTTCGGGCCCTCTTGATGGAGGTAAAACCCTACGTCCTGCTTGATTAATATTGATGATATGGGTAGTACAAGAGTAGATCTACCACGAGATCAGAGAGGCTAAACCCTAGAAGCTAGCCTATGGTATGATTGTATGTTGTCCTACGGACTAAAACCCTCCGGTTTATATAGACATCGGAGAGGGCTAGGGTTACACAAGGTTGGTTACAAAGGAGGAGATATACATATCCGTATTGCCTAGCTTGCCTTCCACGCCAAGTAGAGTCCCATCCGGACACGAGACGAAGTCTTCAATCTTGTATCTTCATAGTCCAACAGTCCGGCCAAAGGATATAGTCCGGCTGTCCGGAGACCCCCTAATCCAGGACTCCCTTAGTAGCCCCCGAACCAGGATTCAATGACGATGAGTCCGGCACGCAGTGTTTTCTTCGGCATTGTAAGGCGGGTTCTTCTCCAACTTTCAAGTGTTCGTAAGTAGTGTCCGGCTCCATAAATGTTGAACCTCTTGGCTTCTGTGCCCAATAAGGGCTATCTCCCATGCGTCGAATGAATACGAGGCACCAGGGCATTTTTACATTCGCCACCTAGCCAGATAAATAAATTGTCTATTAAAGGGATGGGGATTCTTAGACCCAATCCATATCATCCTCCCCAACGAGAATTCATCAGAGCGTGCTTCGGAAAGATCCATTCCAGCATGGCCGACCTCCGCAGCTCCTCCTCCCGCCCCCATAGCCCTAAGCTCGGTGATTGGGAGAGGTGTTCAGTCCCACACAGTCGATTAGTCGAGCTGCAAACTAAGGGATTTCTCCCTCCGGCGTACATGGTGCCTGTTCGAGCCAGGCTCGCCACCTACAATGGCGGGGAGCAAGCGGAGAACTTTCCCTGTCCCTCCATGGGGGAACGGGTTTGCTTTGTTCCTTACTTACTAAGGGGACTCGGATTTCCAATTCATCAGTTCCTCCGCGGGCTCCTAGAGTTATACGACCTCCAACTACACAATCTCACCCTACCTCCATCCTACACATCGCCGGCTATGTTGCTCTCTGCGAGTTGTTCCTGGCTGCGAGGCTCACTTCGAGCTGTGGAAAAGGCTATTCTGCCTTGTCCCTCGCACACATAGGGAATCACTTTATCAAGTGGGTGGAGCCAAAATATGGCGCATCGCCGATACCGGATACCTGTCCGATACCCTGAAGAAGCCGTCCGAAGACTGGCCTTCAGAATGGTTTTATATGGAGGACGTCCCCCTTTCGGACCCTGTTTGGCGGGGTCTACCCGAGTTCAACAATGCTCCTCTGAAGAAGCGCCAAAGTTGGCGCCCACGGAGCCCCTAGGCGGAAGACAATAGAGAAGTCCTCTATCTGATGAACCGGATCAAAGCACTAGCTCGATCCGGATTGACAATAATCGAAGTTACGTCGATTTGCATAATGCGGGGAGTGCAGCCACTCCAATATCGTGGGCACCCCTTGTGGTGTTATAACAGGGCGGATGACGCCACCTGCTGCGGGCGTAAGGGTCCGGACAATGCTGCCGCTCTAGCAAAGATTCTGTCCGAACTGTTCAAGGGCGAGGAAGAGGAGTTCACCCGCATCAAGCCACGGGATGGATTCTCTATGTACAATCCTCCAAGCTGGGTAAGTTATATTTCCCTGCTCCCATTTTTCCCGCATTCTTAGTCGTAAGTATTCACCTTGCCACCTTGCGGCAGGAACTGCGAAAATCCATAAAGGAGGTCAGCAGCCCTTCTCCACAACCACAGGACCCTGACCGGGCCATCGATTCCGGACTCGAAGAAGATCCGGTTATCTCCATGGAACTGATAGGCCGGCAGTTCTATCAGTTAAGCTGCGGCGATGCCCCGGTGGCCATTACGGCCGACTATCCCAGACTGCTCCCTGCATCGCAGGTAAGAAAAATCAAAAAGTCCCAACTCCAAAACTAGGATCCCCTTTTAGTCTCTTCACCCACCATATACACATGGCATCTTTTACAGGCAAGGCATTTGGGACGTCCTGCCGAACCCACGGCGACTCGCCAACAAGAGGTGCCGAGGCCGGGTAGGCCAAAAAGGAAGGCGGTCAGGACGGAGACGCCGGTGCAAAGGTATAGGAAAAACCATGCTCCATGGTTGTCGTCTTTCTCAAAATGTAATGACGCCCGCGTTTCTTTAACAGAAAGAACGCTCGCTGGAATTTGTCCGGCGATGATGCCAATCAAGCTTCCACCAGTCGGGCGCTAGGACCGGACATAGAAGCAGAAGGCGATATGGGGCAGGCGCCGGATAATCCCCCGACAGAGGATGCAGATAGATTGTCTGCTACAAACTCAGAAGCGGAAAGCGCCATGAATCATAGGCGCCGCCGGGCCGTACTCCGCGACGCTTGTTTCTCACCAGAGGCGTTCGACGCCTTCAATTCTAGAGAGGCGTACCTCTGTGCTGCTCAAGATGGTCTAGCCAGAGCCATGGATCAGTATGTAAAGGATGTACGGGTGAGTAAATCTGACGATTTATTTGTATCAGTAGCCCCTGAGACTTGAAATAGTTAGCAGAACTGATTTAAGGATCATCTATAATGTGCAGGTTCTTACAGAGAAGAATACTAGGCTGTCCCAGGAGCTGGAGGAATGCAAGACCGAACTGGGGGCCGCTCTTGCCGCATTGCAGGAACAGAAAAAGCCTCCCACTGGTAACATTTACTTTAAAGAATGGTGGTTACCGTATAGTGTGCAGCGTGTCTGCAGATCTAACAATTGATTTTGCAGATGAGTCCGGAGAAAGTCCGGGGGACCAGCATGTTATGCGATAGCTAGAGGCTGGCAAACGCGTGCTGAGTAAGGTTATGCTGGAGAAAAACAGTCTCCAAGATGCCAATGTTAAGCTGAGCGTTGAACTAAAAGACGTTCGGGGCCAGCTTGCGGACTTCGAGAAGGAGAATAAGCGGCTTCGGCGCGGCATTTTTAGTAAGTGCTTGAACAAATCCTGCTAAAGGAGTTCGGCGAAGAAGTCGACTAACAACGTTATGTCTGTAGGTATGCTGATGGGTCGTCCCGCGGAGGAAATGCCCGGGTCTGCGGGTGATCTTCTATCCGAGCTGTCATATCTGCACGAACAAGTTCGACAGGTGATGCAAGGTGTTGCCCAGGCTTTGTGGCCATCTGTCTCCGTGCCAGAGGGCATTGCAGAGCTTACGGATAAACTCAAGGGAGCACGGTGGCGCCTCCGATTATGGAAGATATCGGCCTGCCGACAGGGTGCCACAGAGGCCTGGGCCATGGTGAAGACTCGGTATACCAAGGCAGACCCAAATCACATGGCCGAGGTCGGACCTATGGGGCCCGACGGAAAAGAGATCCCCGTTAGCTTAGTTTATGGGCAAGTAGAATTAGCCGCAAAGTATTCCCAACAGGATTGTAAACTAGACCACCTGTTGGATGGTATATAAGAGGAGTTTAGTCAGTCTGCATGACTATGTAATTAAAGTGACATGTATAATGCCTTCTAGCTGGATTGTAGATCATTTGTCGTTGCAGACCTTTTCGCTTCAACCTCCGGGCCCGATAGTCCGAAGTGAATCCGAATACCCGCTCAGTTATATAAGAACCGGGGTATGCGTGGAGACCAGGCGTAGGGGTCATTAGTGCTTTATCAGACAAGTGCCCAGCTAGTTATGTTATATTACATGGGTAGTAAGAAACATCTTCCAGGGAGAATAGTTCCGTTAAGGGTTCCTTTCCCTGGGTAAGTATGCCCTAAAGTGCATGTCCGGACCGTGATAAGAAACACAGAAAAAGCATCTAGGGGTAGATATGGACAATAAACAAAAATCGTCTTTTGTTCACCAACCGAATATTCCCTTAAGAACGCTAGCTTTCGGCTTCACCCAGTCTGAGGTACACATCCGGCTGACCCGACAGTAACAATCGCAGAGGTGCTCCCCTTATGCCCTAGCCGAATTAAAGGGAACGTAGGGCATAAATACAGTTGCCAGGCAACCCAGCTTGGCCAAAACTTAAGTCATATCGATGCATCTAATGGTGAAAAAAGGTACACGCGGAAGTAGAACACATGTGTTGGGCATGAAGCCCGGATAAATAATTTAAGCTTCTGTGAAGGAAGCCCCCAGGTATGAAGAGTGCGGCTAGCGCATCTGTAGTGTGCAAATAGGGCACAAAGCGACCCTTGAAGGCCTAGAGAAATAAGAAAAGAAAGAAAGAAAGGAAAACAAGATAGATAATGTATTTGTGGAAAAAAATGGACAAAGGGAGGGGACTAACATAGAGTCCGGTGCTAGGCGTAGAATCTTTGGAGCCTGCCATGTTCCATGGGTTCGGCTCGAGTCGACTAGTCGATGCATCCCGCAGTCGGTACGCTCCACCGGTCAGAACTTGGTCAATAATGAAGGGACCTTCCCATTTGGGCTCGAGCTTGTTCTTTTTCTTATCCGGCAGGCGTAGAACTAGTTTGCCAACGTTATAAGTTTTGGCCTGTACTTCTCTGCTTTGGTATCTGCGAGCCTGTTGCTGGTAAAATGCGGAACGGGCTTTGGCTACGTCGCGCTCCTCCTCTAAGGTGTCCAGACTGTCCTGCCGATCGAGCTCGGCTTCTCTTTATTCGTACATGCGCACTCTAGGTGAGTCATGAATTATGTCACAGGGCAAGACTGCCTTTGCGCCGTACACCATAAAGAAGGGTGTATATCCGGTACTACGATTCGGCGTGGATTTCTGCCAAAAGATTCCGCCCTTCCTCTTCGGAGATGCACCTATGAAGGACTCCGGTAGTGCTTTTCTTGTACAATTCTCCCTCATGGACCCTGTAGGCCTTGGATCGCCGCACTATGCAGCGTGCCTCATTTTGGTCCTCCGGAAGTTACTGTCTAGTTAGGTAGGCCAGGAATGGTTCTGTCCACGGGGCAATAATGGCCATTATTTCGTGGGCTGAAGGTGTTATTTCGGTGGCGGAGCCTCCGATTGTGTCAGAGAGTTTGGTATCGGGTATTTTGGCTGGGTCTGTACTGTTGTTACCAGTGTCCCCTTCCCATGCTACGGATGGCTTGAAGAGCCTCTCCAGAAATATGTTGGGGGGGACCGCGTCGCTTTTTGCGCCGATGCGGGCGAGGATATCCGCCGCCTGATTGTTTTCCCGAGCCACATGGTGAAATTCGAGTCCCTCGAACTGAGCTGAAATTTTTAGGACGACATTTCGATAGGCCGCCATTTTCGGATCCTTGGCATCGAAATCTCCGTTTATTTGGGATATTGCGAGGTTTGAATCCCCACGCACCTCCAGGCGTTGAATGCCCATGGAGACTGCCATCCGAAGACCATGCAACAGAGCTTCGTATTCGGCTGCATTGTTGGAATCTGTATACAATATTTGCAGTATGTACCGAACGGTATCTCTTGTTGGGGACGTCAGGACGACGCTAGCCCCTAGACCGGCCAACATTTTAGAACCGTCGAAGTGCATGATCCAATTGGAGTATGCGCCGTAGTCTTTAGGGAGTTTGGCCTCCGTCCATTCGGCGACGAAGTCGGCCAGTACTTGCGATTTAATGGCTCGGCGAGGTTTGTATGTTATGTCGAATGGGAGGAGCTCAATGGCCCATTTGGCAATCCGGCCCGTAGCGTCGCGGTTGTTGATAATATCATTAAGTGACACTTCCGAGGCTACTGTAATCGAACACTCTTGAAAGTAGTGTTGCAGTTTTCGCGATGCCATGAATATCGTATATGCTATTTTTTGGTAATGCGGGTACCGTGATTTGCATGGAGCGAGGACAGGGGATACATAGTATACCGGCTTTTGAAGAGGGAATTTGTGTCTGTCCGCTTCCCGTTCGACAACGAGCACCGCGCTTACAACTTGATGAGTTGCCGCAATGTACAACATCATTGGTTCACCGATGTTTGGTGCAGCCAGGATCGGGTTGGTTGCCAGAATGGCCTTTATTTATTCCAATCCGGCTGTGGCCGCGTCGGTCCACTCGAAGTGTTCGGTGCGCCGAAGGATGCGATAAAGGGGTAAAGCCTTTTCTCCCAAGCGGGAGATAAAGCGGCTTAGAGCCGCCACGCATCCAGTTAGCTTCTGGATTTGTTTGAGGTCTGTTGGGGTAGCCAACTGTGACAACGCTCTGATTTTGGACGGATTAGCTTCAATACCTCTACTGGAGACAATGAATCCCAGGAGCTTTCCGGCTGGTACGCCAAAAACGCATTTTTCCGGATTGAGCTTGATGTCATATGTTCGGAGGTTGTCGAATGTGAGCCTCAAGTCGTCTATCAAAGAGTCGACATGTTTGGTTTTGATGACCACATCGTCTACGTATGCCTCTACTGTTTTGCCGATTTGTTTCTCCAGACATGTCTGAATCATGCGCTGATATGTTCCGCCGGTGTTTTTGAGCCCAAAAGGCATTGTGTTAAAACAGAAGGGACCGTATGGTGTGATGAATGCCGTTGTGGCTTGGTCGGACTCCGCCATCTTGATTTGGTGGTAACCGGAGTATGCGTCGAGGAAACACAATGACTCGTGTCCTGCAGTAGCATCAATGATTTGATCGATGCATGGGAGGGGGAAGGGATCCTTTGGGCAAGCTTTATTGAGGTCTTTGAAGTCGACACAAAGGCGCCAGGATTTGTCCTTCTTTGGTACCATCACCAGGTTTGCTAGCCAGTCCGGGTGTTTTATTTCTTTGATGAATCCGGCCTCCAATAACTTGGCTAGTTCCTCTCCCATGGCCTGTCTCTTAGGTTCAGAGAAACACCGAAGAGCTTGCTTGACCGGCTTGAATCCCTTTAGGATATTGAGGCTATGCTCGGACAGCCTACGTGGGATTCCTGGCATGTCTGAGGGATGCCAGGAAAATATGTCCCAGTTCTCGCGCAGGAACTCCCGTAGTGCAGCGTCCACAGCGGGGCTTAGCTGTGCCCCGATGGAGGCTGTTTTTGTAGGGTCCGTTGGGTGGACTTGGAATTTGACTATTTCATCCGCTGGTTTAAAAGAGGTGGACTTGGGTCTCTTGTCGAGTATCACGTCGTCCCTGTCCACTGTGGAGCATAGCGTAGTTAATTCCTTGGCCGAGAGGGTTTCGGATAGTGCCTCGAGGGCCAATGCGGCTGTTTTGTTTTCGGCGCGGAGTGCTGTGTCCGGATTGCTGGCGAGAGTGATGATTCCGTTGGGCTTGGGCATTTTGAGCTTCATGTACCTGTAATGGGGTATGGCTTGGAAGGCTGTGAATGCCTCCCATCCTAAAAGAGCATGATAACCACTGCTGAACGGGGCCACTTGGAATGTAATTTCTTCGGACCTGTAATTATCCTATGTGCCGAATACCACATCTAGTGTGATTTTCCCAGCACAGCGTGCTTCCCGACTGGGGATAATTCCTCTAAAGGTTGTGCTACTTTGCTCGATGCGGTTCCAGTCTATTTCCTCATAGATGAGGTTTAGTCCGCTGCCGCCGTCCATGAGTACTTTGGTGAGTCGAAAGCCGTCCATGATTGGACTGAGGACCAGTGCGGCTGGTGCTCGGGCTGTTCGGAATTTGGGTTCATCACTGGCATTGAAGGTAATAGCCGTGTCACTCCATGGATTTGTTGCTGCTACGTGGCAGATTTCGGCCATGCTGCGGAGTGTTCGCCTACGCCTGTTATTTGACGCAAAGGTCTCGAACACTGTTAACACCGTATTGTTATCCACTGGATGGTGCTCCGTGGTATGTGGGATAAGAAGATCCTCACCACTTTTGGCCACCTGCGGGAGTATCCAACATGCTCTAAGGTTGTGCGTTGGTATTGTATCCGCTGTACTATGAATTTTGCAGGGTCTGTTGAGCCATCCTTCCAGTACGGTTCCATACCCTGTAGAGGGTTTTTGCTTTTTGGTTGTTGACCTGGGTGTATTGTGATAATGCACCCTTTTGTTTTGGACTGGTTTTGTATTCAGGGCCAGATTATCCCAAAAGTTTACTTCGGTTTTCTAGGCACATTCCATCGCACAGTACTTTCGTACTATGGACGCCAAGTCAGCGAAGCGTGTTATCTCATGGCGATTTATGGCGTTAAGGATTCCCTTGTCCATGCAATTATTGCAGAAAAATAGGATTGCGTCTTCCTTGCGATAGTCCTTAACCTTGTTCATCGCAAGGAGGAATCTGGCCCAATAGTGATGTACTGTTTCCTGGGGCTCTTGCCTGATGTGGGAAAGATCGCTTATGTTTGGGTGGGTGGGTGGAATTGAATCCGAACCCTCACCTGATCTGGGATCCAGGGGCCGATGAATTTCCAATTTTGAAAGTTCCGGTTTCGGGGTGTGACCCGATAATCCTGGCACGTTGCCTGACTCTAAGTTCAGGGATTGGGTGTTGTCCTCCCGCGAACAGGTGTCCGGCTCGGAGAGCTCGGGAATCCGGACATATTTGGTCCTCAGGATAGAGGAAAGGTCGCCGCATTGTTCCTCCACCACTGCAATATGATGGGTGACCGGTGGAGAGTTAATATCCCTTTGATCGGGTTTAAGCCCAATCCGATCATAGTCCGTAGCGAGTCCCAAGGCGGTGATGCGATCCAAGAGCTCGTTTAAGGAGGAGAGCTCCATTGGATCCATCTGTTCGGCAAGTGCCGATTTGACATGGAGGCTGTTTTCGATGACCCGAGAATTCATCATCGGCGCGGCGGCCGAACAGGCGGTCATGATGAACCCGCCTAGCCGGAGAGTTTGGCCGACAGCCAAAGCTCCCCCAACAGTAGTACCGTCTTTAAAGACGAGACGAGACATCCTTCCTTCTGGCGACGACACAGAGGAACTCTCAATGAAAGCACCAATGTCGGTGTCAAAACCGGCGGATCTCGGGTAGGGGGTCCCGAACTGTGCGTCTAAGGCGGATGGTAACAGGAGGCAGGGGACACGATGTTTTACCCAGGTTCGGGCCCTCTTGATGGAGGTAAAACCCTATGTCCTGCTTGATTAATATTGATGATATGGGTAGTACAAGAGTAGATCTACCACGGGATCAGAGAGGCTAAACCCTAGAAGCTAGCCTATGGTATGATTGTATGTTGTCCTACGGACTAAAACCCTCCGGTTTATATAGACACCGGAGAGGGCTAGGGTTACACAAGGTCGGTTACAAAGGAGGAGATATACATATCCGTATTGCCTAGCTTGCCTTCCACGCCAAGTAGAGTCCCATCTGGACACAAGATGAAGTCTTCAATCTTGTATCTTCATAGTCCAACAGTCCGACCAAAGGATATAGTCCGGTTGTCCGGAGACCCCCTAATCCAAGACTCCCTCAACAGGTGAACCACGTTAACGTGGAGGAGGTTGAAGCCCAGCCAGATGCAGTAATAGGTAAGTTTTTGGTTAAGTCATTTACTGCAATCGTTCTTTTCGATACTGGTGCATTGGATTCATACATATCAAGGGGATTCGTGGATAAGTATAAACTGCCCACCAAGGTTCTTAGAACACCTATGTTAGTAAGCTCACCAGGAGCGGAGTATATGGCCAGTAAAGGATGTTTTCAAGTGCCATTGAGTATAGGTAGGCATGTGTTTCCCTCAGATTTAATTGTTTTGGAATCACAAGGTTTGGATGTAATTCTGGGTATGGATTGGCTATTGATGTATGGAGGAAACATCGATTGCACCAGTAAGTCGATTTTTCTTACCACCCCGGAAGGGAGAAGGATCAAGTATGTATCACGACATATGCCGAATAGGACTCAAGTCAATTCCTTATCTGGAGTTGTACAGGAGGAGGTACCGGTGGTAAAGGATTTTCCGGATGTATTTCCAGAAGAATTGCCAGGCATGCCACCAGATAGAGACATTGAGTTTTTGATTGAGATTTTGCCAGGCACAGGACCAATATCTAAGAGACCGTATAGAATGCCTGCAAAGGATTTGGAGGAGATTAAGAAGCAGATTAAGGAGTTACTGGATAAGGGATATATTCACCCAAGTTCGTCACCTTGGGGATCACCAGTACTTCTAGTGGAAAAGAAGGATGGATCGTTAAGGATGGTTGTTGATTATCGAGGATTGAATGAGGTGACGATCAAGAATAAGTACCCACTGCCGATGATCAATGATTTGTTTGACCAATTGCAAGGAGCTAAGGTATTTTCCAAGATCAATTTGCGATCAGGATACCACCAGTTGAAGATTCGAGAGCAGGACATACCTAAGACAGCTTTCACCACAAGGTATGGGCTGTATGAGTATACCGTTATGTCATTTGGTCTGACTAACGCACTTGCCTATTTTATGAACATGATGAACAAAGTGCTTATGGAGTTTTGGATAAGTTCGTCGTAGTATTCATTGATGATATTCTGGTTTACTCGAAGAATGAAGAAGAACATAAAGAACATTTGCGTTTGGTACTTGGTAAGCTCAGAGAACATCAGTTATACGCCAAGTTCAGCAAATGTGAGTTTTGGTTGAAGTAAGTTGGATTCCTCAGACATGTTATATCCGGAGAAGGAATATCAGTAGATCCCACCAAAGTTGTCACTGTGACAAATTGGGAAGCCCCAACAACAGTTGGAGAGATCCGGAGTTTTATTGGACTCGCGGGATACTACCGGAGATTCATTGAAAATTTCTCAAAGATTGCAAAACCTATGACGGAGTTGTTGGAGAAGGATACCAAGTTCAAATGGACTGAGGAATGTGAGGCCAGTTTCCAGGAGTTGAAGAAACGCTTGGTTACCTCGCCAGTGTTGATTTTGCCAGATCAGCGCAAGGATTATGAGGTGTATTGCGACGCTTCACGTCGAGGACTTGGAGCAGTGCCTATGCAGGAGGGAAGAGTTGTTTCATATGCCTCACGACAGCTTAAGCCCCATGAATTGAATTATGCTACACAGGACTTGGAGTTAGCAGCCGTAGTGCACGCATTAAAGACGTGGAGACATTTTCTCATCGGAAACCATTGTGAGGTGTACACGGATCACAAAAGTTTGAAATACATCTTCACGCAGAAGGAGTTGAATCTTAGGCAAAGGAGATGGTTGGAGCTCATCAAGGATTATGATATGAGATTACATTATCATCCCGGAAAGGCTAACGTAGTAGCTGACGCATTGAGCCGCAAGAGCCATGTCAACACCCTAATGACCGGAGAGTTACCAAAGGAGTTAGCCAAGGATCTTTGTGAGCTATGTTTGGAGATAGTTCCGAGAGGCTATGTAGCAGCATTGGAGATTCAGTCTACTCTGATGGATAAGATCAAAGAAGCTCAGAAGACCGACAAGGAGATTGCCACCATAAAGGAGAAGATGAGCAAGGTAAAAGTTAAAGGATTTTGTGAGGATGAAAACGATACCTTATGGATCGAGGACCGCGTTTATGTGCCTAAAGACCCGGAGATCAGGAAGTTAATTCTGCAAGAGGCCCATGATTCGCCGTCCTCGATTCACCCAGGAAATACCAAGATGTATTTGGATTTGAATGACACCTTTTGGTGGACCGGAATGAAGAAGGATACTTCAGAGTATGTAGCAGTTTGTGAATGAAGAAGGATATTGCAGAGTATGTGGCAGTTTGTGATGTATGTCAAAGAGTAAAGGTAGAGCATCAGAAGCCAGCAGAGTTGCTACAGCCATTGACGATACCCGAATGGAAGTGGGATAAGCTAGGCATGGATTTTATCACGGGATTACCCAGGACCCGTTCAGGCTATGACTCGATATAGGTTGTAGTCGATCGCTTGACGAAGGTAGCTCATTTCATCCCAGTGAAGACCACTTACACCAGTGCTAAGTTGGCAAAGATATACATGACCAGGATCGTATGTCTGCATGGAGTTCCGAGAAGCATTGTATCAGATAGAGGAACCCAGTTTACCTCAAGGTTCTGGAATCAGTTGCACGAAACTTTGGGTACCAGGCTAGAGTTCAGTACAACTTTTCATCCGCAGACCGATGGACAGACCGAGAGAGTCAATCAGATTTTGGAGGATATGCTGAGAGCTTGTGCGCTAGATTATGGATCTAGTTGGGATGATAACTTGCCATATGCAGAGTTCTCTTACAACAATAATTATCAATCCAGTTTGAAGATGGCCCCTTTTGTAGCCTTGTACGGAAGAAGGTGCAGAACACCATTATCGTGGGACGAAGTTGGAGGCCGCCAGTTGTTTGGACCAGATTTGATTAAGGAGTCTGAACAGAAGGTGAAGTTGATTCGCGATAGGCTCAAGGTAGCCCAGTCCAGGCAGAAGAGCTATGCAGATTCTAAATGCAAGGAGATAGTTTACGAAGCCGGAGATAGAGTTTATCTTCGTGTATCCCCACTTCGAGGAGTTAAGTGCTTTGGAGTTAAGGGAAAGTTAGCGCCACGTCTTGTGGGACCATACAGAGTTTTGGAGCATCTGGGAGAAGTTGCTTATAAGTTGGAGTTGCCCGAAGGATTGTCAGGAGTTCACGACGTGTTCCACGTTTCCCAGTTGAAGAAGTGCCATGTAGAAATGGCGGATATACCGCTGAGAGATACAGTGCCACTGGAAGCGATTCAGTTGGATAGTGATTTGACCTATGAGGAGAAACCAGTTAAGATTCTCGAGTATGCCAGCCGAGTCACCCGCAGCAAGGTTATCAAGTTTTGCAAAGTTCAGTGGAGCCGCCACACCGAGGATGAAGCCACCTCGGAGCGAGAGGAAGATCTGCTGAAGGACCACCCTCACCTATTTTCTAGCCAACCCGAATCTCGAGGGCGAGATTCATCTTAAGGGGTAGGTTTGTAACATCCCATATTTTCAATTTGGAATTTTATACATTAGATCATCACCGCATGTCATTTTTTTATTTGCTTTTGGCCTGATCCAGAAATTCTACGCAACTCAAGGACCCATGGAGAGAGTTGGGGATTTCGTTATTTTCATATTTGAGTTTTTCTCAAATTTTGAAAATAGGATCATTTGATATTATTTATTTTATCTTCAATTATTTCCATTATAGAAATATGAGAGAGGGAATAAAATGACTTTCCCAAAATAAAGAAATATTGAGGATCTAATAAAAAATCAAATAAGATTTTATTTTGGAGTTTTTGGCTAGTTTATTTGATTTTAGGAAAAATTGCACATTTTTCAAAACTGCATTTTAGGGCCAAGAAAATGTTCATCTTGTTCTATTTTATTTAGGCTGTGAAAATTTATTTTGGCATTTTTAGAATTTTATTTTATTTTCTAGATTTTTTTCTTACTTCGGCGGAATTGTTTAAAAAAACTGTTCGCGCGCCCGACTGGGCCGAAGGCCCAGCCGAGCCGGGCCAAGCCCGCTCGCCGCCGTCTCCCGCACCGGCTCGGGACCGGAGTCCCGAGCGAAGCCGCCGCCGCCGCCCGAGTCCGGGAGGAGCACGCCTCACGAGATGGCCCCTTCCCCAAGCCACCTCGCCCCCTCTCATAAATACCCCGCTACCGCCGCCCTACCTCGCCACCTCGCCTCACGTCCCGCGGCCTCAGTCGCCGCACGCCGCCGCCGCCGCCGCCCCTGCCGCTTGCCACGCCGCTCGCGCCGACGCCACCCCACCCCGCCGGAACCCCGAGTGCCGCTGGAGTCCGATGAGGTAGCCGCCATCCGCCGCCGGTTTTTGGAAGAAAACCGACTCGTTTTTTTGAAAACCCTAGGTTTTTTAGATCGGTTTTATCGGTTCTTTTATTTAGCGAGCGTTCGCTCGTTCTTTCATTCTAACGGACGAGTTCACCATTTAGTTTTAGATAACGAACGTCCGTTCGTTAATCGGTTCATCAGTTTTTCTTTTTCTCAGATTTTCCGTGATTATTTCTGATCGAGATTTCTGATCTGATTTTCGTTTTAGTTTAACTTTTTGCTCGTTTATCGGAATTAGGCGATTCAAGCGCCTAGAGTTTCATCTCGAAACCCTCTTTCTATTTAACCAACTCAAACAAGTTTTTGCTTCTATAAAATTTGACTTAGATCCAGATTAGTAATCGAAGCTTGTTTCTTTCGCCGTTTGACTTTCGTTGTTTCGTTCGATTTGTTTCTTTTTGCAAACCGGAGTTCTTAAGTTGAACTTTCTGGTTAGATCTCTTATTTGAGTTTTACCTGTGCATTAGATGAGTACTTATTGTTTGCTTGTTTGTTTGTTTGTTTGTTTGCGTTAGAGTACCCGGAGTGCGCCGCTTGCTACTTCGAATCTCTAGGTTTCACATATCATCAGCAAGGCAAGTAACACTTTGATCATACCCCTTTATCACCCAGTTTTTATTTCATTAGATCAATCCTCAAACATTGCATGATTAGGATCTAATTAAACTGTGGGTTGGGAAGTAGATGAGGTAGTACCTATTACCTGTTTTATTATCAAACCCTTGGGAGTTACTTCTACGTTTGCTTATGCCATGTTATGCTTGTAGATGTGGATTGGGTGAGTGTATCCATGACAGATGTGAGACTGTTAATTAATGGTTTATTTAAGGTGGCCACTTTAATACACATCTGGGTGGATTGAGGCACCTGGGTATTCCAGCGATTGCCTGTTTTTTTATGGACCGCCACCCAGGCTCAAACGGATCATGAGATTATTTATACTAGAAACTTTCGTGTGCAGCCACAAGCTACTATGGGCTCTAGCATAGTTGATTAAGTTGTGCGAACTCTTACAGTGGTATACTAGCAGATGTAGGGGAAAGTAGGTGTAACGGTCTACCCGATCGTAAGGTGCTAGCGCTTTTGAAAGACCATGTCTCGGTCATCCGTTTCTCAAACACCATGTAGTGCAAGAATCCCAACGGAGGAGATCGAGTCTTGTGGGGAAAAGTGCGCAAACCTCTGCAGAGTGTATAAACTAATCATGGTTAGCCGTGTCCCCGGTTATGGACGTATTGAGTATCTAGTACTTGGATTATCATGTGAATCTCATCATGTGACTTCAATTAATTTTGTTGGGTTTTAATGATGATGTTTAATTGGGATTGAGAGGGTGTCTACGCTCCCAATGTTTAACAACTACCATGATAGTTAAATAAAATTTATTACTTTGCTGTAGGGAAAAACTGGCTTTACGCAAAACTGTAAGCATAGAGCTTTCCACCAGCCATATATGCATGTAGTATAGCTTATTTCTGTTCATTACTCTCTATGTGTTACTTTGCCAACATATTCCATGTGCTGACCCGTTTTCGGGCTGCAATGTTCATGTTGCAGACTTTTCAGATGACGAGTAAGGAGCCTTAGGTCGTGGTTCTATACTCAGTGATGCCGTTGGAGGTGATGGACTCACTTATCTTCCAAGCCTTCCGCTGTTATCGATATTATATGGCCTTAAGCCATATTATTTGTAATAAGTTCTCTTTTGAGACACTCGTTGTAATAAGTGTGTGATTGCTACTCTGTTATGAATCCTTCAAGTACTGTGCGTGTCAGCATTACTGATCCAGGGATGACACTGAAGCACAGAGATCAGACTGTTTGAGGTTTGGTCGCTACATATGCTAGGTATACAAGATTAAGAATAAAATTCTCTTATGAGTATATTGAATACTAAGAGAAGTTTGATGCTTGATGATTGTTTTGAGATATGGAGGTAGTGATATTAAAGTTGTGCTAGTTGAGTAGTTGTGAAATTGACAAATACTTGTGTTGAAGTTTGCAAGTCCCGTAGCATGCACGTATGGTAAACGTTATGTAACAAATTTGAAACATGAGGTGTTCTTTGATTGCCCTCCTTATGAGTGGCAGTCGGGGACGAGCGATGGTCTTTTCCTACCAATCTATCGCCCTAGGAGCATGCGCGTAGTGCTTGGTTTTTGATGACTTGTAGATTTTTGCAATAAGTATGTGAGTTCTTTATGACTAATGCTGAGTCCATGGATTATACGCACTCTCACCCTTCCATCATTGCTAGCCTCTTCAGCAACGTGCATTGCCCTTTCTCACATTGAGAGTTGGTGCAAACTTCGCTGGTGCATCCAAACCCCGTGATATGATACGCTCTTTCACACATAAACCTCCTTATATCTTCCTCAAAATAGCCACCATACCTACCTATTATGGCATTTCCATAGCCATTCCGAGATATATTGCCATGCAACTTTCCACCATCCCGTTTATCATGACACGTTCATGATTATCATATTGCTTTGCATGATGTTGTAGTTGACATCGTATTTGTGGCAAAGCCACCGTTCATAATTTTTCATACATGTCACACTTGATTCATTACATATCCCGGTACACCGCCGGAGGCATTCATATAGAGTCATACCTTGTTCTAGTATCGAGTTGTAATCATTGAGTTGTAAATAAATAGAAGTGTGATGATCATCATTTAATAGAGCATTGTCCCAATAAAAAAATAAAAAAAGAGAAAGGCCAAATAAAAAAATGAAGGCAAAAAAAGAGATAAAAAGGGACAATGCTACTATCCTTTTTCCACACTTGTGCTTCAAAGTAGCACCATGATATTCATGATAGAGAGTCTCTTGTTTTGTCACTTTCATATACTAGTGGGAATTTTTCATTATAGAACTTGGCTTGTATATTCCAACAATGGGCCTCCTCAAGTGCCCTAGGTCTTCGTGAGCAAGCAAGTTGGATGCACACCCACTAGTTTCTTTTGTTGAGCTTTCATACATTTATAGCTCTAGTGCATCCGTTGCATGGCAATCCCTACTCCTTGCATTAACATCAATTGATGAGCATCTCCATAGCTCATTGATTAGCCTCGTTGATGTGAGACTTTCTCCTTTTTGTCTTCTCCACATAACCCCCATCATTATACTCTATTCCACCCATAGTGCTATATCCATGGCTCACACTCATGTATTGCGTGAAGGTTTATAAAGTTTGAGATTACTAAAGTATGAAACAATTGCTTGGCTTGGCATCGGGGTTGTGCATGATGAGAGCATTTTTGTGTGATGAAAATGGAGCATGACTAAACTATATGATTTTGTAGGGATGAACTTTCTTTGGCCATGTTATTTTGAGAAGACATAATTGCTTAGTTAGTATGCTTGAAGTTTTATTATTTCTATGTCAATATTAAACTTTTATCTTGAATCTTTCGGATCTGAATATTCATGCCACAATTAAGAAGAATTACATTGAAATTATGCCAAGTAGCATTCCACATCAAAAATTCAGTTTTTATCATTTACCTACTCGAGGACGAGCATGAATTAAGCTTGGGGATGCTTGATATGTCTCCAACGTATCTATAATTTTTGATTGCTCCATGCTATATTATCTACTATTTTGGACATTATTGGGATTTATTATACACTTTTATATTATTGTTGGGACTAACCTATTAACAGGAGGCCTAGCCCAGAATTGTTTTTTTTCCTATTTTAGGGTTTCAAAGAAAAGGAATATCAAACGGAGTCCAAACGGAATGAAACCTTTGGGAACGTGATTTTCTCACCGAACATGATCCAGGAGACTTGGACCCTACGTCAAGCAACCAACAGGGAGGCCATGAGGTAGGGGGTGCGCCTACCCCCCAGGCGCGCCCTCGACCCTCGTGGGTCCCCTGTTGCTCTACCGACATACTTCTTCCTCCTATATATACCTACGTACCCCCAAACAATCAGATATGGAGCCAAAACCCTAATTCCACCGTCGCAACTTTCTGTATCCACGAGATCCCATCTTGGGGCCTGTTCCGGAGCTCCGCCGGAGGGGGCATCGATCACGGAGGGCTTCTACATTAACACCATAGCCTCTCCGATGAAGTGTGAGTAGTTTACCTCAGACCTACGGGTCCATAGTTATTAGCTAGATGGCTTCTTCTGTCTTTTTGGATCTCAATACAAAGTTCTCCCCCTCTCTTGTGGAGATCTATTCGATGTAACCTTCTTTTAAGGCATGTTTGTTGAGACCGATGAATTGTGGGTTTATGATAAAGTTTATCTATGAATAATATTTGAATCTTCTCTGAATTCTTTTATGTATGATTGGTTATCTTTGCAAGTCTCTTCGAATTATCATTTTGGTTTGGCCTACTAGATTGATCTTTCTTGCAATGGGAAAAGTGCTTAGCTTTGGGTTCAATCTTGCGGTGTCCTTTCCCAGTGACAGTAGGGGCAGCAAGGCACGTATTATATTGTTGCCATCGAGGATAACAAGATGGGGTTTTTATCATATTGCATGAATTTGTCCCTCTACATCATGTCATCTTGCTTAAGGCGTTACTCTGTTCTTATGAACTTAATACTCTAGATGCATGCTTGATAGCGGTCGATGTGTGGAGTAATAATAGTAGATGCAGGCAGGAGTCGGTCTACTTGCTTTGGACGTGATGCCTATTTACATGATCATACCTAGATATTCTCATAACTATGCTCAATTCTGTCAATTGCTCAACAGTAATTCGTTCACCCACCGTAAAATACCTATGCTCTTAAGAGAAGCCACTAGTGAAACCTATGGCCCCCGGGTCTATCTTCATCATGTTAATCCTCAAATACTTAGTTATTTACTTTGCTTTTATTTTACTTTGCATCTTTATCATAAAAATATCAAAAATATTATCTTATCATATCTATCAGATCTCACTCTCGTAAGTGACCGTGTAGGGATTGACAACCCCTTATCGCGTTGGTTGCGAGGATTTGTTTGTTTTGTGTAGGTGCGAGGGACTGGCGCATAGCCTCCTACTGGATTGATACCTTGGTTCTCAAAAATTGAGGGAAATACTTACGCTACTTTGCTGCACCACCCTTTCCTCTTCAAGGGAAAACCAACACAAGTGCTCAACAGGTAGCAAACACTTTCTCAAAACAATCATGATATGATATAACAAGATGGTATCTCGCTAGCCATTTCCGAGACCGCAAAACATAAATGCAGAGCACCTTTAAAGATCAAGGACTGACTAGACATTGTAATTCATGGTAAAAGAGATCCAGTCAAGTCATACTCAATGTAAACTAACAGTAATGGATGCAAATGACAGCGGTGCTCTCCAACTGGTGCTTTTTAATAAGAGGATGATGACTCAACATAAAAGTAAATAGATAGGCCCTTCATAGAGGGAAGCAGGGATCTTTAGAGGTGCCAGAGCTTGGTTTTGAAATAGATATGAATAATATTTTGAGCGGTATACTTTCGTTGTCAACATAAGAACCAAGAGATAGCGATATCTTCCATGCTACACACATTATAGGTGGTTCCCAAACAAAATGGTAAAGTTTACACTCCCCCTCCACCAACAAGCATCAATCCATGGCTTGCTCAAAACAACGAGTGCCTCCAACTAACAAGAGTCTCGGGGGAGTTTTGTTTGCAATTATTTTGATTTGATTTGCATAAAGCATGGGACTGGGCATCCCGGTGACCAGCCATTTTCTCGTGAGTGAGGAGCTGAGTCCACTCCTCTTGAGAATAACCCGCCTAACATGGAAGATACAGACAACCCTAGTTTATACATGAGCTATTCGAGCATACAAAACAGAATTTCATTTGAAGGTTTAGAGTTTGGCACATACAAATTTACTTGGAACGGCAGGTAGATACCGTATATAGGTAGGTATGGTGGACTCATATGGAACAAGTTTGGGGTTTATGGAATTGGATGCACAAGCAGTATTCCCGCTTTGTACAAGTGAAGGCTAGCAAAAGACTGGAAAGCGACCAGCTAGAGAGCGACAATAGTCATGAACATGCATTAAAATTAATCAACACCGAATGCAAGCATGAGTAGGATATAATGCACCATGAATATAAATAACGTAGAGGTTGTGTTGATTTTGTTTCAACTACATGCGTGAACATGTGCCAAGTCAAGCCACTCGAATCATTCAAAAGAGGATACCACCATATCATACCACATCACAACCATTTTAATAGCATGTTGGCACGCAAGGTAAACCATTATAAGATCCTAGCTAATTAAGCATGGCATAAGCAACTATAATCTCTAATTGTCATTGCAAACATGTTTATTCATAATAGGCTGAATCAGGAACGATGAACAAATCATATTTACAAAAATAAGAGAGGTCGAGTTCATACCAGCTTTTCTCATCTCAATAAGTTCATCATATAATCATCATTATTGCCTTTCACTTGCACGACCGAATAGTGTGGATAATAATAATAGTGCACGTGCATTGGACTAAGCTGGAATCTGCAAGCATTCAATTCAAGAGAGAAGACAAGGTAACATGGGCTCTTTTTCAGATCAACGATAATGCATATAAGAGCCACTTTAACATTTTCATTATGGTCTTCTCCTATCGACCCCCAAAGAACAAGAAAAGAAATAAAACTATTTACACGGGAAAGCTCCCAACAAGCAAAATAAAAACGAGAAATCTTTTTTTGGGTTTTCTTTTTAATTACTACTACAAGCATGGAAAGTAAACTAATTAAAAGCTACAACTATTTTTTTGTTTTTCTTAAGGTTTATTAAACACACAAGAAGAAAGCATAAAAAAGGAAAATAAACTAGCATGGATGATACAGTGAAAAAGTATGAGCACCGACAACTAGCAATGAGTGTGTGAACATGAATGTAATGCCGATGAGAAATACGTACTCCCCCAAGCTTAGGCTTTTGGCCTAAGTTAGTCGGTGTACTAGAGTAGGGGTACCCTAGTATCCCGAACTTGTGCACGGGCAGTCGCAGCGTCCCGCGGCAAGGCTTGCCGGGTGACCGCCAAGGTCCTCCGTGGTTCCTTTGGAGCCATTCAAGAACAAAGTGTCCAAGCCAAGAAGACAAGACCCCGGCAAGAGGAGCTTGCCGGGAAGGCTAACAAAAACATCCCAAGACCCCGGCAAGAGGAGCTTGCCGGGAAGGCCACCCAAGGCATTTCAAGGAACTTGCCGCGGCGCACCACGCGTCCCGGCAAGGCCCGGTGAGCGACAAGCTCCCGGGCGCGACAAGACAACAACCGCGGCAAGGCGCTTGCCGCGGCAAGACACCACTGTGCCCACGCTCCAGCACATCCACCAATGTGTCGCTCTGGGACCCCTCCAGGCGTACGTGGCGGAAGGCTGTGCAGCTTGCGGTGCGCGGTGGCAAGCGGCGCTGACAAGATCGCCATCGTGGCGAACGGTGGCGTCCCTGGCGGTCCTTTTTTGCACTGTTTAGGCGACACAGACGGGCATTTAAGGCCCTTGTCCCCTGCCGTCAGGGTTAGGTATGATACACTGTAGCAGGTAGCTGCACCTACAACAGCACCTTTCCATTTTTACCCTTTGCCTCCGTTGCCACCTGTCGGTGACCCCTTGAGCATATAAAAGGAGGCCCGTGTGCAACGTAGAGGGGGGTTCGAACACTCGCGCTCAGTCTCGTTAGCTGCTGGTGTGTACTGTAGCATTCAGCGCTCCCGAGCAAGAAATCAATACAAACCACAAAGCAGGAGTAGGGTTTTACGCATCCGTGCGGCCCGAACCTGGGTAAATCGCTCGTGTGTATCGCCTCGATTTGCTCTTTGCACGATCTCCGCCCCCGCCGAACCGAAAGGGACCCGGCCCGCCGGTCCCATAGGTGCCCGTGGATCAGTACCCCGGCATCTTTGGCGCGCCAGGTAGGGGGCGTCGAGGTTGTGTGAACCAGATCCGGCGTTCTCGCGAGCTAGATCTTCATCATCTTCATCAACATGCCGCCGAAGAAGAGGGTTTCGGAGGCAGCTGCTCCGTCCGCGCCGAACCCACCATCGCCGGAGATAACGGCTGATGGGGTAGGTGCCGGCGGAAGAATGTGCGTCGACGAGGGAGCTCACGGTGCTGCCAGGTCCAAGGACAAGGCTGCGCTGCCCATCGGCGGTGTAGCCGGCTCCCACAACGACCGGGCGCACTCCAAGACCTCGGCGTCCGTACATGCACCGCGCCCATCTCAGGAGGCGTGGGATAGGCAGCGTCATGGTACTCACGGTACCATGCATTTGCTAGACCAAGATCGAGCTGGTGGATCTCGGAGCGCTCAGGACCACCATGCACGCCAACATGCTGGCGCGAGCGAGACACGGTCGCCTGGACAGGATACTGCTCCTTCTAACGTGGTTAGAAGTCCGAGCATATCCCGCTCCCCGCACCGTTCGCCACCGCCACCCGCCACTGCAGCAGAAGCTTTGGCGCGAGCTCAGCTGCTCCTAGACTACCCTCCAACGGCGGACAAGATCGACGATTGGAGGGCTACCATTTAGAGTCTCATCGGCTTCGCCGACGGCGACACTCCACGGCAGCCGAGCACGTCGCAGCCGTGACAAGTCAGCCAGGCACGAGCCGGTGGCGACAAAACCGGTGGGGGTGCAACCTCTGTGCACTCTCCACCCCGAAGGCCAAGATTGCCGTCTCGCCGGATCCACCTCGACAGCGACTCCACCACGTCATCAGATCCGCGAGGTCGTCGCGATCAGCGCCAAGTTCTTCAAGAACGACAACAAGAAGACGCTCGTACCCACATCGAGCGCCAAAGAGAAGCGCGACGTCAATCAGACCAGCGTGCTGGGCCCTCTGTCGACATGCATGCGCCAGGGGAACCAGGCGACTTGTCGTACGCGGTAGGTTGCCCTGCGTTCACTCGTGAGCTGCGGCAGGTCCAGTGACCCAGCACGAAGAATTTCAAACCAGATGTGCCAGAGAAGTATGACGGCAAGTCGCATCCATCGGAGTTCCTCAGCATCTACACCATCACGGTGCAGGCTGCTGGGGGGCGGGACGATAAGATCCTTGCCAACTACTTCCCTTTGGTGCTCAAGCCCAACGTCAGGTCCTGGCTCATGCACTTGCCGGACAACTCCATATCCTCCTGGGCAGACCTATGCCATCAGTTTGTCGGCGCCTTTACAGGCGGCCACAAACCTCATGGCCAAGAGAGTGATCTTCATCTGCTCGTCCAGAAGGAAGGAGAGCCCCTGCGCAAGTACATTCAGAGGTTCAGCCGTGTACAGTACAACATCCCAGACGTCCACCCCGCCGCGGTCATCAGCGCGTTTCATCAGAACGTGCGTAACCGCAGGATGCGGGAGGAGATGGCGATGTGCAGGATCAGAGACGTCAGTGAGCTATATGCCCTGGCCGATAAGTGTGCACGTGCTGAGGAAGGGAGGAGACTCCCCGGAGAGAATGCCGGAGCAGAAGGATCTGACAGCGAGTATGCTGCCCCGGCAAAGAAAAACCGGCGGCGGAACAGGAAGAAGAAAGGCAAAGAGGTGCTAGTCGTTGAGCAGTCCGGCAATGAAGGTGGCGCCAAGCAAGCCAAAGTTGGTAGCTCCGGCAAGGAGATTGCCGCATGCACCAACTTCCAGGCTATGGCGGTCACCGACAAGCAGGACGGCACCGACAAGCAGTACTGCAAGATTCACCGCACCAAGGGCCATGACCTCCAGAGCTGCAAGAAGGTCGAGCAGCTTGTCCAGCAGCAAAAGGCTGAGTACGAGCGACGCGACAAGGAGAGGGCCCAAGGAGGTGCTGGAGAATCCGGCAAGAAGCGTGCCGGCCGGGGAGGACGCCGTGGCAAGGCCAAGCAGCGGCAAGGAGATAGACCTCCCCGCGGCCGCGACAACGATGAAGACGACGACAACGACGAAGACATGGATGATGTTGAGACCAGTGAGCAGGAGTTTCAGAAAGCCATAGAGGTCTTGTGTGTTGACGGCGGTGCTTCTCTGCATACCTCACACCACCAACTCAAGCAGTGGGTGCGAGAAGTCAATGCAGCAGAACCACCCGTCGAATCACGCAAGCTTCTGAAGTGGTCCAGCACGCCTATCATCTTTGATATTGAGGACCACCCTGATCGCACAACTGCGGTCGGGTGTTTGCCGATGTTGGTTTCACCAACTATCCGCAACCTCAAGGTCACCAAGATGTTAGTTGACGGCGGGGCCGGCTTGAATCTGATCTCCTCCGCTGTACTCCAGAAACTCCAGATCCCTGACAGCGAGCTCGAAGAGACCGGCACATTCCAAGGAATCAACCCAGGAAGGAGCAAGCCGAAGGGGAAGGTCACGTTGCCAGTCACATTTGGTAGTGAGCTGAACTTCAGGACTGAGAGGGTCACATTTGACGTTGCCAATATTCCATTGCCTTACAATGGGATACTTGGCCGTCCAGCACTCGCCAAGTTCATGGCAGCCTCTCACTACGCATATAACATGCTGAAGATGCCAGGCCCGATAAGCGTCATCTCTGTCCCTGGCGACAAGAAGGATGCTCTTATCTGCGCCGACAAGATCTACCGGGAATCAGCAGCCGCAGCACATCACAAGTCACTTGCCGCTGAAGCTCCCGGGGGGAAGAAGAAGACCAAGTCCGGCAAGAGTTCTGATGCCCACTCCGGCAAGCGCACCTCTTCAGAGTGCTGCGCTGCCGTCGAGGACGCACCATCGAGCTCCACCGGCAAGTGTAAGAAGACGATGGCAGCTCCACCAGAGACGAAGAAGGTGTCTGCCAAGGAGGACGGCATTGGTGGTACCTTCACCATCAGTGCCACTCTCGACCCTAAATAGGAAAGCGCGCTCGTTGCTTTCCTGCGGGCGAATGTCGACGTGTTTGCGTGGCAACCGTCTGACATCCCCGGTGTTCCCAGGAAAGTAATTGAGCACCACCTTGCCGTTTGTCCTCATGCGTGGCCCGTCAAGCAGAAGGTCAGGAAGCAGGCAGTGGAGCGCCAAGAATTCATTGCAGAAGAGATCAAGAAGTTGGAAGCAGCAGGCCTTGTCAGAGGAGTGCTCCATCCCACGTGGTTGGCCAATCCTGTAGTCGTGCGCAAGGTAAACGGGAAATGGAGACTTTGTATCGATTTTACTGATGTTAACAAAGCTTGTCCCAAAGACCCATTTCCTTTGCCGGGCATTGACCAGATTGTTGACTCCACAGCCGGATGTGATTTGCTTTCATTTCTTGACGCATACTCAGGATATCATCAGATCTTCATGGCAGAAGAAGATGAGGAGAAGACCGCATTTATTACTCCATGTGGCACGTATTGTTTCATACATATGCCTTTCGGATTAAAAAATGCTGGTTCAACATTTGCAAGAGTAGTCCATGTCGCTCTTGAGCCACAAATACACAGAAATGTGGAAGCCTATATGGATGACATAGTGGTCAAAAGCAAGGACAGAGCAACCCTGATTCAAGATTTAGATGAGACCTTTGCAAATCTGCGCAAGATCACCCTCAAGCTCAACCCAGAGAAGTGTGTGTTTGGAGTCCCCTCCGGCAAGCTTCTCGGGTTCTTTGTGTCTCAGCGGGGAATTGAAGCCAATCCCGACAAGATCAAGGCCATTGAGCAGATTGAAGCACCCAAGCGCGTCAAGGACGTACAAAGACTTGCCGGTTGCGTGGCTGCTCTCAGCAGGTTTATCTCTAGGTCTGCTGAGCGCGCCCTGCCATTTTTCAAATTATTGAAAAAGGTAGGTCCAATGAAATGGACTCCGGAAGCGGAGGCTGCGCTGCAAGACTTGAAGAGATACCTGTCCTCCCCTCCAATACTTGCCGCAGCTAAGCCACAAGAGAAGTTGCTGCTATATATAGCGGCAACCAATCAAGTGGTTAGTGCTGCGCTAGTAGCAGAGAGGGAGGCAGATGACGAGCCAGCAACCACGGCAAGCGCATCCAGCGACAAGCAAGGGGCTTCCCCGGCAAACTCTGGTCCCGACAAAGATGGATCTGCGCAGATGCACGAGGAGACATAGAAGAAGATGGTGCAGCGCCCAGTTTACTTTGTCAGTTCCCTTCTGCAGGGGGCTAGGTCAAGGTACTCTGGCGTGTAGAAATTGCTTTTCGGCCTTCTCATGGCCTCGAGAAAGCTGCGCCATTACTTCCAAGCACATGAGATAACAGTTGTCACTCGCTTTCCGCTGAAGAGGATATTACAGAATCCAGAAGCGATAGGCAGGATTGTTGAGTGGGTACTGGAACTATCAAGCTTTGGCCTCAAGTTTGAAAGTACTTCAACTATTCAGAGCAGAGCATTGGCAGAATTCATAGCAGAATGGACGCCAACACCAGATGAAGAGATTCCAGAAACGAGCATCCCCGTCAAGGAAGCAAGCAAAAAGTGGCTAATGTACTTTGATGGTGCCTTTTCGCTGCAAGGCGCCGGCGCTGGTGTGCTGCTTGTCGCACCCACCGGAGAGCACCTCAAGTATGTAGTCCAGATGCACTTTCCCAAGGAGCAAGCAACAAACAATACTGCAGAGTATGAAGGCTTGCTTGCCGGTCTCAGGATCGCGGCAGACCTTGGGATCAAGAAGCTCATTGTCAGGGGTGACTCGCAGCTTGTCGTCCGTCAAGTAAACAAGAATTATCAGAGTCTGTTGATGGAAGCTTACGTCGACGAAGTGAGAAAGCTAGAAGAGCACTTTGACGGCCTGCAGATGGAGCATGTTCCAAGAGCTCAGAACGCCATTGCAGATGACCTGTCAAAGTGCGCCGCACTTAAATTACCTGTGGAACCAGGGATCTTTGTGCTCAAGCTGACTCAACCGTCCGTGACGCCATCAACTGGACAAAGCAAGAAGAGGAAGTTGGTTTCTGGTGACTATTTGCCGGCAGAGCTTCCCAAAGCCGCCGCCAAGAAGGCCCCCAAGATCAACGCCAAGAGCGCTGTGGAGCAATCTGCTCCGGCAAGCCCTAGGGTTTGTTCCATTGAAGCAGAAGCTCCCGACAAGTTTTGCTCCGGCAAGCTTGCCGAGGAACGTCACGCTCCAGCAGAACCGCAGGTTCTCGCCGTAGAAGCGGATGTTCCCGCAGCAGTCCCCAAGATCAACGCCAAAAACGCTAAGGAGCAGTCTGCTCCGGCAAACCCCAGGGTTTGTTCCGTTGAAGCAGAAGCTCCCGGCAAGTTTTGCTCCGGCAAGCTTGCTGGGGAACGTCAAGCTCCGGCAGAGCCGTAGGTTCTCGTCGTAGAAGCGGATGTTCCCGCAGCGGCAGATTTGCCTTTAGTCCTTGTCGTCGAGCCACAAGCTCCAGCATGGGCGAAGCAGATTGTCCGTTTCCTTCAGACAGGAGAACTTCCCGAAGAGCAAGAAGAAGCGGAAAGAGTAGCCCGGCAGTCAAGTATGTACCAGTTTGTCGACAAGACACTGTACAGAAGAAGACTCAACGGCGTGAAATTGAAGTGTATTCACCGGGAAGATGGACAAAAGCTGTTGGCAGAGATACATGGAGGCATATGTGGTCACCACATTGGCGCAAGAGCACTTGTCGGTAAAGCATTCCGGCAAGGTTTCTTCTGGCCAACAGCCCTCCAGGATGCAACTGCACAAGTAACCAAGTGTGAAGCGTGCCAGTTCCATTCCAAGCAGATACACCAGCCAGCTCAAGCTCTCCAGACGATCCCTTTATCCTGGCCATTTTCGGTCTGGGGGCTCGACATCCTCGGCCCCTTTCCCCGAGCTGTCGGGGGCTTTGAGTACTTGTACGTTGCAATCGACAAGTTCACAAAGTGGCCGGAAGTGGAACCAGTGAGGAAGGTGACAGCACAGTCGGCAGTCAAGTTCTTCAGGTCGATTGTTTGCCGCTTCGGGATCCCTAACAGGATAATCACCGACAACGGTACACAATTTACGAGCCGCACCTTCATGCAGTACGTCCAAGATCTTAGCGCCAAGGTCTGCTTCGCTTCTGTTGCTCACCCTAGAAGCAACGGTCAAGCGGAGAGGGCAAATGCTGAAGTGATGCGCGGGCTCAAGACCCGAACTTTTGACAGGCTGCACAAGTGCGGAAGAAACTGGATCGAGGAGCTGCCGGTGGCTCTTTGGTCGATCAGGACGACGCCAAATCGAGCCACTGGCCAGACACCTTTCGCTCTAGTCTATGGAGCAGAGGCAGTTATCCCCACGGAACTCGTATACGGGTCACCTCGAGTGCTCGCTTATGATGACCTAGAGCAAGAGCAGCTGCGACAAGATGACGCGCTGCTCCTTGAGGAAGACCGTCTTCAGGCTGCTGTGCGAGCTGCTCGCTACCAGCAAGCTTTGCGCCGCTACCATAGCCGCAAAGTTAACGCCAGAAGTCTCGAGGAAGGCGACCTTGTTCTTCGGCGAGTTCAGTCCGCCAAGAATTCCAACAAGTTGACGCCGAAGTGGGAAGGCCCTTACCGGGTGAAACGAGTCACTAGGCCTGGCGCTGTCCGCCTTGAGACCAAAGATGGCATTCCGGAAGGTTCCCCTCGCCCACAAGTTTGGCCGGGGGGGAAGGAGAAGACGATGGTATGGACCAGGCGTCGTTCAAGAAAGTTTCGCCTTGCCGGGAAGCAAACAACAGAAAAGCTAAGTTGCCAAAGTTTGAGCAATCAAATTTTTTAAATTTTAAGTTATCTCCCTTGAACGACCGCACTACTTTGTATGGAAAACCTGTGCGCGGAGGAACCAACTCGTAGCTAGTTGCGCCTTACTTTGTTTCGAGTCCGCTCAACAACTTAAGTGAGCTGCTAGCGCCCTTACTTTGCTTCGAGTCCGCTCAGCAACTTAAGTGAGCCGCTAGCGCCCTTACTTTGTTTCGAGTTTGCTCAGCAACTTAAGTGAGCCGTAACTAGTTGCAACAAGGTTTCTTGCCGGTAGCGGCACCGCCAGCAGGCTGCTGACGTCCCGCACTCAGCGCTCGCGGCCCAGGTGCCTGCACCGGCAAGTTCCCTAAAAGCGTAGGGTAAAAAGACATACAAAGGGAGGGATCAAGTAAAGGGAATAACATTGCAATCATTCCATAGAACAAAGCTATATTACAAAGATAGCTTGTCGCAGCTCTAATAGATTGTTTTCATGACATGATAAACAGCGACAAGGAAAGAAGAAATGGGCGGCCTAATCTACGCGATCGCCTTCGACCCTCTTGATCCCGATCACCTTGTCCACAATGGGTGCGACAAGGGCCTTGAGCTCCTCCAGATCAGCTTCCGGCGGCAAGGTCCTGAGGATATTGGTGAGGCGGAGGCCCGGATTGCGGAAGGCCACCTTCATCAACACTTTCTGGAGAGCTCCCGCGCAGATCTTGCGCGACTCGTCGGCCAGTTGCTTGGGGATCCTTTCCCGGAGCCGCTGAAGGGCCGTCGCCACGCCCTTGAAGAACAGGACGAGCTTGGCGCTGGGTTGGAGGTTGTCGTCGGAGGGATACCCGAGATCTTCCATCCCCAGCTGCGCCAGCTCCTTGTCGATGTCTGTGGCGGTATTCACAAGACTCTCCGTCCAGTGCGTCACAGTCTCCCTGAAGGCGTTCTGGGCGGCGGCAGCACTCTCTAGCAGCGCCTTGTCGGCCTTGATTTCCTCCTTCAAGGCCGCCTCCCGCTTCTTGGCGTTGTCCAGAGTCTTGGTCAAAGTGGTTAGCTTCAACTCAAGATCCACGTTGAAGACCTTGGCGGCGCTGAGCTCTTTGCCCTTCTTGGCAAGATCAGCTTCTAGCCACGCCACCTTCGTCTCCAACTCCTTCTTGGCGGCAGCGGCAGCGTCCTCTGCTCGCTTGAGGGCTCCGCCAAGTTTCTCCTCGCGCGTGGCAAGCTCCTCCTCGTGGGCGTCGAGATTGATCTTCCGCTGCGCCAGCTCGCCCTCCTCCGCGGCTAGCTTCACAGCGGCAAGTCGCTGCCGCTCTTCGACTTCGGCCTTCTCGAGGAGGAAGGCCTTCTGCGCTTCAACGAGCTGCTCCCGCTCCTCCGCCAGATTTCGGAGGGCTTCCCGATGGAAACCCCCGAGCTCCTCCGCGCGCTTTTCAATGTCTGCTCCCGCCTTCGCGACAAGCGCCTCGCGGGACTACATCTTGGCTTGCCGCGCGCGGTAGAGCGACAGCAACTTCCGCAGCAGCCGCTCTTCTTCGGGCTCGTTGCTGCCGCTGCTTGGCGCGTCAACCACCGTCAACCCCGCGGAGGCAAGCACTTCTCCGTCGAAGATCTCCCCCTCGACCGGCGTCCTGGAGCTTGACGCCCAGGGGAGGTTGATGAAGACACCTTCGCCGGCCTTCAAGTAGACGCTCGGCTGGGGCTCCTCGGAGCTTGGCGCTGCGGCTTCGGCGGACGGGTCGGTGGTCGGTGTAGCGCATGGCACTCCTGCGGCCTCAGGGCCGTCAGTGCGATCACCAGACCCTTCGCCAGTTGCTGCGGCGGCAGCCTTGGCGGCCCCTGCGCCGGCGGCATTGCCACCACCGGCTGCTTCGTCGGCGGCGACCTCGATCTCCATCTGCTCTGCAGCGGATGGGTCTGACGGCCAGAAAAGGGGGAAGAGTCAAGAAAATATCCAACAAAAAGAAGATCAAGAGAAGAAGAGCCCAAGGGAAATTTTGAAGCAAGAGGAGTACCTGCACCAGGTTCTGCAGTCGTGGTCTCCGCCGTCGGGGGGCCGCTGGTGCTGTCCCTTGCCGGAGAACCCTCCCTTGCCGGAGACTTCTCCCTTACCGGGAAGCCCTCCCTTGCTGGAGAGTTCTCCCTTGTCGGAGGATTGTCCCTTGGCTCCTGGTGGGGCTGCTCGGGTCCTACACAAGTCAACAAGCAGATATCAACAAAGACAAGTACCCGTGCGTGCCTCGCAATGGAAAGTAAATCATACACTTACGCTGGGGGCTGCTCTGGAGGAAAGTCACCGGGTCCGGAAAGGTTGTCTCGGGCGCGCCACCTGCTGTCGCAGTAGGCTCGTCCTCGATGACGATCACCGGGACCTTAGCTCTCTTTGCCGCTCTTTGTGCCAGCGTCCTAAAGAGGAACAAGTTCAGAGAAAAGCAAGTCAGATACAAGACAAACAGCAAGAATTGAAGAAATGCAAGTACAGCAAGAGAAGCTTACTCTTCTTCTTCTTCCTCGTCGGAGCTGAACGCGGAGAAGTCGAAGTCCGGCGCGCACCCGGCGCGAGGAGGCGGAGGAGGAGCTTCCCTTGGCCGCTTGGCGGGAGCAGTGGCGGCGGTCTGAGACGACCCCGCCCCGGCTACTGGCGCGGCGTGAGCAGCGGCAGGAACTGAAGCGGTGGTCCGGCTAGACTCCGCTCCAGTTGCCGTCGCAGCATGGGGCGCTCCCGCAGCAACGGTGTTTGCCGCGGTGGAGCGTGTCACGCGGCGCGGCGACTGTTGACCCGCTTGCCGCTCAGCCACGTCACCGACCTTGCGGAGACGCCTTCTTGGTGGGGATGGAGGCTCTGCTCGTGGTGGGCTGTCTGAAGACGAGGTGGAAGATGATTTGATTTCCAGCGAGCCGCTCGTGTCCTTGGCGGGCTCGCTCGGCTCGGCGTCACGCCCGGCAAGCTCTTTCTTGCCGGCAGGCTCCCCTCGCTCGGCACGGCTTGCCGCCTCTGCTGCATCTGCCTCCTCCACAGCGAACCCAAACTCGCCCGCGGCTGCGGCTGCCGCTGCCTCCTCCAGCCTAGTGGCGATGAGCGCCATCTCTGCATCGGTGGTGTCGCGGGTGAGGCCATCCTTCTCGTCGGAGCGGATCGGCACTTCGACCAAGTCGTCGAAGAACTGCTGCACGACCTCGTCTGCAGGCTCCTGCCAAGTTGGCACAATTCCATGCGAGTTGCACTCCGGCATCATTGCACAGATGCGGTCGAGCGAGGAATTGTTGCACAACGGAACGACGCCCCCGGGCAACCTGAACACCTCGGGATGTTGGGGGTCATACTTGAAGAGCTCCTGAAGCATCGCGTTGAGCTCCAGGACTGTGAAGTTGTAATTGAGGCCCGGCCGCAGCCTCATGATGTCTGCCGCGTTCTTGAACTCCCAAGTGGGCCTCCCCCGTTCCTGCAGGGGGCGATGCGGCGGCGAAGGAAGTCTGCGCCAACGGCGCCAACAGTTAGCCCGGCAAGCCTGAGATGCAGGATCCTGGTGACGGCAATCTTCAGCCTGTCATCTTCCGGGGCCACGTCACTCCAATCGCTGCCGCGTGCTACTGGGGTTTTGCGCCGGGTGGTGAATGGCTGCGGGTTCTCCTCGTCAATCCAGCACCAATCTGCCCTCCACTCCTCCCACTTGCCGCGGAATTCTCCCTCCAGATACGTTTCCTTCTTGCCGGCCCTTGAGATCCAGGCGATTCCGCCAGATAGAGATTCTCCTCTCTCTACTCGGGGTATGAAGAAGTGGCGGAAGAGGGCTACGTTGGGAAGGACTTCGACAAAGTTTTCGCAGAGATGTGCCAAAACTGCCATGGTCAGAACGGCATTGGGGGTGAAGTCAAGGAGGTGGAATCCATAGGTATTCATGATGTCGCAAAAGAACTCAGAGAAAGGCGGGCAGAGCCCGTAGTAGAAGAACAGAGCGAAGAAGGGATATCCGTTTGGGGCTTTCTTCCAAGCGGCGGCGGGGAGTACCTTTGTGCGCGGATGCGCGCGCGTCTCCGCCGACTAGAAGAGGTAGTAGTTCTCCCTCAGCTCCTTAGCGCCAAGCTTGGGGGGGGGGGGGAAGACGACCCGCTCCTTCCGCAGCGCCGCGAGCCGCTGCGCCTCGGTCGACTTCACGGCCTTCCCCTTGTCGGCTTTCGGAGCCATGGCGGAAGCAGTGGAGGAGGTTGACGGCGCTGGTGGTGCTGGTGGCGATGGGGGGCGGAGCGCTGCTCTCTCTCTCTGCTTTGGGAAGGCGAGGGAGCGGCGGAGATTTCTGAGATTGGAAACAGCAACGGGTGAATGGGCGAACTGCCCCTGTTTCCCCTGCTTATAAAGAGGGAGGGGGCGGACATTCCGCATTTCCGAAAAAAGAAACCCCCATGATCTCTCCCACGACGCCGCATTCGACGCGTGCCGTTCGGGGAGGGTGCGGTGGATATGGAGTAAGATACGGCGTAACCTAGGCCGCGCTTGCCCGTGCCCTGTTTTGGGCCTGGCCCAACAGCGCTCGGCACCGTGTATGGCCCAGGCCCGGGGGCTCCTGTCGGAGTACTAGAGTAGGGGTACCCTAGTATCCCGAACTTGTGCACGGGCAGTCGCAGCGTCCCGCGGCAAGGCTTGCCGGGTGACCGCCAAGGTCCTCCGTGATTCCTTTGGAGCCATTCAAGAACAAAGTGTCCAAGCCAAGAAGACAAGACCCTGGCAAGAGGAGCTTGCCGGGAAGGCTAACAAAAACATCCCAAGACCCCGACAAGAGGAGCTTGCCGGGAAGGCCACCCAAGGCATTTCAAGGAACTTGCCGCGGCGCACCACGCGTCCCGGCAAGGCCCGGTGAGCGACAAGCTCCCGGGCGTGACAAGACAACAACCGCGGCAAGGCGCTTGCCGCGGCAAGACACCACTGTGCCCGCGCTCCAGCACATCCACCAACGTGTCGCTCTGGGACCCCTCCAGGTGTACGTGGCGAAAGGCTGTGCAGCTTGCGGTGCGCGGTGGCAAGCGGCGCTGACAAGATCGCCATCGTGGCGAACGGTGGCCTCCCTGGCGGTCCTTTTTTGCACTGTTTAGACGACACAGACGGGCATTTAAGGCCCTTGTCCCCTGCCGTCAGGGTTAGGTATGATACACTGTAGCAGGTAGCTGCACCTACCACAGCACCTTTCCATTTTTACCCTTTTCCTCTGTTGCCACCTGTCGGTGACCCCTTGAGCATATAAAAGGAGGCCCGTGTGCAACGTAGAGGGGGGTTCGAACACTCGCGCTCGGTCTCGTTAGCTGCTGGTGTGTACTGTAGCATTCAGCGCTCCCGAGCAAGAAATCAATACAAACCACAAAGCAGGAGTAGGGTTTTACGCATCCGTGCGGCCCGAACCTGGGTAAATCGCTCGTGTGTATCGCCTCGATTTGCTCTTTGCACGATCTCCGCCCCCGCCAAACCGAAAGGGACCCGGCCCGCCGGTCCCATAGGTGCCCGTGGATCAGTACCTCGGCAAAGTTGGTCTATGGCCACGGCTGGCCTGGTGGATATCCAAAGTAATAGTTGGGGTCGTACTGAGATGCAGCAGCTATTGCCTCATGAGCTGCCGCTTGGAGACGGGCCGTCTCCGTCCTCCTCTTATACTCGTCCACCTCCTCCCTGGTTATAACATATCTCCCTTTTGCCTGAGAGTCTAAGAAGGTAGGAGCAGGGAGAGCGACGTGATAGGTGCATCGTCTGTCAAAGATTAGCCGGTACTGGAGGGACTGATCGTTCCTCTCAACAAACTGATGACGAACCATGGCCTCATAATCTAAATAAATAGGAGGCAACTCAATATCATACCCACGTATGGGTATATCAAGAAAATTAGCTAGACGGGTTGCATAAATTCCACCGAAGAAATCTCCATTAAATCTATTATTATGCAACCTACGTGCAACAATGGCTCCCAAATTATAATGTCTATCTCCTAATACAACACTCCTGAGAACGCTGAGGTTAGGGACACACATGTGACATGCTTCATCATTACCATTTATGCACCTACCTATGAAGAGAGCAAAATAATGTATAGCAGGAAAATGAATGCTCTCTATGGTAGCTTGTGTTATGTCTCTAGATTCCCCCACAGTTATACTAGCAAGAGAATCTCTCAATTCAGATTTGCGAGGTTCATTAGGCCTACCCCATTGTGGAAGTTTGCAAGCAGTGTCAAAATCCTCTAAGTCTATAGTATAAGAATTTTCATAGAGATCAAACATGATAGTTTGAGAATTGCATGATGATGAAAATTCAAACCTCCTCACAAGGGAATCAATGAGATAGTGGTACTGGCGGCACTTATCTGCCTCGAAGCTCTCAAGATCAGCATTACACACATGCGTTAAATTCTTCCTTGATTCCTGCTCGATCCATAAAGTCCTCTAAAGGCCATTCACAAGCCCGCACTTGAGCTTCCCTCGGTGGTTCTTCGTCGGCATCGCGTATTGCGAGCCTGGGTCCTTGCTTCCTTGAAGGACCACCTTGGTACATTTTCCTAAACATATTTCTTCCTCTGAAAAATTTCTGAAATTTTAGTAACTCCAAAATAAAAGTGAACCGAACTCAACAATATTGATAGCAACTACTCCTACAAGTGCCTAGAGGCAATATCATGCATCAAAACTACTTTTGACCATATAAATTTGACATGCAAGCTCAAGAACAGGGTCACCTAA
The DNA here is from genome assembly GCF_003073215.2 of Triticum urartu. Classification (NCBI taxonomy): domain Eukaryota; kingdom Viridiplantae; phylum Streptophyta; class Magnoliopsida; order Poales; family Poaceae; genus Triticum; species Triticum urartu. Next base: position 371,888,633 of record NC_053027.1, on the reverse strand, counting down.
GCAGCAAAAATATGCAATGAATAAAGCACTAGAACAAAAACTAACTGGACCATTGGAGGAGTCACATACCAAGGAACAATCCCCCAAAGCAGTTTTGTGAGAGGTGCTTTGAGAAAGGAGATCAAAAACGGCAGCAAAATGAGCTTGGACTTGGGTTTGAGTTGGTTAGTGATGTTTGTGGGAGGAAGAAGGAGTGTGTGGTAGCTGGAATAAGTGGAGGGGAGCCACCGTTGGCCCACGAGGCAGGGGGCGCGCCCAGGGGGGTAGGGCGCGCCCTCCACCCTCGTGGCCAGGTGCCTTCTCCCCCTGCTGTGTTTTCAGTGCCAGATATTCCCAAATATTCCAGAAAAAATCATATTTAAATTTCAGGGCATTTGGAGAACTTTTATTTTAGGGGTATTTTTTATTGCATGGATAATTCAAAAAACATACATAAATTATTATTTTTTCTTTATTTAATATAAATAATAGAAAGTAAAAAGAGGGTACAAAGAGTTGTGTTTTCTAAATTCATCCATCTCATGCTCATCAAAAGGAATCCACTAACAAGGTTGATCAGGTCTTGTTAACAAACTCATTCCGAATAACATGGAACTGGAGAACTTTCGAATAACACTAGGTTACCTCAACGGGGATATGCACATCCCCAACAATAAGAATATCATATTTCTTCTTGACAGTAGAAAGAGGAAATTCAAAACCTCCAAAAATAATCAATGGAATTTTTCCAATAGAGTTTATACTATGAACTTGACGTTGTTTCCTCGGAAAGTGTACCGTATGCTCATTGCCATTAACATGAGAAGTGACATTGCCTTTGGTGCAATCAATAACAGCCCATGCAGTATTCAAAAAGGGTCTTCCAGGAATAATATACATACTATCGTCCTCGGGAATATCAAGAATAACAAAGTCCGTTAAAATAGTAACGTTTGCAACCACAACAGGCACATTCTCACAAATACCGACAGGTATAGCAGTTGATTTATCAGCCATTTGCAAAGATATTTCAGTAGGTGTTAACTTATCCAAATCAAGTCTACGATATAAAGAGAGTGGCATAACACTAACACCGGCTCCAAGATCACATAAAGCAGTTTTAACATAGTTTCTTTTAATGGAGCATGGTATAGTTGGTACTCCGGGATCTCCTAGTTTCTTAGGTATCCCACCTTTAAAATTATAATTAGCAAGCATGGTGGAAATTTCAGCTTTCGGTATCTTTATTTTATTTCTAACAATTTCTTTCATATACTTAGCATAAGGATTCATTTTGAGCATATCAGTCAAACACATACGCAAAAAGATAGGTCTAATCATTTCAGCAAATCGCTCAAAATCCTCATCATCCTTTTTCTTGTATGGTTTAGGAGGAAAAGGCATGGGTTTCTGAACCCATGGTACTCTTTCTTTACCGTGCTTCCTAGCAACAAAGTCTCTCTTATCATAACGTTGATTCTTTGATTGTGGGTTATCAAGATCAACAGCAGGTTCAATCTCTACATTATTATCATTGCTAGGTTGAGCATCATCATGAACATTATTACTAGGTACATGTTCATTACCAGATTGTGTTTTAGCATCAGAAATAGAAATATCATTGGGATTCTCAGGTGTGTCAACAACACGTTCACTAGAAGCATGCAAAGTCCTATCATTTTTATTTTTCTTCCTCTTAGAAGGACTAGGCGCATCAATATTAGTTCTCTGAGAATCTTGCTCAATTCTCTTAGGATGGCCCTCAGTATACAAAGGTTCCTGAGTCATTTTACCACCTCTAGTCATAACTCTAACGGCATTATCATTTTTCTTACTATTTAATTCATTGAGCAAATCATTCTGAGCTTTAAGTACTTGTTCTACTTGAGTGGTAACCATAGAAGCATGTTTACTAATAAGTTTAAGTTCACCTTTAACATTAGCCATATAATCACCCAAGTGTTCAAGCATATCAACATTTCATTTTAATTCTCTACCAAAATAAGCATTGAAGTTTTCTTGTTTAACCATAAAGTCATCAAACTCATCCAAGCATGGGCTAGCGAACTTAGTAAATGGGATTTCAGCTTTATCATATCTATATAGAGAATTTACCTTTACTACGTGTGTTGGGTTATCAAGACCATGTATTTCTTCAATAGGAGGTAAATTCTTAACATCTTCAGCTTTAATACCTTTTTCCTTCATAGATTTCTTTGCCTCTTGCATATCTTCAGGACTAAGAAATAGAATACCCCTCTTCTTCAGAGTTGTCTTAGGAGTTGGTTCAGGAATTGGATCAGGAAGTGTCCAACTATTTTCATTAGTAAACATATTATTCAATAAAATTTCAGCTTCATCTGGTGTTCTTTCCCTGAAAACACAACCAACACAACTATCCAGGTGGTCTCTGGAAGCATCGGTTAGTCCATTATAAAAGATATCAAGTATTTCATTTTTCTTAAGAGGATGATCAGGCAAAGCATTGATTAATTGGAGAAGCCTCCCCCAAGCTTGTGGGAGACTCTCTTCTTCAATTTGCACAAAATTATATATTCCCTTAAAGCAGCTTGTTTCTTATGAGCAGGGAAATATTTAGCAAAGAAGTAATAAATCATATCTTGGGGACTACGCACACAACCAGGGTCAAGAGAATTAAACCATATCTTAGCATCACCCTTTAATGAGAACGGAAATAATTTAAGGATATAATAATAGCGAGTTTTCTCATCATTAGTGAACAAGGTGGCTATATCATTTAATTTAGTAAGATGTGCCACAACAGTTTCAAATTCATAGCCATAGAAAGGATCAGATTCAACTAAAGTAATTATCTTAGGATCAACAGAGAAACCATAATCCTTATCAGTAACAAAGATAGGTGAAGTAGCATAACCAGGATCATATTTCATTCTAGCATTCAAAGTTTTTTGTTTCAGCTTAGCTAATAATTTATTAAGATCACTCCTATCATTGTAAGCAAGAAAATCTCTAGCAGTTTCTTCATCCACAACATAGCCCTCAGGCACAACAGGTAATTCATATCTAGGAGGAGAGTCTTCATCATCACTTTCATCAATATTATCAGTTTCAATAATTTCATTCTCCCTAGCCCTAGCAAGTTGTTCATCAAGAAATTCACCAAGTGGCACAGTAGTATCAAGCATATAAGTAGTTTCATCATACATATCATGCATAGCAGAAGTGGCATCATCAATAACATGCGACATATCAGAATGAATAGCAGGTGTAGGTGTCGCAAGCTTACTCAAAACAAAAGGTGAATCAAGTGCAGAGCTAGATGGCAGTTCCTTACCTCCCCTTGTAGTTGTGGGATAAATCTTGGTTCTTGGATCTTTCAAGTTCTTCATAGTGACAAGCAGATATAAACCACAAGTGACTCAAAGAATAGAGCTATGCTCCCCGGCAACGGCGCCAGAAAATAGTCTTGATAACCCACAAGTATAGGGGATCACAACAGTTTTCGAGGGTAGAGTATTCAACCCAAATTTATTGATTCGACACAAGGGGAGCCAAAGAATATTCTCAAGTATTAGTAGCTGAGTTGTCAATTCAACCACACCTGGAAACTTAATATCTGCAGCAAGGTATTCATTAGCAAACTAATATGATAGTAGTGGTAATGGTGGTAAAAGCTAACGATAGCAAAAGTAATATTTTTGGTGTTTTGTAGTGATGATAACAATAGCAACGGAAAAGTAAATAAGCGAAGAACAATATATGGAAAGCTCATAGGCAATGAATCGGTGGTGGAGAATTATGCCGGATGCGGTTCATCATGTAACAGTCATAACATAGGGTGACATAGAACTAGCTCCAATTCATCAATGTAATGTAGGCATGTATTCCGAATATAGTCATACGTGATTATGGAAAAGAACTTGCATGACATCTTTTGTCCTACCCTCCCATGGTAGCGGGGTCCTATTGGAAACTAAGGGATATTAAGGCCTACTTTTAATTGAGTACCGGACCAAAGCATTAACATATAGTGAATACATGAACTCCTCAAACTACGGTCATCACCGGTAAGTATCCCGATTATTGTCACTTCGGGGTTAACGGATCATAACACATAATAGGTGACTATAGACTTGCAAGATAGGATCAAGAACTCTCATATATTGATGAAAAAAAATAGGTTTAGATCTGAAATCATGTCACTCGGGCCCTAGTGACAAGCATTAAGCATAGCAAAGTCATAGCAACATCAATCTCAAAATATAGTGGATACTAGGGATCAAACCCTAACAAAACTAACTCGATTACATGATAAATATCATCCAACCCATCACCGTCCAGCAAGCCTACGATGGAATTACTCACACACGGCAGTGAGTATCATGAAATTGGTGATGGAGGATGGTTGATGATGACGATGTCGATGAATTCCCCTCTCCGGAGCCCCGAACGGACTCCAGATCAGCCCTCCCGAGAGAGTTTAGGGCTTGGCGGCGGCTCCATATCGTAAAACGCGATGAACCCTTCTCTCTGGTTTTTTTCTCCCCAAAAGTGAATATATGGAGTCAGGGTTGAGGTCGGTGGAGCATCAGGGGGCCCACGAGGCAGGGGGCACGCCCAGGGGGGGTAGGGCGCGCCCCCACCCTCGTGGACAGGTGGAGGCCCCCCTGACGTGGATCTTCCTTCCAGTATTTTTTATATATTCCAAAATAATTCTCCGTTGATTTTCAGGTCATTATGAGAACTTTTATTTCTACACAAAAATAACACCATGGCAATTCTGCTGAAAACAGCGTCAGTCCGGGTTAGTTCCATTCAAATCATGCAAGTTAGAGTCCAAAACAAGGGAAAAAAGTGTTTGGAAAAGTAGATACGATGGAAACGTATCACTCCTGCACGCCGCAAACCCAACCAAGGGAATGCACCCTCACTGACACGTGCTGTCGCATGTGAACAGACCAAACTCAGCCATCCTACCACTGACACATAATTTTCGTTCAGAGAGTATGTTTATCCAACCGCATGTTGGGGAGTATCCGTACGGCCCGTGCGGTGGTCTGTTGGGGAAGAAGAAGAGGTGAGGAAGAAGGGTTAGGAGACATAGGATATTCATCCAACCGCCTGAAATGGTAGACTGACCCAAGTCTAGCGACTTGAATAACAATATATGTTTTTACACAGCAAAAGATCCATAAAAACAACAACATAAAGAAAAACTATCACTACTCGCGGAAGAAGACGACCTCGTCGTCTTTGGCTGCCGGCGCGAACCAGCCGTAGCTACCGATGTGTGTCTCCACACCGTGCTTGTCCTCAGCCTCCAGCTACTCATTCACGCAGAGCATGCGGGCACTCTGCACGGACGGGAGCACCGCCCGGTTCAAGTCGAGGATGTCCGGTTCCGCCTGCAGGAGGGCCTCGATGGCAGCGGCATCCGCGCGCTCCGCGTCGAGTCAGGCCTCCACCGCCCGGTTCAAGTCCAGGACGCCCGGTTCCGTCTGTAGGAGGGCCTCGATGAGAGCGGCATCTGCGTGCTCCACGTCGAGTTGAGCCTCTGCCGCCCGGTTCAAGTCCAAGACATCCGGTTCCGCCTGCAGGAGGGCCTCGATGGCAGCGGCATCCGCGCGCTCTGCCTCAAGTTGAGCCTCCGCCGCCTGGTTCACATCCACGACATCCATTCCGCCTGTAGGAGAGCCTCGATGGCAGCGGCATGCGTGCGCTCCGCGTTGAGTTGAGCCTCTACCTCCCGGTCCTCCTTTAGTATCGCAAGGTTGAACCGCTGGTCCGCCTGCACCATGGGGGACTCGGACGCCGGCATGAAGTCGACGTCCATCGTCTCATACCCATCGGGGGCCTTCTGTGCCACGACCTCCGCCATGAACACTGGATCGGCTTCCTCCTCCTCATAGCTTGGCTCCAGAGAACTCGGGGATTGGCCCGCAGCAAAGCGAGCTTGGGAACGGAGGTCTCTGGCGCCGACCGCCGCCGCAATTTCTACGCGGCGCTCCGGCGTCAGCATCTTGTAGTACGTGATCTTGCGGCGCACCATGGCTTTCCGACGAACTAGGGGACGCTTGATGCGGGATAGGGGATCTAAAGGTGGGGAAGGGGCTGGAGATTAGGTGTGGTTTTAGGGTAGTGGCTGGCGTAGGCCGAGCAGCGAAGGTTCTGGTGTGAATAGTGGTTCAGGTGATGACCGGTCAATCGGTTTTGACTGTACATCGCTCTTGTCGCGTTCACGTTGCAGCCCGGCACGCTGGACCCCCCACGCCGCTCACCGAATGGAAAGCGCTTCGTCTTGTGTTTTTCGCTCACTTGTGGGACCGTAGTTGAGAGCAAACCGACGTCCCTCCCCCTCCCCCTCCCGCATCATTTTATGCGGAGTAAATAAAAACAGAGGGAGTATACTACGGATGAGGATCCCCTGACGTTGTCGAACCCATTGGGTAACTGACATGTGGGGCCTAGCAAGCATGGGGTCCGCCGGTAAGTGACCGAAAGGGAGGGTAAGGCAGGGATACATATGTGAAAGGAGCTTCCAATGATATAATTTTCACATTATACATCTCATGTACTATTAATCTTGTCAATAGTCAAATGCGGTTTTAAAAAACACATTAGAGCATGGTTAATAATATAGCCAGTCGATGGCTATAAGGAACTGCCATGTCATCTATAGCCATCATCTATTATATGCACTCATACAGTAGTGTGGGCTATAAGGTTGGCTATTTCCCGCAAAAAAATTATAAGGTTGACTATTGTATTAGTACTTTTTTCCATCTCCTCTCCATATCTTTCTTCATATTTATTGTACGTATTTAACTAGGAATGCATATATAGCTAGGCTCTTGCATGAGAGCTCACTCCCCTTAATTTTTCACATCTCTCACCTCCACATAGGCCCTATATAAATGGAAGGAGGGAGTACAACTATGAGCACTGCATACTCTAGTACAGATGTTGTCAGTACTCCATTAGTACTATTGGACAGGGAGCTTAAAAAAGTTACTATTGGACTGGCTATATGTGGCGAAATCCTAGTAGGAAGAGCATGCGCGAGAACAAGCACATTCACGTCGTTGAAAACAAATTGGAAACCATCTCGAGTACAAATCTAGGAGTACGTACGAATCTAACAATATTGATTGGGCATTGTTGAATGTTGATACTTTTTTTTATCAAAGTAGATATACTTTGACTACACATAAAACTTATATGTAAACTAGAAAGGATAGGAGGGAGTATATTGTACGTTCAAAAACGAAACGAACATTGAATACCCTTTATATATGATTTGCGGATGCTATGATCACCGGTTCAAAATTTTGAATCCGCCTTAGGTATTACACATGCCCCCACTCGTTCTCTCTCGATTTCATCTCGGGGTCCGGAGATCGATTGAAAGAGGACTAGGGTGGGTACAATACGTTTGTTTCGCTTATGAACGTACAATATACTCCCTCTGATCCCCACAGACCCCCCCCCCCCCCCCCCCCCCCCCGCGGGGTCATTTCTATCATAGAAACAGACCAAACCTTTATCTCCTTGCACGACATGCAGTTGATCTCTGAACATTTATCGATCTCGTCAACATGTGTCGGGGCATGAACCGAATGGGATGTCAAAAGTAAGACGCGAAGCGACACGTAGTGGGGGCAAAGTGAAACTTCAAACGAACCGTTTGTTTGTATGCATGTCAGACAAATTACAAATAAACATTGGAAATACAAGCATGGTCTGGGCCCACATGCGAATGATACTCGGCAGAATGTTCAAATGAGGCATGTGGGAGGATGGACTCGACTGGAGGGCGACATGATCAATGGAGAAGAGGGTTGGAGAGGAATGATAAATAAGCAAACGCCACATGATTATACTTGAACGGCTTAAATAAACAATAAGTTGTCTCGCTTGGCCTACATAGTGAAAGGCCTAATGCGCAACATGGAGCACTGACGCTCGAATATGGCCGGGAAAATAGGGAAACCGACATATGGGGCACACCTGTCGGGACGACGTAGCGCAAACTAGTCCAATGGAGGAGCTGGCCCACGACCTCCTCGCCACCGGCAACCGTTCATGTGGGTCGTGGGGGCCAACAACGTGGCACAACTCCAGCACCGCCTCTGGACACGGTGACCGTGGTGAGCGACACGCTCATCGTCGCTAGACACGGTCGTCTTGCTTTTTCAATGACATGCATCGATCACATGTGAGCAAAGGGCATCTCCAACGTTGCCACGACCATAGCTGACTACCCTGGCACACCAAAAACCCTCGTCCTTCGCGTGGTCGCGCGGTGCATTCCTAGCCGGCGCCAGCTGCCCACATTCATGCCGTCCGTCCGTATGCCGTTGTTAAGAGGCTCGGTGCCCGAGGAACCAACTCCGGTGACTTAATGACGCACCAGGACGCTTGGCCTCACCGGAATGCGCTACTTAAAGCGGCAACGCCCAGCTAACCTCCACACCATAGCACATTGTGTTGGGTTTCGTAGTAATTTCAAAAAATTTCCTACGCACACGCAAGATCATGATGATGCATAGCAACGAGAGGGGAGAGTGTTGTCTACGTACCCTTGTAGACCGCAATGGAAGCGTTGACGCAACGTAGAGGAGGTAGTCGTACGTCTTCCGATCCGACCGATCCAAGCACCGTTACTCTAGCACCTCCGAGTTCTTGGCACACGTACAGCTCGATGACGCTCCCCGGGCTCCGATCCAGCAAAGCTTCGGGGATGAGTTTCGTCAGCACAACGGCGTGGTGACGATGATGATGTTCTACCGACGCAGGGCTTCGCCTAAGCACTACTATGATATGACCGAGGTGGAATATGGTGGAAGGGGGCACCGCACACGGCCAAGGAACGATCACGAAGATCAACTTGTGTGTTCTAGGGTGCCCCCTGCCTCCGTATATAAAGGATCCAAGGGGGGGGGGGGTTGCGGCCGGCCTAGAGGAGCGCGCAGAGGAGTCCTACTCCTACCGGGGAGTAAGGACTCCCTCCCGTTCTTGTCAAGCTAGGAGAGGGTGGAGGGAGAGAAGGAAAGGGGCGCGCCGCCTCCTCCTTGTCCAATTCGACTAGGGAGAAGGGGGCGCGGGCTGCCCTGGCAGCCTTCCTCTCTCACATTAGGCCATAAGGCCCATAACCCCCGGGGTTCCGGTAACCCCCCGGTGCTCGGTTTTATCGAAACTTCCCCGGACTTCGGTGTCCCCGAATAGTCAGTCCAATATATATCAATTTATGTCTCGACCATTCGAGACTCCTCGTCATGTCCGTGATCACATCCAGGACTCCGAACTAACTTGTACATCAAAATGCATAAACTCATAATAACTGTCATCGTAAACGTTAAGCGTGCGGACCCTACGGTTCGAGAACAATGTAGACATGACTGAGACAAATCTCCGGTCAATAACCAATAGCGGGACCTGGATGCCCATATTGGCTCCTACATATTCTACGAAGATCTTTATCGGTCAGACCGCATAACAACATATGTTGTTCCCTTTGTCATCGGTATGTTACTTGCCCGAGATTCGATCGTCGGTATCCAATACCTAGTTCAATCTCGTTACCGGCAAGTCTCTTTACTCGTTCCGTAATACATCATCTCACAACTAACTTATTAGTTGTAATGCTTGCAAGGCTTATGTGATGTGCATTACCGAGAGGGCCCAGAGATACCTCTCCGACAATCGGAGTGACAAAACCTAATCTCGAAATACGCCAACCCAACATGTACCTTTGGAGACACCTGTAGTACTCCTTTATAATCACCCAGTTACGTTGTGACGTTTGGTAGCACCCAAAGTGTTCCTCCGGTAAACGGGAGTTGCATAATCTCATAGTTATAGGAACATGTATAAGTCATGAAGAAAGCAATAGCAACATACTAAATGATCGGGTGCTAAGCTAATGGAATGGGTCATATCAATCAGATCATTCACTTAATGATGTGATCCTGTTAATCAAATAACAACTCCTTGTTTATGGTTAGGAAACATAACCATCTTTGATTAATGAGCTAGTCAAGTAGAGGCATACTAGTGACACTTTGTTTGTCTATGTATTCACACATGTATTATGTTTCCGGTTAATACAATTCTAGCATGAATAATAAACATTTATCATGATATAAGGAAATAAATAATAACTTTATTATTGCCTCTAGGGCATATTTCCTTCAGTCTCCCACTTGCACTAGAGTCAATAATCTAGATTACACAGTAATGATTCTAACACCCATGGAGCCTTGGTGCTGATCATGTTTTGCTCGTGGAAGAGGCTTAGTCAACGGGTCTGCTACATTCAGATCTGTATGTATCTTGCAAATCTCTATGTCTCCCACCTGGACTAGATCCCGGATGGAATTGAAGTGTATTTTGATGTGCTTGGTTCTCTTGTGAAATCTGGATTCCTTTGCCAAGGCAATTGCACCAGTATTATCACAAAAGATTTTCATTGGACCCGATGCACTAGGTATGACACCTAGATCGGATATGAACTCCTTCATCCAGACTCCTTCATTTGCTGCTTCCGAAGCAGCTATGTACTCCGCTTCACATGTAGATCCCGCTACAACGCTTTGTTTAGAACTATACCAACTGACAGCTCCACCGTTTAATGTAAACATGTATCCGGTTTGCGATTTAGAATCGTCCGGATCAGTGTCAAAGCTTGCATCAACGTAACCTTTTACGATGAGCTCTTTGTCACCTCCATATACGAGAAACATATCCTTAGTCCTTTTCAGGTACTTCAGGATGTTCTTGACCGCTGTCCAGTGATCCACTCCTGGATTACTTTGGTACCTCCCTGCTAGACTTATATCAAGGCACACATCAGGTCTGGTACACAGCATTGCATACATGATAGAGCCTATGGCTGAAGCATAGGGAACATCTTTCATATTCTCTCTATCTTCTGCAGTGGTCGGGCATTGATTCTTACTCAACTTCACACCTTGTAACACAGGCAAGAACCCTTTCTTTGCTTGATCCATTTTGAACTTCTTCAAAACTTTGTCAAGGTATGTGCTTTGTGAAAGTCCAATTAAGCGTCTTGATCTATCTCTATAGATCTTAATGCCTAATATGTAAGCAGCTTCACCGAGGTCTTTCATTGAAAAACTCTTATTCAAGTATCCCTTTATGCTATCCAGAAATTCTACATCATTTCCAATTAGTAATATGTCATCCACATATAATATCAGAAATGCTACAGAGCTCCCACTCACTTTCTTGTAAATACAGGCTTCTCCAAAAGTCTGCATAAAACCAAATGCTTTAATCACACTATCAAAACGTTTATTCCAACTCCGAGAGGCTTGCACCAGTCCATAAATGGATCGCTGGAGCTTGCACACTTTGTTAGCTCCCTTTGGATCGACAAAACCTTCTGGTTGCATCATATACAACTCTTCTTCCAGAAATCCATTCAGGAATGCAGTTTTGACATCCATCTGCCAAATTTCATAATCATAAAATGCGGCAATTGCTAACATGATTCGGACAGACTTAAGCATCACTACAGGAGAGAAGGTCTCATCGTAGTCAATCCCTTGAACTTGCCGAAAACCTTTTGCGACAAGTCGAGCTTTGTAGACAGTAATATTACCGTCAGCGTCGGTCTTCTTCTTGAAGATCCATTTATTCTCAATTGCTTGCCGATCATCGGGCAAGTCAACCGAAGTCCATACTTTGTTCTCATACATGGATCCCATCTCAGATTTCATGGCTTCAAGCCACTTTGCGGAATCTGGGCTCACAATTGCTTCTTCATAGTTCGTAGGTTCATCATGATCTAGCAGCATGACTTCTAGAATGGGATTACCGTACCACTCTGGCGCGGATCTTACTCTGGTTGATCTACGAGGTTCAGTAGTATCTTGTTCTGAAGTTTCACGATCATTATCATTAGCTTCCTCACTAACTGGTGTAGGTGTCACAGAAACAGTTTTCTGTGATGTACTACTTTCCAATAAGGGAGCAGGTACAGTTACCTCGTCAAGTTCTACTTTCCTCCCACTCACTTCTTTCGGGAGAAACTCCTTCTCCAGAAAGTTTCCGAATTTAGCAACAAAAGTCTTGCCTTCGGATCTATGATAGAAGGTGTATCCAATAGTCTCCTTTGGATATCCTATGAAGACACATTTCTCCGTTTTGGGTTCGAGCTTATCAGGTTGAAGCTTTTTCACATAAGCATCGCAGCCCCAAACTTTCAGAAACGACAACTTTGGTTTCTTGCCAAACCACAGTTCATAAGGCGTCGTCTCAACGGATTTTGATGGTGCCTATTTAACGTGAATGCGGCCGTCTCTAGAGCGTATCCCCAAAACGATAGCGGTAAATCAGTAAGAGACATCATAGATCGCACCATATCCAGTAAAGTACGATTACGACGTTCGGACACACCATTACGCTGTGGTGTTCCGGGTGGCGTGAGTTGCGAAACTATTCCACAATTTTTCAAATGTACACCAAACTCGTAACTCAAATATTCTCCTCCACGATCAGATTGTAGAAACTTTATTTTCTTGTTATGATGATTTTCAACTTCACTCTGAAATTCCTTGAACTTTTCAAACGTTTCAGACTTATGTTTCATTAAGTAGATATACCCATATCTGCTTAAATCATCTGTGAAGGTGAGAAAATAACGATATCCGCCACGAGCCTCAATATTCATCGGACCACATACATCTGTATGTATGATTTCCAAAAAATCTGTTGCTCTCTCCATAGTACCGGAGCACGGCGTTTTAGTCATCTTGCCCATGAGGCACGGTTCGCAAGTACCAAGTGATTCATAATCAAGTGGTTCCAAAAGTCCATCAGTATGGAGTTTCTTCATGCGCTTTACACCGATATGACCTAAATGGCAGTGCCACAAATAAGTTGCACTATCATTATCAACTCTACATCTTTTGGCTTCAACATTATGAATATGTGTATTACTACTATCGAGATTTAACAAGAATAGACCACTCTTCAAGGGTGCATGACCATAAAAGATATTACTCATATAAATAGAACAACCATTATTCTGTGATTTAAATGAATAACCGTCTCGCATCAAACAAGATCCAGATATAATGTTCATGCTCAACGCTGGCACCAAATAACAATTATTCAGGTCTAATATTAATCCCGAAGGTAGATGTAGAGGTAGCGTGCCGACTGCGATCACATCGACTTTGGAACCATTTCCCACGCGCATCGTCACCTCGTCCTTAGCCAATCTTCGCTTAATCCGTAGTCCCTATTTCGAGTTGCAAATATTAGCAACAGAACCAGTATCAAATACCCAGGTGCTACTGCGAGCATTAGTAAGGTACACATCAATAACATGTATATCACATATACCTTTGTTCACCTTGCCATCCTTCTTATCCGCCAAATACTTGGGGCAGTTCCGCTTCCAGTGACCAGTCTGCTTGCAATAGAAGCACTCAGTTTCAGGCTTAGGTCCAGGTTTGGGTTTCTTCTATTGAGTAGCAACTTGCTTGCCGTTCTTTTTGAAGTTCCCCTTCTTCTTCCCTTTGCCCTTTTTCTTGAAACTAGTGGTCTTGTTGACCATCAACACTTGATGCTCCTTCTTGATTTCTACCTCCGCAGCTTTCAGCATCGCGAAGAGCTCGGGAATAGTCTTATTCATCCCTTGCATATTATAGTTCATCACGAAGCTCTTGTAGCTTGGTGGCAGTGATTGGAGAATTCTGTCAATGACGCAGTCATCTGGAAGATTAACTCCCAACTGAATCAAGTGATTATTATACCCAGACATTTTGAGTATATGCTCACTGACAGAACTGTTCTCCTCCATCTTGCAGCTATAGAACTTATTGGAGACTTCGTATCTCTCAATCCGGGCATTTGCTTGAAATATTAACTTCAACTCCTGGAACATCTCATATGCTCCATGACATTCAAAACGTCGTTGAAGTCCCGATTCTAAGCCGTAAAGCATGGCACACTGAACTATTGAGTAGTCATCAGCTTTGCTCTGCCAGACGTTCATAACATCTGGCGTTGCTCCTGCAGCAGGCCTGGGACCCAGCGGTGCTTCCAGGACGTAATTCTTCTGTGCAGCAATGAGGATAATCCTCAAGTTACGGGCCCAGTCCGTGTAATTGCTACCATCATCATTCAACTTTGCTTTCTCAAGGAACGCATTAAAATTCAACGGAACAACAGCACGAGCCATCTATCTACAACCAAACATAAACAAGCAAGATACTAATCAGGTACTAAGTTTCATGATAAATTTAAGTTCAGTTAATTTACTTAAAGAACTCCCACTTAGATAGACATCCCTCTAATCCTCTAAGTGATTAAGTGATCCAAATCAACTAAACCATGTTCGATCATCACGTGAGATGGAGTAGTTTCATTGGTGAACATCTTTATGTTGATCATATCTACTATATGATTCACGCTCGACCTTTCGGTCTCCGTGTTCCGAGGCCATATCTGTATATGCTTGGCTCGTCAAGTTTAACCTGAGTATTCCGCGTGTGCAATTGTTTTGCACCCGTTGTATTTGAACGTAGGGCCTATCACACCCGATCATCACGTGGTGTCTCAGCACGAAGAACTTTCGCAATGGTGCATACTCAGGGAGAACACTACTTGATAATTTAGTGAGAGATCATCTTATAATGCTACCGTCAATCAAAGCAAGATAAGATGCATAAAAGATAAACATCACATGCAATCAATATAAGTGATATGATATGGCCATCATCATCTTGTGCTTGTGATCTCCATCTCCGAAGCACCGTCGTGATCACCATCGTCACCGGCGTGACACCTTGATCTCCATCGTAGCGTCGTTGTCGTCTCGCCAAGCTTGTGCTTCCACGACTATCGCTACCGTTTAGTGATAAAGTAAAGCATTACATCGCAATTGCATTGCATACAATAAAGCGACAACCATATGGCTCCTGCCAGTTGCTGATAACTCGGTTACAAAACATGATCATCTCATACAATAAAATTTAGCATCATGCCTTCACCATATCACCTCACAACATGCCCTGTAAAAACAAGTTAGACGTCCTCTACTTTGTTGTTGCAAGTTTTACGTGGCTGCTACGGGCTTAAGTAAGAACCAATCTCACCTACGCATCAAAACCACAACGATAGTTTGTCAATTTGACTCCGTTTTAACCTTCGCAAGGACCGGGCGTAGCCACACTCGGTTCAACTAAAGTTGGAGAGACTGTTGCCCGCAAGCCACCTATGTGCAAAGCATGTCGGGAGAACCGGTCTCGCGTAAGCGTACGCGTAATGTCGGTCCGGGTCGTCTCGTCCAACAATACCGCCGAACCAAAGTATGACATGCTGGTAGGCAGTATGACTTATATCGCCCACAACTCACTTGTGTTCTACTCGTGCATATAACATCAAACCATAAAAACTAGGCTCGGATACCACTGCTGGGTTTCGTAGTAATTTCAAAAAATTTCCTACGCACACGCAAGATCATGATGATGCATAGCAACGAGAGGGGAGAGTGTTGTCTACGTACCCTTGTAGACCGCAACGGAAGCGTTGACGCAACGTAGAGGAAGTAGTCGTACGTCTTCCGATCCGACCGATCCAAGCACCGTTACTCCGGCACCTCCGAGTTCTTGGCACACGTATAGCTCAATGATGCTCCCCGGGCTCCGATCCAACAAAGCTTCGGGGATGAGTTTCGTCAGCACAACGGCGTGGTGACGATGATGATGTTCTACCGACGCAGGGCTTCGCCTAAGCACTACTATGATATGACCGAGGTGGAATATGGTGGAAGGGGGCACCGCACACGGCCAAGGAACGATCACGAAGATCAACTTGTGTGTTCTAGGGTGCCCCCTGCCTCCGTATATAAAGGATCCAAGGGGGGGGGGGTTGCGGCCGGCCTAGAGGAGGCGCGCAGGAGGAGTCCTACTCCTACCGGGAGTAGGACTCCCCTCCCGTTCCTTGTCCAACTAGGAGAGGTGGAGGGAGAGAAGGAAAGGGGGGGCGCCGCCCCTCCCTCCTTGTCCAATTCGGACTAGGGGGAGAGGGGGCGCGCGGCCTGCCCTGGCAGCCCCTTCCTCTTCTCCACATTAGGCCCATAAGGCCCATTAACCCCCCGGGGGGTTCCGGTAACCCCCCGGTGCTCCGGTTTTATCCGAAACTTCCCCGGAACCCTTCCGGTGTCCGAATATAGTCGTCCAATATATCAATCTTTATGTCTCGACCATTTCGAGACTCCTCGTCATGTCCGTGATCACATCCAGGACTCCGAACTAACTTCAGTACATCAAAATGCATAAACTCATAATAACTGTCATCGTAACATTAAGCGTGCGGACCCTACGGTTCGAGAACAATGTAGACATGACTGAGACAAATCTCCGGTCAATAACCAATAGCGGGACCTGGATGCCCATATTGGCTCCTACATATTCTACGAAGATCTTTATCGGTCAGACCGCATAACAACATACGTTGTTCCCTTTGTCATCGGTATGTTACTTGCCCGAGATTCGATCGTCGGTATCCAATACCTAGTTCAATCTCGTTACCGGCAAGTCTCTTTACTCGTTCCGTAATACATCATCTCACAACTAACTTATTAGTTGTAATGCTTGCAAGGCTTATGTGATGTGCATTACCGAGAGGGCCCAGAGATACCTCTCCGACAATCGGAGTGACAAAACCTAATCTCGAAATACGCCAACCCAACATGTACCTTTGGAGACACCTGTAGTACTCCTTTATAATCACCCAGTTACGTTGTGACATTTGGTAGCACCCAAAGTGTTCCTCCGGTAAATGGGAGTTGCATAATCTCATAGTTATAGGAACATGTATAAGTCATGAAGAAAGAAATAGCAACATACTAAACGATCGGGTGCTAATCTAATGGAATGGGTCATGTCAATCAGATCATTCACTTAATGATGTGATCCCGTTAATCAAATAACAACTCCTTGTTTATGGTTAAGAAACATAACCATCTTTGATTAATGAGCTAGTCAAGTAGAGGCATACTAGTGACACTTTGTTTGTCTATGTATTCACACATGTATTATGTTTCCGGTTAATACAATTCTAGCATGAATAATAAACATTTATCATGATATAAGGAAATAAATAATAACTTTATTATTGCCTCTAGGGCATCTTTCCTTCACATCGTCATCCTACCTGGCACCACATCCGCCATGACTACAAGCGCGAACGCTCTGCGGGAGAGCTTGTCTTCGGGGATGGAGCTCGAGGTCGCCGCCCTTGCTCAAGTCGCCGGACAAGCGGTGGCCACGCTGGCGGCCGACGACGGGAGCACCGTCAGCCATGCGTCCTACTTGCTGTCGTCCAACGTCCGGCACCGCCGAGGTCGGGGACTCCTCCTAGGATGAGTAGGGCATGGGAGGCGGCAGGGCATGGTGTGCCAACTGGCTGGTCCGTCTCCTGTGTTCTACTTTTCCTCACCGAAGACCGCACCTTCACTTCACAGGTCTTGAACCCCACCCCCGTACATGGAGATCGTAGATGGAGGACGCCGGTCGCCGCCGTAGAATAGGTTTAGGGTCGGGTTTCTTTTATTTTTCTGTCCTATAAAAGTTCGAAATGTAATGAAAATCTGCCGTGTTTGAATTAATCTCGACCGGTGTATATGAACTTTCACAATAATATAGTATATTGTAGGAGTACTAGCAAGATGCCCGTGCGTTGCACGGAAGATCAAGATCTTGTGGGAGAAAAGGATGAATGAGGGAAGGCCTTATCTTCAAATGCACATTCACGCATTTCACATCTTTCTACATCTACGGGAACCTATGAAAGGGTTAACGTAAATTGCCTCTCTCTCTCCTCCCCTAATTTTCATGGTGGTGGGCCCCTCCCTCCCCCAAATCTACAATCAACAGCTCACACGTTTCACATTATGTTAATTACGTAACTGGTACTACGTAGGTGTAGCATTACTCGTCCTAAAAAACCCAAGTAAGCCAACCTCCCAGCATATCGTGCGGGAAAAGACCCGGTCGCGCCATTTTAGTCGGGATTACCAGATTACTAGTAGTAGTATCGATGGATCGCGCGAAGCAACAAGTTTTTTTGAGGGGGCGAATCACCTAGTTTAAAAGGAAAAAAGGCGGTACACTCACAGCACCCCTGTCGCGGTCGCATTGCACCCCACACACGTTCGGTCCTGCACACAGCTCATGCAAACGGAACACGCTTCGGCTTGCCTCTTCATTGACACGTGGGACTGCACTTGGAGAAACCGACCATGCCACCAAACTCCCCCCCGCCCACCGCGCGAAAATCCTCCCCCACCCAAAAATTCCCTCCAAATCCTAGATTCAACCGCCCTTCGGTCAACTAGCCAATAATATTCCCCAAACCCCCTCCCCCCGTCCCCTCCACTCCATTCGCTCCACCAAAGCCGCCCTCCCCGTCACGCTGATACATCGGTGCTGCGGTTCGTTGAGGGGACGCACGGCGATCCTCTCACTCCCATAGTACGCTCTCGTAGATTGCCGTCCTCTAGCCACGCCGCCACCGCTGGCGACGTTCTTGTGGAGGCGCATGGCGGTCAGCGCCGCCACCGCTGGCGACGTTCGTGTGGAGACGCACATCGGTCAGCTTCTCCGACGGTACGCGAATTCTAGACTAAGGCCCCGTGCATGTCGGTGTAGCGCTGAATGTTAGCTGATAGACGCTGTTAATCTCACTGTTTGCCGAAGTAGTTTACAGTTAATATGCTCTGCTGAAGAAGCTTCCTTACCCTGTCTACACTCAATCTGCTTAGCTGAGATGGCATGCCAAGGCCGATTAGTTGCTAAAATATCCTGCCATATATTTATTGTGACGTAGATTGCCATGGTTTAGTAGCCAATCTGTTAGGTGAAATAGCTCTACACCGTTTTATACTCGATCTTTGTTGCTGCTATGGCCTTTGATAGTTTGATGGCTATGTGCTCGGCCTCATTGACTACTGAAACAGCCTGCCATAATTTAGGACTCAAATCTGTTTGCTGAATTAGCTTTACATATATTTCGTTACTTAGATCTGCTCGTCCAAATATCTTGCCATAGCTTTAGACATCGACCTAGGTATTTTCTTCTGGACTTCATAAAAAAGCATATATGTTTTTCCTGTAATATCTAGTAGAAGAACTAATTTGTATGTCTAACAGATGGACATGACTTGGATAACTTCTTCTCGAAGATTCTCCGCTGCATATGTCGAGGGGGTTAAAAACTTCATGAACTTTATCAGAGCTGAGTATGGTGGTCCGAAATCAGATGTGCTCTGCCCATGTAGCAGTTGTATGAATTTAGTTACAAGGCCCCAGTCAACTGTGTAAAATCATCTACACTTGTATGGGATGTCGGTCACATATACTAGGTGGGTTCATCTTGGTGAAGCTGTGAACATCAACGTTATTGACTACATGGAAGCAACAGATCACCATCTTGATCTGCCTGATGCTCAGGTCGAAGAGGAGGAGGAGGTGGTGGCGGAGCCAGTGAGTTTGACCATGTAAGTGCATCTAGTGCCACCCCTAGTTGGTTTTGGAGTATTGAAGACAAACCTAGTTGAGGGACTAATGTGTTTGTGAGAATTGCAGGATAACACAGGTACAAGTCCCTCATTGATTTGGTTTTACTACCAGAGATGACCCCTAAAAATGTATGAAGACATTGAAGCCAAAGGTGGTATATGAAGATATTCACATTGAAGTCTATGACAAAAGAAGACACGTTATGAAGCCTATGGAGCTCGAAGACTTAGATCTTTCATAGTTCTGTTTCTTTCGTGTTGAGTCATAGGAACCACCGTACTGTTAAGTGGGGTCCAGGAGAACCAGTTAGAATGACTGAAGTGATGCCTAAACCAAAAACCTATGTCTTCGTCTGAAGACAATGAGAGCGAATCTTGTCCAGAGCCAGACAAGTTAGCTTTGCTTGTAGCCCAAGTAAAGTTGCCATGAGAGTTTGAAATCTGACCGTTGAGACATGTGTCAGTTCCGTAGTGACCCAGGGTCATTTCGGACAAATCAGGTCGGGTTGCCAAGTGGCTATAAATAGCCCACCCCCTACAACCATAACTGGTGGGGCTGCTCAGATTTCAGTGCACGGCTTTTGTCGTTTGAGAACAACCCACCTCGAAGCCTTTGTGAGAAAATTCCTAGCGAGGAGAAAAGCTCTAACCACCCAGAGCCAGAGAACATTGGGCATCACTTAAGTCTTCTTGTCTGTGTGATCTGAAGACTTATTACACTTGAGGACTGTGAATCCTCCAGACGGTTAGGCATCGCGTTCAGAGCATCCAAGAGACATTGTGGATTGCCAGTGAACGAAGTCTGTGAAGGTTTGGGAGTCTACCTTGAAGACTTACCAGAGTGATTGGGCGAGGACTATGTGAACTTAGCTCAAGGAGAATACGGTGAGGACTTGGTGTCCTGAGCTGCGTGTTCAGAACTGGGTGTCCGGGACTGTGTGTCCTAAGGTTTAAATACCTAGCCGCTCCAACCAGACGTACAGTTGTCACAGCAACTGGAACTGGTCCAACACATCATTGTCTTCAACGAGTCACCGGTTTCATCTTCACTTACTTTTTCTCACCGTTACTCATTGTGAAGCCATTGCATGCTTGCTCTATCTTTTGTCTTCACAACGTGAATGTATGATCTATTTGGCTTCATAAATTCTTCCTACCTGATCCTTATTACACTTCAGCTGTTTGTCTTTGTGCTTTCATTCTATTGAATACTTGACCATGGCTTGCCTAGTGTAATCTAACCTCCGCTGCATAGTAATAGGCATAATCTTCTCTGTTTGTCTTCATAACTCCCACGTTTTGAAGACTTTCATAAAAATCGCCTATTCACCCCCCCTCTAGTCGATATAACGCACTTTCAATTGGTATCAGAGCTAGGTGCTCCCTTGTTCTGTGTGATTCGGTTTAACCACCTGGAGTTTTAGCTATGTCGACTGCAGGGATAATCAAAGTCTCCGCTGCGTGCCCCATCTTCGATGGAACTGAATATCCCTACTGGAAGAATAAGATGCGCATGCATCTTGAAGCCATTGACGTCGACCTATGGTATGTCGTCGAGAACGGCGTTCCCAAGGCTGGAGAAGGTGTCACTGCTGCTGATGTCAAGAAGTTCACTCAACTGGACTCTACTGCCAAAAATATCATCTGTGGTCATCTGACAAAAGGACAGTATGGCCGTGTGAGTGCCTTGAAGACATCCAAGCTGGTCTGGGACTGGCTCTCCAAGGTCAATGAAGGCGTCTCAACCCAGAGAGATTAGAGAATCAGTGTTCTTCGCAACCTCTTCAACCGCTTCAAGAGAAATGACAATGAGAATGTCCAGCACACGTTTGATCGTCTCACTGACATCACAAATGAGCTTCAAGCCCTCGGCGCCACTGAGATCACCAAACATGAAATCGTCAAGACGCTGCTGAGATCACTTGATAGTTCGTTTGACATCCTGGCCCTGATGATTCAAGAACGTCCTGATTTCAAGACACTCGATCCGTCTGACATACTTGAGAGGCTCAACACACATGAGTTTCAGCTTTCTGAGAAAAGAGATATCTACGGTCCAAACTATGGGCGAACTCGTGCCTTAAAGGCAAAAGCTGTTTCCTCATCTGAAGAAGAATCTGACAGCAGTTCTGATGATCCTGAAGACATTGGAAGGGAACTTGCAATGCTAGTGAAGAAGTTCCAAAAATTCACCAAGAAGAAAGGCTTCAGAAAATCTTCACGATCAAGCTCAAGGAATGATGAAGCTTCTGCTCATGACTACAAGAAGAAAACATGCCACAAGTGCAAGAAAACTGGACACTTCATCTCTGAGTGTCCACAGTGGGACAATGAGAACAGAAGGAAGAAGAAGAGCAAGGAATATGATTCTGACGACAAGAAGAAGAAGAAATACTCAAAGTCTTCTTCCAAGTCTTCCTCAAAGTCTTCATCACACAAGAAGAGCTCATCTGGCAAGGCACATGCGTTTTTTGGCAAGGAAATGGATTCAGAGGAGGATTCCGCTTCTGAGGAGGCAGAAGTGGAGTCTGAGGAGGAGTCTGATTCTGGCATTGCGAGTTTGGCTACATCATATGTCGCCAAGTCCATCTTCAACACTGAAGACAATGACTTCATCACCGACACCGATGCAAATGACAAGAACGACTCCACTCCTACCTACTTCTTCATGGCACGCGGTGCCAAGGTAAACACACGCACTACTCGCTATCAAACATCTAGTGACGATGACTCTGACCATGATTCAAAACCCAGCTACAAAACACTTGCTAAAATTGCAACTGAACAACAGAAAGCTATGGAACATATTCAAAAACTGTTAGACAGAAGCGATGATCTGTTGGGTGCTGAAATGACTCGATCTGAATCCTTAATTGAAGACATAAAAAATCTTCACATTAAGTATCAAGAACTTGAAGATCGTCTTGATACTCTCTCAACAACTCATGAAAAGCTTTCCTATGATTATCTTCAAAGGAAGCAAGAACTTGAGAAATTGAGAGCGGCTCATGAAGATCTTCAAAAGGAAAACGAGTCACTTCGCGCCGAACAGATCAGTTCCGCTCAGGAAGGATTTGAACCACCATGTCTTAAATGCATTGAGCGTGATAATGCTACTTCTGTTGCTGAATGTTCCACTGCTACTGCTGTTGCAATATCTTCAACTGTTGATGTGGTAACTAACCCCTCTGCTGAGGATACCACTGCTATTGCTGATGAGAATGCTAGGTTGAAGACATTGCTTGAAACAGGGATGTACAAATGTCTTAAAGGACATCAGACATTATGTGATGTCCTCAAGAAGCAGATTCTGAATCGAAACCCTAGGAAAGAGGGTGTTGGGTTCGCAAGGAAAATAAATGCAGATGGCTCTTACTGGAAACCTGAGCAGTACCCCAAAACCACATGGGTTGCTGCAAAGGAACTTTCAGCAGATCCATCCAATTTATCTGGCTTCACTTGTGCTAACCCCATTATCATTGATGAATCCTTTGATGCAAACTATAAACTGTTTAAAAATCAGAATGGTGAAGTGTTTGCCAGGTACATTGGTACTAACTGCAGGAATGGACCGCCTATGAAGAAGATCTGGGTTCTGAAAAGGTGACTGGAAAATCTTCCTGTGAATGTCTTCATGACACCTCACTTGAAGAAGACAAACCTCAGACCAAAGGCTTCATACGGTCCACAGGCTTCATACAAACAAAGGACTCACCTGAGTCACACTAACGCAAATATTTTGCAGGGAAACCATTCTCAGACATATGAATATGAGAGCGGTTCATCGAACCGTCATGTCCATATGACCAAAAATCATTCTGCTTATTCCTATGAGTATTATTGTCCACCTGCAAGATTGTTTGCTAAGGCTTCAAAGCCAAAATTCTCAGATGCTGCACTTAGACTTATTGCTTCTAAGCCACCCTTGAAGATGTGGGTGGTTAAGAAAGCTTAACTCTCTTTTGCAGGGAAAGGTCTCCAGGAGAAAAACAAAATCTTCTGACGCTATTGCTGGGGACCTTAAAAGTCTTGTAGGGCGCAAGATAAAATGCCCGAATGGTATCATTATGTACTTCGTTCCTGAATCGCATGCTACTCTCCCTATTAGTCCTAATCTGGATCTAAGTTTTCATAACCCACTGGTTCGTCAAATGTTTTTGCTTCACAATTCTCTTCGTGAAGCCTATCCCCCTAACTGCACTGTAGGGTACGACACCAGCGACTTCAAAGTCTTCAGAATGGATTATTGACAGTGGGTGTACAAATCACATGACTGGCAAAAGAAGCCTTCTTATGGACTCAACCTTACGTCCATCCGACAAGAGCCACATCACATTTGCTGACACTGGTAAAAGTAAGGTATTGGGTCTAGGTAGAGTTGCAATCTCGAAGGATCAACACATGGATAAAGTCATGCTTGTTGAATCCCTTGACTTCAACTTAATGTCTGTCTCAATGCTTTGCGATTTGAACATGATCGTAATGTTTGGAAAATATCGTTGCCTAGTACTAATGTAATCTGACAAGTCTCTAGTGTTTGAAGGGTATCGGAAAGATGATCTGTATGTGGTAGATTTCTCAGCAGGGCCACAACTTGCAGTATGTCTTCTTGCAAAAGCTTCAGAATGCTGGCTTTGGCATCGGAGGATTGGGCATGCTGGCATGAGGAACCTCCACACCCTTGCGAAGAAGAAGCATGTCATAGGCATCGAGGGCGTCAAGTTCAAGAAAGATCACTTATGCGGTGCCTGTGAAGCAGGGAAGATGACAAGGGCAAAACATCCTTCGAAGACAATCATGACTACTACTCAACCCTTCGAACTCCTCCACATGAATCTTTTCGGTCCCACTCACTACTCAACTTTTACTACTACTGCTTGCCTCTATGGTTTCGTCATTGTTGATGATTACTCTAGATATACTTGGGTGCACATAATCCTTTACAAGACTGAAGTGCAGGATGTCTTCAGACGCTTCGCCAATCGAGCTATGAACAATTTTGGCGCCAAGATAAAGCACATCGGAAGTGACAATGGCACTAAATTCAAGAACACTGGCCTTGATACATATCTTGATACCTTGGGCATCACACATGAATTCTCAGCTCCGTACACCCCACAGCAGAATGGCGTCGTCGAACGCAAGAACAGAACACTCATTGAGATGGCCAGAACGATGCTAGATGAATACAAGACTCCAAGAAAATTCTGGACTGAAGCCATTGACACTGCATGCCATACAATCAATCGTGTTTATCTTCACAAGCTTCTTAACAAGACATCTTATGAACTCCTAACTGACAAGAAACCAAATGTTAGTTACTTCAGAGTATTTGGCTCAAGGTGCTGGATCAAGGACCCACACCACACCTCAAAGTTTGCACCAAAAGCACATGAGGGCTTTATGCTTGGATATGGAAAGGATTCGCACTCCTACAGAGTCTTCAACCTCTTTCATTACAAAGTTTTTGAAACAGTGGATGTGCGGTTCGATGAGACAAATGGTTCACAAAGAGAGCAACTGCCAAATGTGCTAGATGAAGTTCCAGCTAGTGAATCAATCAAGCTTATGGGAACTGGAGAGATTATACCTTCTAAAGCTCATCCTGAAGAAGAACTTATCATCTCAGCACCTGATCAACATGAAGACAATGCTCAGCCTGAAGACATTCCTCCCAACAACAACATAGATCAGCAAGAGCAAAGTCTTCGCCCTGTACATCCTCGTGTTGCAAATGAAGTGCAGATTGACAGAATAATTGACAGCATCAATGCACCTGGTCCACTCACTCGTTCAAGGGAAACTCAGCTAACAAATTTCTGTGGGCACTTCGCATTCGTATCAATATCAGAACCCAAGAAAGTTGAAGAAGCCTTCATGGAACCTGAATAGATTCAAGCTATGCAAGAAGAGCTTCAACAGTTTGAGCTGAATAATGTATGGGAACTAGTCAAGCGTCCTGATCCACGGAAGCACAACATAATAGGCACCAAATGTATATACCGCAACAAACAAGATGAGCATGGTCAAGTTGTCAGAAACAAAGCTCATCTCATTGCTCAAGGATATACTCAAGTGGAGGGCATTGACTTCGATGAAACATTTGCTCCTGTGGCTAGGCTTGAAGCCATACGCATACTGCTGGCCTATGCAAATCATCATAACATACTTCTATATCAGATGGATGTGAAAATTGCCTTTCTCAATGGCAAGATTGAAGAAGAAGTGTATGTTGCACAACCGCCTGGCTTTGAAAATCCAAAACATCCTGACATGGTATACAAGCTCAACAAGGCACTGTATGGCCTCAAACAAGCCCCTAGGGCCTGGTATGACACACTCAAATACTTCCTGAAGAGCAAAGGCTTCATACCTGGTTCCCTGGATCCCATTCTTTTCACGAAGACATATGATGGTGAACTGTTTGTGTGCCAAATATATGTGGATGACATTATCTTCGGCTGCACCAATCAGAAGTACAGTGAAGAGTTTGGATATATGATGCAAGAGCAATATCAGATGTCAATGATGGGGGAGCTGAAGTTCTTCCTTGGTCTTCAAATACGACAGCAACGCAATGGCATCTTCATATCTCAAGAGAAGTATCTCAAAGATTGCCTGAAGAAGTTCGGTATGCAAGACTGCAAAGGCTTCACAGCACCAATGCCAGCCAAACATCATCTAGGTCCTGACGACAATGGTAAAGAGTTCGATCAAAAGGTATACCGCTCCATGATTGGTTCTTTGCTTTATTTATGTGCATCTAGGCCAGATATTATGCTTAGTGTTTGCATGTGTGCTCGATTTCAAGCGGCACCAAAGGAGTCGCATCACTTAGCTGTGAAGCGAATTCTTCGATATTTGGCTCACACCCCAACTCTAGGATTATGGTATCCCAAGGGCTCAGAGTTTGATTTGGTTGGATTTTTGGATGCTGATTATGCTGGTGACAAAGTTGATCGCAAGTCTACATCAGGCACATGTCACTTTCTGGGACGATCACTTGTATGTTGGTCTTCAAAGAAGCAGAACTGTGTATCTCTCTCCACTGCTGAATCTGAATACATTGCTGCTGGATCTTGCTGCGCTCAGCTTCTGTGGATGAAGCAAACACTCAAGGACTATGGCATTCATCTGAAGCAAGTGCCACTTTACTGCGACAACGAAAGCGCCATCAAGATTGCCAACAACCCAGTTCAGCACTCGAAGACAAAGCACATTGAAATTTGTCATCACTTTCTCAGAGATCATGTTGTGAAGGAAGACATTGATATCATACACGTCAACACTGAAGAGCAATTGGCAGATATCTTCACTAAGCCCTTGGATGAGAAGAGATTTTGCAAGTTACAGTGTGAGCTAAATATCCTGG
Source organism: Triticum urartu (assembly GCF_003073215.2). NCBI lineage: Eukaryota > Viridiplantae > Streptophyta > Magnoliopsida > Poales > Poaceae > Triticum > Triticum urartu. Next base: position 371,861,745 of record NC_053027.1, on the reverse strand, counting down.
AATCCTCAAATGTCCTGTGATCAGGCACACATCCTAACACTTATGCATATTGATGACTTAGATGTGCAACACACAAAGTAAAGTATATCTTCAATCAATGAAGACATACATTCTAAGTGTAAATACATTAATGTGGAATTTGACTTCGGAGCGCCACGATAATTGTGCGCCGTGTCTGGGTCTAATACTTCCTATACGGTGGGTAACGCCACCACCAAACATTCCATTGAAGTGTTTCACTCATGGCGTTACCTTGCAATATATTCACATTTGGTTTGGCTTCAAACTCAACATGTCTTCATGATTATCTTCACTATGTTGATTATATAGATGTATACAGTGTTCTGTCCTCTACAGCATTCACTTATAGCTATGTCCTCTTGGTTGAATCTTTTGAACTAAGTGAATGTGATCGGACCCTAATCTCTCTATGCTTTCTATCTCAAATTCTATCTCTCCAAGTCATATGCATTCTATTGAAACTGTTGAATGTCTTCACTGCGTCCTTGTCAGCAGAAGATAAAGAGACAACCATAAAGTCCGTTTTCAATGCTCATTCCTCCACATAAAATCCGGAGAAGCAGGAACGACCGCCCGACAATCCAGGCGTGCGTGGGACGTGGAACAAACCCAAAACTTCCGCAAACTGGCCACGCGTTCCTCAGATGCGAATCGCCAGGGGCACCTGTGTAATAGCACAGTGCCGCCCCTGAGCCTATAAATTCACACTTACCACGGTCATTATCTCCTTCTTCCACCCTCGCATGAACCCTAGCGCCACCGCTAGCACTCAACGACGCCGGCGACGAAGCGTTTCGCTGCCGCAACTTCTCTGACGCCGTCCTCATGCCGACTGCGGACATCGTCCTCTCCGCCATCGCCGTAGGTGTCTTCCGTCGCCAAGTTAGGGCACGGAGGACTGAACTGCTCGGCATCATCTCTCACTTCCGTCTAGAAGTTCCAAGTGTGGTAAATAAAACTTCTTTTTATAGCCTCTTTTGATCTCATGGTTCTGTCACTTTCTACCATAAGAAGTTTCTCTTCACATAAGATAGATCTCTCAATCTGCATCTCATAACATGCCTAGTTTATTCACTTGTGCTTCATGAAGTAGTTAGATTCCTCACTTGTACTGATCTGTGGGTTCGTACAAATCTGGAACCAACTTCTTATCTATGAGTGAATGTCTTCGCACGATGAGGTCAATGTCTTCTAAACTGATTAATCTTCAAAACCTTCTGAGAATGCATATGACCTCTTCCCCTTCCCTCGCACCTTAATGCTGTCACAGGTACATGTCCGTGGGAGAATCCTTCAGTTCTCATAGTCTGCATTCATTTGTAGAATTCCTACAGCATCACATAAACTCTCCTGAAGCCAGTTCCTGTTGGTCCAGTAAAAGAAAGCCTTTGAAAGTTTTGAAGCCTTTCAAGTTAAAGTTTATGGCTTCTGAAGCAGCAGCAAGGAAAGGGGGCAGACAGAGACGTGAAGGAACTTCCAAAGATCTGCCTGAAGACCTGGCAGAAATGTATAAAACAGATCCAGAAGAGAGTTATGGGCAGCGCAAGACCCGAATCCAATGGATTCGACGCTATTGGGCAGAACAGTGGTTCAAATACCGCTTCGTCACTCAGGAGTATGCTGATAAATGTGCCATCAAGAAACCATGGGGGGACATCATTTACAAGAATCTCATACCCAGGACCAGAGATGAAGCCATTGCTCAAGGCTTCTACCCATGCATGGTCCGAGGACCACAGCCTGATGATGCGCATCCGTCGTCACTCCTCTGGTGTCATGACGACAATCTGTTCAAGCGCAACTTCCAGTTTGCCCAACAGTCAGCGAAGCAGAACAAGAAGAAAGTTGGGTTAGACTTCAACCCTGGTCCCTCCGCACCAAGGGCAGATGGCACACGCGACGCCGAACCCAATATCATCGGTCCGTTTGCCAACCTTGAAGGCCTCATCACCCACATCCTAGTCCAAGGGACTGCCGTGAATGACCCTCCAGATGACTCTGAGTCTGATGAAGCTCCTGCTGTACCGAAGCCAAAAGCTTCAAAGCCGGCTCCTTCGTCAAAAATCTCAAGGGCGAAGCCATTGGCAACTGCACCTCCTGAAGTCATTGTGCAGTCTGAAGACATATCCCGCATCTCCAAGCCTCAGAAGGCCAAAGTGCCTCAGCCACACTCCGGCAAAGAGCTCACTGCTGCTGCCATTCTGCGCAACGAAGCCATTGATCTATCAAGCGATGAAGATCTTGGAGATGACGCTCTAGAGCAGCTTATCAAAAGCAAAGAAGAAGCTGAAATCTTCAACAATTTGCCTATCTTTGATGTCGCCATCATCCACAACTTCATCGACGAATGGTTTGCCTCACCAGACATCAGCTTCGAAGATCTGCAGCTGCCCGTTGGCCTCACCGTCGCCTTCCAAGGCGCAATTGCTTCAGAACTTGCCATTGCCCAGCGCATTGTTGAACTGAAGCAGAAAATTGATCATGAAAAGGCTCAGTTCAAGAAGCACATGGCCAGGCTCAACGTGCAGGAAGTGAAGAGCTTCAAAACCATGTTGCATGAGCTCAAGGAAAATTTTCTAAAAAAGCATGTAGAAGCTCAGGGCTCACATGAGCGAATGAAGTCTTTGGCTGAACGATGCGTGCAAGCCTACAATGAGGCTGAAAAGCGCAAGGCACTTGGGCGTCCTGGCATCGACCCCAAGATGGCCGCAAAGAAAAAGAAGAAGACTGTTCCAGCTGAACCAGAGGCACCAAGGCAAGAAGCTGTTCCGATTGTCTTCCCAACCGCCATGACTGGCTCGAAGCCAAAGAGCCGGTCAACCGCTTCAGAGCTCAAAAAGACACGGAATGCAGAAGCTGAAGCTAGGAAGAGGAAACACTCTGAAGCCTCTCCTTCTGACCCCAGCAAGAAGAAGCGCAAGATCAAGAAAGCTCAAGCTGCTCCCACAAAGCCCTTGATGGTTGAACCCCTCTCTATGGTTCACCCCAATGCAGAAAGACAACTGACAGTTCATGAGCCTGCTCCCACAGAGGCTCCTGAAGCTGAAGATATTCCAGCAGGCGACCCCATAGCTGCTGAAGACATTGGTCACCAGGACAATGTGCAAGATGATGCAGCCCTTCCTCAGCTTGAAACAAGCGAACTCATAAGCATTGGTCGTCCTCTGACGCCAATTGCACAAGATGCGTCATGGGCGGATCGCCCTCAAGAGGAAGAAGACATTGAAGAAGCACCACCAGAACCCACTCCCCCGCTCCATCAAGACGCAGTTCTCCAGGAGAACGTGCCCGAGTTTGTCCCTCCAACTACACAAGTGACGGCTGAAAATGAGGCTGCCACAACACACACTGAAGCAAATGTGGAGCCCTCCCCACCAAAAGCTTCAGCAGACAGCGAAGCTACTGATCCAGACACTTCTGTTCCTGAGTCTGCTGCTGGTCCTCAATTTGATTATCATGTTGAGCACAGGCCTCATGTCCAGAAGCCAGTCCCAAGGCTTCCAAGGTTCCCAGGTCCTGCATCAGCACCTAGCTCCTTTGATATCAATAGCTTCAAGGCAGATAACACGTTCTTCAACAGCTCCAAGAACCCCTATTCAAGGGAAAGGATTGTATCAGATAGGTTCTGGAGCTATCCTTAGCGCAGCTACTACTCAAGCATCCTATACAACCAAGGTCGCATCTTCCCGCACAAGCGCCTTGAGGTTGAAGCCATTGCTGGTCTGCCATGTCTAGAGGAAGCTTTGGATTGCTTTAAGCAAGTGGGTCTGCTGCAGTTTGTCATTGATGAAGAGCACCGGAATGAAGAGCTTCTGCTTCAGTTCTATGCCACCCTCCATATTAAAGGATACAACAGAGATCCGAAGACTTGGGTCCTGGAGTGGATGACCGGCAATGTCCATCATGAAGCCAATGCATTTGATATCATTGAGCTCACCGGCCTGCCCACTCCTGGCGAATTCTTCGAGGAAGGCTGTCAACTACATGCTGAAGCTATTGAGAGCATATTCCAGCGGCCTGAACCAAATATGAGTCAGATGCTCTCAATGATGAAGCAATTGCCCCACGATGCTCCTTATCCAACAGAGTTCTTCATTGAAGACTTTGAGTTCCTGCCCAAGACCATATATCACATCATCCGGCGGACTCTCTGGCCTATTAAAGGGCACTCTCCAAATGCCAAGATCGAGGGTGCAATGAAGACTATGATATTCTGTATCCTTCATGGCAAATGCTTCAACGCACAGGATTTCTTCATACGCCAACTTGCAGCGTTAGGCTCAGATTTATTTGGTTTGAAGTTCTATGCTCCTTGGGTGATGAGGCTAATCAAACTGCACTCTGCGATCTCGTATCAGCCCTCAGCCCGAAACCATCGGATCTTCTTGCCAGATGTGGATACCTCTGCTGAAGCTATATATCCTGAGCCTGCCAAGCAACCGATAAGTCTTCAGAATGCAGAACACCAGAGCTTCACTCAGAACGATGAAGGTGTTGAAGCCATCTCCAGGGTGTATCCTTTGGCTGGCACTACACGTGCGCCACACCCTACTTCAACTGAAGCCACTGATAGTGCAACTGCTTCAAGACCCAAGAAGCGCACTCGTGTTCTCACTGACCGAGAGCTTCTTGTGGCCCTTCATCAAAAACAAGATAGGCATCACGACTGGCTAAAGCGTCAGATGAAAAGCCTCTTGGTGGATGTTAATCGTCTTCGAAATCTTGCCACCAAGAATGCCTTCGTCACTCATGAAACCTGTCGTCGTACATGGAAAGGGCTCTCAATGATATGCACTGAAGCTGAACTTGAAGAGGATGGCTTCACAGAGCGCTTCAAGTTTGACACCACACCTCCTAGAAGGGCTGTGATGCGAAACACACCATCACTTGAAGACTCTGAGTTTTCTTCATCTGCTGCCACAGTCACTGCCAGAATCATTGATGAAGAAGACGATGCTACATCACCGCCACCTGCTTCAGCACCTCCAAGCTCCTCTGCACCGCCAAACACCTCCAACGACCCTGCTGCTCCTGGGAACGAGTAGACACTCTATGTCTTCAAACCTTTCTGATCCTTGCTGACAAAAGGGGAGAAGCATATGAGTTGATAGTCTTCAAGCGGGTCCATATGGGCGGGTGCTTTATGTTTTGCTATATTTTGCTTCGTGCTCACAACTCTCGTTTTTGCTTCATTTAGTTCTTTGAGTTGTAACACTAAGACTCGATGGTCGTCTGCTACTTGTTTGCCACCCTGTTTTGCGAAGATAAATTCCGCATGTGCGATGATAAATTCCGCACTTATCTCATTCCGCAGACGTCCATCTTCCATTATGCATGTCATTATCTTCATATACCTTCACATGCATAGTGGATTGTCATCATAAGCTGAAGTGGATCTCCACAAGTACAACCTGCCATGTGCATTTGCATTCCAAAAGCAAATTAACTTATATGCACATCTTCAGGGGGAGCCCTTGCAACTTATGAAGACAATTCCTTATCCTTTACAATTTCACAGACTATATTCCCCGTTGAAAACTTCAACTAGTTTGTCATCAATCACCAAAAATGGGGAGATTGTAAGTGCATCTAGTGCCACCCCTAGTTGGTTTTGGAGTATTGACGACAAACCTAGTTGAGGGACTAATGTGTTTGTGAGAATTGCAGGATAACACAGGTAGAAGTCCCTCATTGATTCGGTTTTACTACCAGAGATGACCCCTAAAAATGTATGAAGACATTGAAGCCAAAGGTGGTATATGAAGATATTCACATTGAAGTCTATGACAAAAGAAGACACGTTATGAAGCCTATGGAGCTCGAAGACTTAGATCTTTCGTAGTTCTGTTTCTTTCGTGTTGAGTCATAGGAACCACCGTACTGTTAAGTGGGGTCCAGGAGAACCAGTTAGAATGACTGAAGTGATGCCTAAACCAAAAACCTATGTCTTCGAGTGAAGACAATGAGAGCGAATCTTGTCCAGAGCCGGACAAGTCAGCTTTTCTTGTAGCCCAAGTAAAGTTGCCATGAGAGTTTGAAATCTGACCGTTGAGACACGTGTCAGTTCCGTAGTGACCCAGGGTCATTTTGGACAAATCAGGTCGGGTTGCCAAGTGGCTATAAATAGCCCACCCCCTACAACCATAACTGGCGGGGCTGCTCAGATTTCAGTGCACGGCTTTTGTCGTTTGAGAGCAACCCACCTCGAAGCCTTTGAGAGAAAATTCCTAGCGAGGAGAAAAGCCCTAACCACCCAGAGCCAGAGAACATTGGGCATCACTTAAGTCTTCTTGTCTGTGTGATCTGAAGACTTATTACACTTGAGGACTGTGAATCCTCTAGACGGTTAGGCGTCGCGTTCAGAGCATCCAAGAGACATTGTGGATTGCCAGTGAACGAAGTCTGTGAAGGTTTGGGAGTCTACCTTGAAGACTTACCAGAGTGATTGGGCAAGGACTATGTGACCTTAGCTCAAGGAGAATATGGTGAGGACTTGGTGTCCTGAGCTGCATGTTCAGGACTGGGTGTCCGGGACTGTGTGTCCTAAGGTTTAAATACCTAGCCGCTCCAACCAGACGTACAGTTGTCACAGCAACTGGAACTGGTCCAACACATCATTGTCTTCAACGAGTCACCGGTTTCATCTTCACTTACTTTTTCTCACTGTTACTCATTGTGAAGCCATTGCATGCTTGCTCTATCTTTTGTCTTCACAACGTGAATGTATGATCTGTTTGGCTTCATAACTTCTTCCTACCTGATCCTTATTACACTGCAGCTGTTTGTCTTTGTGCTTTCATTCTATTTAATACTTGACCATGGCTTGCCTAGTGTAATCTAACCTCCGCTGCATAGTAATAGGCATAATCTTCTCTGTTTGTCTTCAGAACTCCCACGTTTTGAAGACTTTCGTAAAAATCGCCTATTCACCCCCCCTCTAGTCGATATAACGCACTTTCAGACCAACATTGAAACAATGCTACGAAATGCTCGTGCATTCCGTGAACTTTCACCTGCAGAAGAAAAACGGTGCGCCCGCATGTTGGAACAATGCAACGTGGTTGTCACCCCAGGAAATAAGCTGTCAGTATTCTCAGCTATGGTCACCTTTCTTCAGGTGAAGACATCTGAGCGGATGACCAACAAATCATTCGATGCGATGTTGGCTGATTTCCGCAAATCTTTCCTAGATGTGTCTGGGCTGCCACACACCTACAGTAAAATGAAGAATTTCCTTCGTGCAGTTGGAATTGTATATGATATGATCCATGTTTGTAAGAATAATTGTGTTCTATTCCGGAAGGATTATGCCAACTTAAGTGAATGCCC